>NW_024348242.1:0-89955 GCF_902729225.1 Pteropus medius | reverse complement strand
TATCTATACCTTAATACCAGAATATACTATGTTTACAAAAAAAAAAAAAAAGAGGGGAGAGACAGGATGTCATCCAGAATGCTAGCTAACACGTTAGTCAGCTTAGAGATGTTCCCTACGATTAACTGTCTACCTGGGAAATAAATAGCACAACTCTTCCCTACGTCTTCTTTTTAAACCACTTCAACACTACACCAGCTTTTCTCTAACCTAAGTATGATCTAATCTGCTCTCTGTTTCATTAAAATTGTCTCTCTGTTTTGCAAAGCCTCTTGAATGGTGAATTGTATACATTTCTGCCTTTTCTTGAAAATTGTTCATTTGTTCTTTCATTCCTTCTCTCAACACATATTTTTTGAGCTCTTAGCAAATGCTAGTCATAGGGCAACGATTTGAAATACATATCATAAATTAAATGAGAAAGTCTGCTTATTAGTATTTTATATAGAAATCGTCGTGACATTCTGCTTAGGAGAATACAGTATTTACATAGAATCAAAGACTACCTGGAAGAGAGATTACAGAATTACCCTTAGTAATTAATTAACTATATCCCCAACATGTACAGGAGATTCAGTTAACATCAGTGAGTTTTTAGTAAAGTGGCTGGAAAGGAAACATCAACAGATTGCTTACTGTTCTCAATAACAAGCACATACTTTTATTAAAGAAAGTCTATTCACAGTGGGAAGAAATTACCTAGTATTAATTTTAACTAGAAATATGCCTGAACGATGAGAAAACTTTAAAACATTACTAGGAAACATAAAATAAAAATAAAAATAAAGGAAGAATAGGAATGAGAACAGTTCTGTTTATAGATTAAATTCACATGTCGAGAAAATAGAACTGTTTCTTTTTTTTTAAGAACCCCCATGCAGTTTGTTCTTTATATTCTCATCTTAAAAATGTTTTGGAAAAGACTCATTTCTTCATAACTTGGTGAGGAAATATTTCTGTTAAAGGAAGAATACTCCTAGAAATGATGGGTTTCCTTGGTTTTTATCACATAGTTTAAACACTGAAAGGTTAGTGGCATATAGTTTAAAAAACATTTTAAGTTTTAAAATGTTTATGTTAAGGAAAAAGAAGTTTCATGTTGTAAAATCTCTGTTTAGTTTACAGTACACTTTCATCTGTAGTATTCCTCATAGCATGTCTTGTATCAGCCAGCTTTCTTAAGTCTTCTGGCTATTAGAGCTATCCTCTTTTTGAGATTTAGAGTGAGATTGTCCCAATTCTCAAGTGGTTCATTATCTCATAAGAGAGGTGGGCAGATAAGTAAGTAGTGGTAGCCTGAGGCAGAGTGCTGAAGTGCTGGCACCATCTGCGAAGTGCAGCATGGGGCAGAGTGCTCGACGATTACTGGCTAAGGGACCACTGATGCTTTCTGGGACAATGGGCAGGCTTCTGGGAACAGGCGGCATTTAAAATGAGGCATAGTGAGAATGGGACAGGTGCAGGGGAGTCAGGGTCGAGAAGTTGTCAGGGCCCAGAATGTAGAGGCCTGGGCCCTCGGGAGCTCGATCAGAGCTGTGCTGTGGAACCTCTTGGGCCTCAGTAGCTTGCGTAGCTTTCTCGCTGGTTCTAGCAGCTTTTATTTTTTATTTATTTTTTTTATTTTTTGGGCCCATTTCTGCCCTGGTGGGAGGCTCTCCGAAGATATCCATGCCCTAATCCCCAGAACTTGTGGCTGTATTATCTTATATGGCAGAAGGGACTTAGCAGATATGATTCAACTAAGGACCTGAAAATGGGGGATGACCCTGGATTATTTGGGTGGTTTCCGTGCAGTCACAGAGGTCTTTCCAAGCCCGTCAAAGGAATAGGGAGGCAGAAGGTAAGAGTTGGGACGTGTGACTTCTGAAGGAAGGCACAGAAAGATGCATTGCCAGCTTCCTCCTCAAGCCTGATCCCTCGTCTGAGCTTTTGACCATCCCTTCTTCCTCTCTCTGGCCTCCGGCTCCAGCCGCCTGTCTGCTCCTTCCTTCCTCTCAGCCCACGGTCTCCCTCGAGTTTGGCTTTTGGCCGCACCACCTCTTCTAGCTCTGCCCTTGCTCTTCTTTCTTTACCTCCGAGCTTTCCATTCCTGCCGTGGGATCTGGCTCCTTTCCCACCGGCACGTTGAAACTGCTTTCCCCAAGTCACAGTGACCCCTCATCGAGCCAGGCCGGTACGTTTCAGTCCTTAGTTTATCTGAGCCTTTTCATCTCCCCTCCATGAAATTCTTCCTTCCTCTCTGACATGCCTCTGTCCTGAACCCTCCCATCCTCCGTGGGTCTTTCTCTGCCTCCTCTTCGGGCTTCCCTTTCTCCTCTGCTTGCTTTCTAAATGTTGACTTTCCCCACAGTCTAATCCTGGTCCTGCAGCTCGTTTTACTCTTCACTGTGCTCAGTTGATTTTACATACCGCCTTGGTTTCATTTGATAATGTCATTAGCGGGATTTAGCAAATCTTACTGCTTCTTAGTGGGCTTTATAGAAATTACACCATAGGGTTGTCGATGGGAACGCATGCTAAGTGAAATAAGATGAACACGAAAGCACAAATGTACGATTTTACTTACATGGTGTTGTAGAATAGGCAAATTCACAGAGACAGCATGGGTCAGAGGGGAGGGAAGAGGCGGTGGTTATTTTTAATGTTTAGGAGCTTCCGTTTGGGATGAGGAAAAAGTTTCGGGATTACTAGTGATGGTTGCACCACATTGTGAATGTAATTAATGCCACTGACTAGTACACTTACTGATGGTTAAAATGGCAGATTTTAAGGATTAATGATGTAATTTACCTAACCCCCCTGAATGTGTACACTTTGGGTGAATTGTATGGAATGTGAGTTATATCTCAGTAAAGCTGTTAAAAAAGAAACAAAGGCAAAATAAAGACGTCGTCAGACATACGAAAGCTGAGAGAATTTATTACCAGCAGACACGAGTACAAGAAATGTTCAAAGATGCCCTTCAGGGCGGAGGGCAATGAAGCCAGATGGAAATCTGCATCTGCCAGAGAGAATGTCCGCCTCTGGCACTGACACTGGCACTGGTAACTGTGTAGGTAAATGCGTATCTTTCCCTAAGTGTTAAATACCTTTAAAAGATAATCGGCCAGGCATTAGTTTTCATTTGCTGTTTAATGAATTTCCACAAATTTAGCAGCTTCAAACGGCACCCCTTCCCTAGTTCGCAGTTCTGTAGGTTAGGAGTCCACTGCAGTGTGGCTGGGCTTTCTGCTCAGGTGTCCATCAGCTGACAAGAAGCGTTGGCCACCCAAGGTCTCACCTGGAGGCTGTGGGGACAGCGCACTTCCACGCTCACTCTACTGGTCCGTGGAATTCAGTTCCTCGTGGCTCTATCCCTGAGGTCCCCGTTTCCTGCTGGCTGTCAGCTGGGTGCTACATTAGCTCCCATGGGGCACCTTCCGCCTTCAGGCCAGCAATGGCACGTCTCGTTTTTCTTGTGCTTCAAATCTCTGACTGACTTCTGCCATAGGCTGGAGAAAACACTTATTTTCTGTCTTCTTATCTGTAAATTAAGGGCATCAGATCGAGTCAGCGTTTGTTTTCTTGTTTGATTTTCTCAAAAAAGAGGATCTGTCATTGTAGAACTAATTAATTCCCAATGGAATTGAGCATGGAACTCCGGAGACAGAGGAGACAGACGGCAGTCGACAAAGCTCCTTGCTCCTGCTCCTGGGCATCTGGAATGTCGCTGCTGTCCCTCTGGGGGGCGGTGTTCGCCTTCCATAGGCTGGTACTGGGGAGTCCGGGCCCAGGGGTTGCGAAGCCTCCCGGTCACAGCAGACCTCCCTCACGTGTCTTTCTCTCCCAGCTTCGCCTTCTTGGGGACTCCTGCTACTCAAGAGAGCGTCGTGGAGAGCGAGCAGGGCATGGAAGCCCCGTCCCCAGCCGCCCCGTCCCGCGTAAGTCAGGCCGCCTTCTGCCCCAGCCTCCAGGGACAACCCGTTCGCTGACGTCGGAGGCCTTGCGCCGGAGCTTCGGGCTCGGGCTCGGGGCTCGGACTCGGGGCTCGGGCTTGGGCTCGGGGCTCGGACTCGGGGCTCGGGCTCGGGGCTCGGGCGCTCGCCGTATCCGCAGCGGTCGTTTTGTTCCTCTCACGAGAGAAGCACGAGTTCGTCAGCAGTGGGGCGGGGGTCCAGGGAGGCGACGCCAGGGAGTGGGGCACTCTCCCGTCCACACTGCGGAACCGAGCCCGTGGCAGCCTCTGCCCCACAGATGGTGGAAGAACTGAGACTGTGTGTGCCCGTCCGGGTTCCTCTGGTCCCTGGGCGTCCTGGGGGCGACGCCGGCTGTGCTCATTAGAGGAACTCGGGGACACGTTATGTAACCGTCAGGGGCGCTGTGACTAGGGCCCAGAGAGCTCCCGGGGCGGGGACCCGGCTGCCTGCGCCTGGCTTAGCCTCTTTCTGGGCGACGGTGAAAAGGCCGCCGGGAAGCGCTGCCCGGGCTGCTGGCGACTGCGCTGCGGAGCTCCGAGGACTTCAGCTCCAAGGACTTCCGGAACCCAGTTTATCCTATTTACCCAGATAGGAACCGCTCTTGTTGCTCAGTTTATTTCTGAGGTTGAAAGTTTCTCCCCAGCACCAATTCCCTTGTGCCTGAAGAACTGCCTCTGCCACGTTTTTTAGAGCAGATCCGCTGGTGACAAATTCTGTTTTACTTCATTTGAGAGTGTGTTGCATCATTCCTGAAAGATACTTCCACCGCACACAGAAATTCTACCTTGACAGTTCTTTTCTTTTCCCCACATTAAAAAAATATTCCTCCACTGTCTTCTGACCTTCGTAGCCATTGATGAGAAATTCTCAGTCATTAAAATAGGGTTTTTCCCACTTATAATCTTCACTTCTTCTGGATGTGGCTGATAAAGGCCTTGCTTCTGTGTCTAATGTTTCTTTCTCAAATTGTTTGCTTCTATAAAAATGTAATTTTTTTTCCATTTTCTTATGCCTATAAATGTGTAGGAAAAATGTTTTAGGTAATTACTTTAGGTCATAAAACATGTCTAGGTTGGTCTTCTAAGCATTAAGTTGTCCTGAACTCAAGACTATTTTCTCCTCTTTTCCAGCCTTGAATTAGGTTTTTTATTTCACGTTATACAAATGTAGATTAACTTTCAGTGTCTGGTTCTCCTTGCTATAACTTTATGGCAAAATCGACTTAAAGTATTTCTGACATTTTCTAAACCTAAAGCATAACTGGTTTTTGGACAGTAGGTACCTAATAACCATTCCTTTTAGGCCTTGTCCAGAAGCCAACAAAAATAATACTACTAACTCCTAGAGTGCATCCTGGTCCGTCCTCTTCCCAACCCCAGTGCTATCTGCCTGATCTCTCTTCCTGTGTATATTCAAGGAGGGAGGGCAAAGACACACATCTGGCTTAGTACAAATGTGTTTCGTGTTGCAGACACTGGTGACCTTCAAGGATGTAGTTGTAAACTTCACCAGGGAGGAGTGGCAGCTCTTGGACACGGCTCAGCAGATCCTGTACAAAGATGTGACTCTGGAGAACTATAAGAATCTGCTTTCATTGGGTAAGACTAACTTCTGTTTTGAGAGATACACTCCCTGTCATGTTTTGGTTCTTTACTGGTCAAAAGATGTGGACACCCTGAAGCAAATACCCGAGCATGAGCTTGGACCTCTTTCTTTATACTGCTTTTGTGAAAAAAGTTGTTTTCATTTGTTGAACTTTTGAAAATGCATATTTTGCTGCCTCACCTGTAGTCTATAGTTTAGAGTCCCCCAGAACTATGAAGGGTTGGGGGTTGCGGGTGCTTCTTTTTGTCCAGCCTGGAGCTCCCAGCCCTAACCCAGTTTTATATCTTTCACTGTGAACAGGACATCAACTCCCCAAGCCAGATGTGATCCTCCACTTGGAGAAAGGGGAAGAGCCGTGGCTGGTGGAGAGAGGGGTTCGCCGCCACACCCACCCAGGTGAGGACCAGGCCAGAGGCGTTTCCGGCAGGAACCCAGATGACCCGCTAGGCTAGAATCCCTGGAGACGGTGGTCACTAGTCCTCACTTCTGAGAAGTCTGAGTTTGCTTACCTCCTACTTCCCACTGCTAGTCGTCTTTTGTCACACTTCCGTTTGCATTCAGAGACAGAGGCGTCTTACTTCTTCATTAAAATCATCTTTCTCTTGATGGGCTTGGTTCGAGCCCTGCTTATTAGCACCACCTCTGGCATCCCTGTTCTGGCATTTTCACAGAATCTTTTTCATCTTTGCCTGTCTTTCCTCTTTCACATGGCCCTTCCCCCAGCCTCTGCGTAGGCCGAGCAGGGGGACTCCATCACCTGCCAGTGTCCCCAGTTGTTCTCTGACAGTCAGAAAACCGTGGCAGAGGCTCCCAGTTCCCGTTGCTTCATTCTCCTTCCTCTCCAGAACCGCCGCTCCCAAACCCCCGTGTCCCCACTGCACCCTAACTCTTATAATGTCTTCATGATTTATGCCGATTTCACTTTAATCTTAATATCTAAAACGCAAGTCATTATGAAAGGATTCCTAACATCGCTTCTTTTTCCACCTTCCGTGTGTATAGAAAATCAGCCTTTTCGGTTTAGAAATAGCAAGCAGTCTTCCGCCGTCCTTCGCCTCTGTTCTTTGTCAGGGATCTTTTCTCTGATCGGTCTTTCTGAGCTCAGTTCTCAGACATTTTTCTCTTCAGGCCTCTTGGGGATTGCTGTCTGTGTCACACTGCAAAGAGCCTACTTCACAAGGGGCAGGACAGCCGGGACACTTGCCAGGGGCTCCATGTTGGTTCAGATAGACACATAGCTTCCCAAGTTCAGGCGGCCTCCAGTCGTTTCCATCTGATACTAATGTCTACGCATATTAGGCGTTTCCCTACATCTCTGCTTCGAGTATGGCGTACATAAAATCTGTCAGAGTTGTAGTTGTCCTGGGAGTTTTGCCTCAAGTCCATTCTCTGTGAACCCTTAAGAACTCCTCATTAGGTACAAGTCCCTCCCTTTTCTGAGCATCCACTTTACAGCTGGTCCTCGAATAACGTTTCGCTCAACGTTGTTCCGTTATAACGATGATGAGATGCCATAGAAACTTGTCTGGTTTATATCAATTAACCTGTGGTAAAATTGTTTCCTTATGTTTTGCTTCAAGTTGCAGAACCTTATCGATGAAGTTGAGGACTTACTGCACTTTTAAATATCAAACCTTTTTTGACGTTTTTTACGTTTGGTTTTGTAGGTAACTCAAATTTTATCTCAATGGCAGGTCTTTCAACACGCTGTTAAAAACTCAGTCAACTGCTCTCAAAAACACCATGGGAGGCAAGATTGTTCTCTGTTTTCTTTCATTTCTCTGTTATTTCCTTTATTTTTTCATTCAGGTATTCATTTATTTAGTAAGCTTTCCTAAATATCTGTTGAAAAGTATCCAAATATAACTGACTGGATTCAGCAGTTTAGATTTTTATTGAGAATTTGTTGTCAGAAGAAATACTAAAACTCTATGTATTGAAACACATGGAATTTAAGGGAATCTACACAGCTGTGTGAACTTCATTATCAAAATAAAAAGTATAGTGAGTAATGGCTTTTAAAATTCAGATGATCAGTTGATTAATGGATGCTACAGATTTTGAAGGTAACTCACTCGATTGGTTATGTTAAATAATGTGTAGAAGATTTCTTAGAATTTTAATAAAGGAAAGCATCCATTCATATGTTCAAACACTCCACTCCGTTTTTCTCTATTGTTTCTCAGCCCCCATTTCTCATCACACATGTTCATTTTTCAGTTTTGCATTTGGCATTTGTATTTTGAAAAACTCCATGGGATTCTGTTGCCCTGGGTGGAAGGGCCAGAAGGGAAAAGATGGTATATTTCCTATCAGAATTCATCAGAGTAGCAGTATGTGTGAGTGCGTGTGTGTGTGTGTACACATGCATATACACCATGGAATATTAATCAACCTTAAAAAGAAAGGAAATTCTATACTATGCTACAACAAGGATGAACTTCGTTATAGTTCACCTATTTCACTAAGTGAAATAAGCCGGTTACAAAAGACAAAATGATTCCAATTATATGAAGTTGTCAAAATCAGAGACAGTAAGGATAATGGTTGTTGCCAGGGACTGGGTTGAGGGGAGAACGAGGAGTTAGTATCTAATAGATACAGAGCTTCAGTTTTACAAGATGAAGAGAGTTATGGGAATGGAGGGTGGTGATGGCTACACAGCAATGCGAATGTACTTAATAACTGAACTTTAGCCTTAAACATGGTTAAGATGGTCAATTTTATGTTAAATATATTTTACCACCAAAAAAAAAGTCAAGTGGAGAAGAATCTCCTAACAAAGTTGTGAGTGAAAATTTGGACTGGTGGGGATTGAATTGTATACAGAAGGCAGTCAGGAGCCTGGCACAGGATCATTTACCAGGCACATTTGTTTTCTGGGGCTGCCAAAACCAAGTTCCATAAACCGGATGGCTTAAGACAACAGAAATACATTGTCTTAACAGTTGTAGAGGTCAGAAGTTTGAAGTCAAGGTGTTGGCAGGGCTGTGCTCCTTCTAGGAGAGGATCCTCCCTGCCTTTTCCAGCTCTGGTAGCCCAGGTTCCCTGCAGTGTGTAGATGCCTCACTCCATCCTCACACAGTCATCCTTCCTGTCTCTCTCTCTATTGCCTCTCCTATTCTAAGAAGGACACCAGTCATGATGGATTAGGGGCCCCCACCCAGCTGCAGTACCACGTCATCTTAACTGATTACATCTGCAATGGTTATGTTTCCAAAGAAAGTCTCATTCTGGGCATTATTCTCTAGTGCTTTAGAGATGTAGGTAAAAGGCATTGCCTGACATGGCTGCATTCATGATTTAGGAATATTAAATTAGCTGTAATATGAATAATGCATGTCAGGGTGGGTCAGGCAACAAGTAGACACCTTAGATTCTGTGGTCAGATTAGATAATGGGAGTGCAGTCTATTCTGTGGAATTGCCTTTATTGGCACACCCACCACTGAATATGCTGATCCCCACGTGTCAGACCCAGTCCTGTGGCTTCTCTTTATGCTCTCTGCTCCTTTCATGTGCTGTATTGCCCAGTGCATTTCCTGTTTCCTGCTGTGTTCTTTCTCATTCTCTATGAAGGTTACAGGACCATATCTAAAAGCAACTCTACATGGCTTACACGCTTTGTCTCCACATACATCAACTTTTCTAACATTAATACATTTTTAGTTATGCAAAGCTTTTTCATTTCTTTCAGATTGGGATACTGCAGTTGAAATTAAATCGTCAATTTCTAGTAAGAGCATTTCTACAGATAAAAAATTCTATGACATTAAAATGGAAGGAATGACAAAGAACGATCTCTGGTATTTGTCGTTAGAAGAAGTCTGGCAATGTGAAGACCAGTTTGATAAGTATCAGGAAAAGCAGGAGAGACACTTGAGGCAAGTGGCATTCACCCAAAAGAAAGTACTTACTCAGGAGAGAGTCAGTGAAAGTGGTCAATATGGGGCAAACTGTCTTCTTCCTGCTCAGCTAGTACTGAGAGAGTATTTCCATAAACATGACTCACGTACTAAAAGTTTAAAACATGATTTAGTTTTTAGTGGTCATCAGGAAAGCTATGCAAATAACAGTGATGAATGTGGCCAAAACTTCTGTCAGAACATTCACCTTATTCAATTAGCAAGGACTCAAACAGGAGATAAACCCTACAAATGCCCTGATGATAACTCTCTCACTCATGGCACATCCTTTGGTATATCAAAGGCTATACACAGAGAAAAACCCTATCAGTGTAAGGAATGTGGAAAGTTCTTCAGCTGGCGCTCTAATCTTACCAGGCACCGGCTTATTCATACTGGAGAAAAACCCTATGAGTGTAAAGAATGTGGAAAATCTTTCAGCCGGAGTTCTCACCTCATTGGCCATCAAAAGACTCACACTGGTGAGGAACCCTATGAATGTAAAGAATGTGGGAAATCATTCAGCTGGTTCTCTCACCTGGTTACCCATCAGAGAACTCATACAGGAGACAAACTCTACACGTGTAATCAGTGTGGGAAATCTTTTGTTCATAGCTCTAGGCTTATTAGGCACCAAAGAACTCATACTGGAGAGAAACCTTATGAATGTCCTGAATGTGGGAAATCTTTCAGACAGAGCACACATCTCATTCTGCATCAGAGAACTCATGTTCGAGTGAGGCCCTATGAATGTAATGAATGTGGGAAGTCTTACAGCCAGAGATCTCACCTTGTTGTGCATCATAGAACTCACACTGGACTGAAACCCTTTGAGTGTAAAGATTGTGGGAAATGCTTCAGTCGAAGCTCTCACCTTTTCTCACATCAGAGAACCCACACTGGAGAGAAACCATACGAATGCCATGATTGTGGAAAATCCTTCAGCCAGAGTTCTGCCCTCATTGTGCATCAGAGAATCCACACTGGAGAGAAACCATACGAATGTTGTCAATGTGAGAAAGCCTTTATCAGGAAGAATGACCTTATTAAGCATCAGAGAATTCATATTGGAGAAGAGACCTATAAATGTAACCGGTGTGGAATTACCTTCAGCCCGAACTCTCCATTTATAGTACATCAAATAGCTCACACTGGAGAGCAGTTCTTAGCGTGTAAGCATTGTGGGACAGCACTTGTTGATAGCCCTAGCCTTGCTAGGTACCAGACAGACCATACTAGAGAAAACACTTATTAATGTGAATATGGGAAGCTTTTCACAAAGAAAAACAGAACTGGAGAGAAGCCGTACAGATGTAATCTCTGAGGAAATGCTTTGTCTTATTCCTATCCTTTTTTTGTACTAGAGAATTGGTCCTGGAGGGGAGAAACCCACAGATTTCACTTTAGTACAGAAATACATCAGATTTCCTTCTTTCCACAAACTTCTACAAAAGCAGTTGGCATGGGAGCATTCTTGACCAAGCCTTAAGTGCTAAAATCTGAAACGGAACCACCAAGTAGGTGAGTTGTTGAGAGATGATCCAGCTTTTTATCTTCAAAAAATAAGTAAATGATAATGCTACTTCAAAAAGATAAATGAGAGCCGTTCTGAGTAGAAAAGAAAAGTGATGCAGTTATTGTAACAAAAGATAGAAAGTAACATTCTATTGAATTAACATGCCATTTTTTACTTGCTTGTTCCTCTCTTCTTGGACACTTGATAGTGTTAGGTCTGTTTTATGTGTCTGATATAACCACATTTTGTTTGGCAGGGAGAATGCATATAATGGAAAACAATAACACGTTTACTGTTAGTACCCATTAAAAATATATTTGCATGTGGGCAAGAACTGAAAAAGTATTGATGGATAAATGAACAGAATTGATTTGTTAGATAATGAGATTACGAGTGAGTTTTATAGCTTATTCAGTGTAACTAATAATTTTTTTAAAGACAGTTTTAAATATTTAAAGAGGATATCTAGTTTCTCTATTTCGCCATCAGGGAAGCTTGAGAACCACCTACTAGCAAACTTTCTGATTAATTCTAAGTTGTTTTGGGTCATAGAGTTATACTCTTTGAGACAGGGTGCTAAAGTCTCCTGGGAATTTGAAAACAGTGATTCTCTGGACGTTGGGGTCCAGAGGAACTTTGGCTGTTTGAACACACCAGGGAGGGCTCCATTTGAGTGGGAATAGGTACCTGGGAAATACCTGAGTTAGTGTGCTCATGAAATAAACAGCCCTACCCAAAGGTACTCTCCTTCCAAAGTAGTTCTCATCTTTATAAAGAAGACGTAGGGGTTAAGAGCATAAGCCTGAGCTAGACCACCCAAGTTGAAATCCCACCTCTGTCGTAAACTTGATGGGTGAACTTGAGTGTGCTACCTAGCTTCTCTGTGCATAACTTATAGATATCCTCCTCTGTAAATTAGGGATATTACTAACTCTGTAGGATTGTGATGAGAACTAAATGAGTAAACATATGAACAGCTTAGAATAGTGTTTGACATCTTGAGTGCTTTATAATTATTAGCTATGGTTATTAATATTACTGTTACTGCTTCACCCTAGTGTCTGTTATTTAATTTAATCCTTATTGAGTGCTAATAACTCCTTGAATTCTCAATTCCCTTCCAGCCATATATATTTGTCTCTTTTACATTAGAATTTATCAACCTGAGGATATCACTGACCCATAGTGGGTGTATGAATTCATTTTTGAGGATCCATAAACAAGTTTTAATATTGTATGCAAAGTTATTGGTTTTGTATAAAGGTTTTTTCTTCTGGGAAGAAGATCCTAATTTTCAGATTCTCTGATAAGTTCATGACCCTAAGAAGATTTACAAAGAGAATCTGTTTTAATTCTCTGATTCATTCTGTAAATGGTTCTGCTGTGTGTAGGGACGGACCATTACTTGCCATTTTCTAGCAAACAATATATATATGAAATGCTCAATGATTGTTGAGTGACAAATGTTTGAGACCAACAGGACAAAGATCTTTATGTCTCTCCCAGGAAAAAAATCTAGAAATGATTGTTAGGATTGTGAGACTTTAGATACCACAAGGAACGTGAGACTATCCAACTCGTACTCTTCATTTTACATTTGAGACACTGTGATTGGCTCAGGGCTCGTGTTGTGAGTGAATCAGTCCCAGAACAAGCCCACAGGTCCAGCCATTACTGCTGCTGTCCTCAGTGCTTACATGCCATTCACATGTAACATGCCCTATCAGAACTAGTCTTCATTGTCAGCAGGGTTCTTCAGGGGAGTGGAAGAACAGTCTATTAACTGGACCCCTAGACTTTCTAATAGCCTCTGGCTCAGTGTTACTCAGCTGTGTAATGGAGGTACTACTACTATTCCTACCTCAGAGGTCTCTGTGGATCAGCAAGATAACATGTAAAATGTGCTTAAAACAGTGCCTGGCACATAGTACTGTATGTGTCACCTATTAATAATAACATTACTATTGTTAACAGCCTACGGAATGTGGGAAGAGATATATATGTCTGTGGATGATCACTGAAACGTTACCTATGATGGTGCAAAATTTGCAATATAAAAATGTATAATAGCAAGATGGTTATTTATAGAATATCCAAGTAATATGCAGACATTAAAATTACGCAAACAAAATTTGGTAACCTAGGAAAAATGTTGATTGCTGTCATGTGTTATGAAAAAGCATGATAAATGTCAATATAGAATAAGCTCAAATATGTAAAAATAAATGAATTGTGAAAAATGAATCTTGCTCAAAACTCTTCAGGAAATTTGTCAAAAGATTAATAGCAGTTAACCTACATATTGGGGGAATTGGCATTTACTTTTCTACTTTTTTTGTACTTTTTTGTTCTTTCCAAATCTTCTCAAAGAATATATATTACTCTTAGGATCAGGAAAACGGTCCTGTCAGTGACCACATATTCTCTCTTTAAAAGTTCATATGTACCATATGTATCATAGAACCTTAATAAGGGTATTTGGCAAGGTTACAGGATACATGATCAATATACAATAATCAATTCCGTTTCTATATAGCAGTGAACAATTTGGAAATGAAATCAAATACAATCTCATTACAATGATACAGAAATGTGAAATAGGTAAATGAAATGAGCAAGGTCTTTACACTGAAAAGTATAAACATTGCTGTATTTCAAGAACACAATCAAGAATACATAAACACATAATAAGTGGAGAAATATACCATGGTCAAGGATTGGAAATTCAATATTGTTAAGATACCTGTTCTCCCCAAATTATTTTTTAGGTTCAGAGGCACTTGTGTGGAAATTGGTGAGCTAATCAAAAATTACATGGAAATTTAAAGGACCTAGAATAACAAAAGCAATTTTTATAAAAGGACAATGGTGGAGGGCTTACACTACCTAATTTCAAAGTTTACTATACAACTACACTAATGAAATGATGGTATGAGGATAGATATAGGTCAATAAAACAGAATCCAGAAATTGACCTACATATACATTGTCACGGAAATTTTGACATAAGTGCCAAAATAATTCAATATGGAAAAGATAGTCTTTTAAGCCAGTGGTGGTGTAACAACTGGATATTTCTAGGGGGGGGGAACCCTCCCCTTATATTACATACAAAAAGCTCCAAATGTATCACAAACTTAAATGTAAAAGCTAAAACTTTTAAATATCCAGAAGAAAATATTTATGGCAGAGATTTCTTTTAGCGTGAAAAGCATGAATCATAACAGAAAATATGATTGATTGGACTTCTTAAAAATTAAAAACTTCACCTCTTTCAAAAACAATGTTAAGTAGATAAAAAGGCAAGCCATAGAATAGTATATATTCATAACACATGTATCTCACAGAGACATGTATCCAGAATATGAAGAATCCTTAGTACTCATAAGTTATATAGCAAGAAGACAAACCAAAAAAAATGCAAAATGTTTTACCAGATGTTTCACATAAAAGAATACATATGACTATCTAGCAAAACCAGGTAAAGATACTCGACCTCATTAGTCATTAGGGAAATGCAAATCAGAACCACAGACATAACACTTCACATCCAGTAGTATGACTAAGACAAAAAAATGGTAACAATTGTTAATGAGGATTGGAGATATTAGAACCCTTGTTCATTGCTAGTGGGAGCAGTCTCTATGGAAACAGTTTGGCATGTCATCAAACTGCTAAACATAGTTACCATTTGATCATTAATTCCATTCCTTAAATTAAAAACATTGGTCCATATAAACAGCAGATGTCATGTATAATAATTCGCAACATGTGGATGGGTAAACAAACTGTGGTATAGTCATTTAATGGAATACTACTCAGCAACAAAACAGCAAATTGATATACCCAACAGCATGGTTAAATCTCAAAAACATTCTAAAAGAAGTCAGAGAAGAGTACACACTATATGACTCCCATACATAAAATTCTAAAAAAACTCTGTTTTTTAGACAACAGGTAAATCGGTGGTTGCCTGTGGCTGGGGATGGGAGAGCAATTGACTACAAACAGGACCAGAAGGGAACCACTGGAGATGATTTGTGTCTTGGTGGTGGTGGTTCCATGACTGTTCATTTGCTAAATGCACTTCAAATGGACCCAGTTTGTTGTATGTCAATTATACCTTAATAAAATTGGTTTTTAAAAATTATTCAGAAAACCAGGGACATGGGGGGGGGACAAAATCTGCAGCTCCAACTGACTGCTAATAACAGTTATAATAATTGCAGATTTTAAAAACTATTTATAGACAGCTTAATATGAGGTAACCAATCTGCTAAACCCTTTAATGCATTAGATTATTTCTATATGTAATCCTATGAGAAACATTATAGTATCTCCCCTCCTCCATAGTTAAGGGAACTAGAGTTTGGAAATTTCAAGTGATTTGCCCAAATTTGACATAGCTAGTAAATGGTGGAGCGTCGTTTGGAAAATAACTGGCAGATTTGTGTAAGATTTGTGTGGCAGATTTCAGTAAGATGTCTGGCACATAGCGGAGGGTCTTATAAAATTAGCTATTCTAATACAAAAAGTAAATACTACCATTATTATTCTCTCCAGAGACAGTCACTCAGACTTCCCTCAAACATTGTCCTCTGTCTCCCTCTATACTGCCATTGTGGTGATGATGTCATATCTTAAAATGACACAGCTACTCAGTGGAAATTAGAATCTAAAGGGAAGAAAGTAATGTTCAAAAAAGTCATATGGCATGTGAGTTACATGCACCATCTCATTTAAATTTTGCGGTAATTCTGTTGACTTTTATTAATTTCCTTCCAGTTTCTGAGCTCAGAGTGACTCGTCCCAGGTTGCATAATAAGTGGAGGAACTAGGGTTCAAACCCAGGCCATTTTAGCTACAGTTTTTCTGCGACTCCTTGCTGCCTCCGCATCTAGCTAAGGATCTTGGTGCTATCGTAAGGGTAATGGGAAACCAGTGAGGAATTTTTAAAAAGATCCCAGCCTCACGGTCACCAAAGGTATAGACACATGGGAAATCAAAGTATCCTGTTAACATTCATTCATCCATTCATTAAACACACACTGATTAAATCTGTGGAACTGGCTTTCCTGTTACATGGCAAGAAGTGAAAAAAATTGATTTAGTGAACTTTGTCTTTCAATAAGCTGCAAGCTGACTGCGTTGCTAGTGTTTTAGCAGGTGTACAGGAATTGGTTGAAAACAAAGTTACGGTGTGGATAGACAGCTATTGGTTGAGGTTGGCAAGATAATCTAAGAATGAGACGAATTTAGGAGATAGATGTTAAAGGAGTAGTGCTTCCACAGGTTTTGGAGGCTCCAAATGGTTGGAAAAGCAAACTGTTTTGGGCCCCATACATTAGGAATTACGTTTCAGATTTTTTTAGTGACTGTTCCCTTATCACCAAGCCCTATGGAAAAAAAGATTAGATTTAGGATGTATTGCCTTACAGATGAGTTCTACTCTGACTACCTGTTGTGGATTGAATTGTGTCCTCCCAAAATCCATGTTTTGAAGTCATATCCCCCAATAACAGAATGGGGCCTTCTACGAGAAAGGGTCTTTACAGAGTTAAGTAACGTCATTAGAGAGAGCACTAATCCAGTATCAGTGTTGTTCTTATTTTTGAAAGAAGGGACATTTGGACACAGAGACACATATATAGAGGGAAGATGATGTGAAAATACAAAAAGAAGACCGGTCTACAAGTCAAGGAGGGAGGTCTATGACAGATCCTCCCTCATAGCCCCCAGCAGGAACCAATCCTACCGACACCTTGATTTGGCGCTTGGAGCTTCCAGAACTGTGAGGCAATCAGTCTCAGTTGTTTGAGCCCACATTCCATGGTACGTAGGGTCAGTAGGCCTAGGAAACTAAGACACTGCTGGCGCTGCCGATCTCCTTTACCATGTTTTTTATTTTTTCTGTAGTGCTTGTCGCCTTTAAAAAAATCAATGTCTATATCTACCTATCATTTATTATCTGTGTTCCCCTGTAGAAATGAATCCTTCACAAGGGATCTTAGTTTTAATTTCTGAGGTAGCCTCTGTGCCTGATGTGGGGCTGGATCATAGTCGACATTCAATAAATATTTGTTGAGTGTTGAATGAATTGATGAAGAAATTAACATTCATCCACTGAATCTAAAATGGGGTATGCCATAAATGTATGGCCAACCAAAAACTGAACATATATGGTGATCTTTTAGCAAAGAGGAAAGGGTGAGGATAGTTACTGGATAGTGAAGCCACAGTGCTTGCCACATGGAGATACACCCTAACAGATATCACAATTAATTATAAAGGTGGTACATGTGGAACTTGGCCATCAATGGCTAGTGTGCATGCAACCAAAGGAATGGAAATAGCCCAAACCAGTTTGAAGAACAACCGTAAAAAGAGCTTTGACCTACGACTTGTCAAGGCTCACAGTAATGCTATAGCAGGACAATGGTATGTTGGCACAGTGTAGAGCAGGAGTTGGCAAACAATAGACCAAAGGACAAATCTGGCTTGCTGCTTACTTTTGTGACTAAAGTTTGACAGGACTAGAACCATGCTCATTCATTTATGTATTACCAATGGCTGCTTTTATGCTACAATGGCAAAGTTCAGTAGTTACAAGACTACAGCCCACAAAGCCTAAAATATTTACTGATTGTGATGCGCTGAATTGTGCCCCTCCCCAATTCCTATGTTGGAGTCCCAATCCCCAGTAACTCCAAATGTGACTGGATCTTTAACATTTAAACATTTCAAGTTAAAATGAAGATACTAGGGTGGACCCTAATCCAGTATTACTGGTGTCCTTTAAAGAAGAGGTGATTGGGACACAGACATGCAGAAGGATGATCACATGAGGACACAGGGAGAACGTGACCAACTCTGTTGTCATTTTGATCTCTGACTTCCAGCCTCCAAAACACTTGAGAAGATAAATTTGTGTTGTTTAAGTCACCCAGTCTGGCATCCCTAGAAAATAATACACTGGCCTTTTACAGAAAAATGTTCAGACTCCCATCGCAGGCAAATATCAATGGAACAAAACAGAGACTAGAAACACACTCATGTGTATGTCATAAGGACAATAATGGCTCCTGAATGATGTCCACACCCTAATCCTGTAACCTATGAATATGTTACCTTAATGAAAAGAGGGAACTAAGCTTGCTAAACAGCTGACCTTAAAATAGAAAGATTATTCTCAATTATCCAAGTGTGCTCAATGTTAGCACACGAGTAGTTGAAAGTGGAAGGAGGCAGAAGAGGAGGCCAGAGTGATGTGACGTGAGCAGCACTCAATCCTCTGTTGCAGGTTTTGAGGACGGAGGTAGGGGGCCATGAGCCAAGAAATGCAGGTGGTCTCTAGAATCTGGGAAAGGTAAGGAAAAGCTTCTCCCCAAGAGCTTCCAGAGAGGAATGCAGTCCTGCCAACATCTTGATTTAGCCCAGTAAGGCCCATGTTGAACTTTTGACCTACAGGACTGTAATATAATAAATTTGTATTGTTTTAAGCCATTAAGTTTGTGGTTATTTTTTACAGCAGCGTAGAAAACTAACAGTGTATGAGAGCTTAGTATATAACAGATTCTGTAACAAATCAGTGGACAAAGAAAGCTAACTACATTTCAGTATAAAACTTTTAGAGCCTTCCTTTCCATATTGAGTATTTAATCTAAGATTTATTTTAAAAATATAGTGAGACAGCAATCTTTGTTCTAATATTATATAGCTGTCTCATTGTTCCTGCACAATTTGTTGAAGGGTTTGTCTTTTCTATAATATTTTCCCCCACAGAAAAGTTGAAATAATTTTACAGTAAATGTTCCCAAATTTAAGATGTTACTTACTTTGTTGAATTTGCATTGATGGTGCAAAAGTCATAATGGATAAAACTATCAGCACTCAGTATGCATCAAGGAAACGGCCCCAGAGTGTATTTATTCGTAGCCATTGTATTCATCACCACATTCTCAGTTTCATTTCAGGATGTTCTAAATGGAGCAGTAAAAAATAATTTATTAAATCTCAACTGTTTATTATCTGTGCAACGAATATTCTGTGCTGCATACTGAAGTTCCATCGTTGGCTCCAGAAAAAAACACTTGTGTGATTATTTGAGTTGGAAGCTGAACTTTGCATGGAGGAAAGACTGAGAGACATCCTACCTGGGGATGTGGCTGACATTTTCTCAAAAATCAACCAAGTGAGCTTGTCACTTCAAGGAAAATAAATGACAGTATTTTTTTTTTTCTTGCAATATAAAATTAAAATATGCAAATGAAAAACAGAATTTTGGAAAACTTATATTTGCTGTGAACTTCATAGCTTCCCAATACTTAAGATTAATAATGACATGAATATGATTTTTCATATTTTATAATGAAATGTTTCAACATTTGGAAGATCTGCATGTCAGTGTGAGAGAGGAGAGGGCATCTGAAAAAATGCAAAGGAAAGGGCCTGCAGATGTGACCAGCAGGTTAAAACTGCTCCGTCCCCCCATGCTGCCCAGTGCTCTCCAGCTAACATGTTTTCCCATAGCTACCTCCCCCACCTCAAGGACTCTCCAGCTCACATCTCCAGTTTCATGGCTTGCCAACCAACTGTTCTTATCTCTGCAGCTGTGCAGGAATAACAAGACTGTGTAAAACAGCTTGTTATCTTACAATCGGGGCTCAGGCTGAGAAGGTGCCGGCATCAGTAAGTGCGGCTCCCTGCTTACAGCATAGGAGTCCCGTCTCTCCCGTTCAAGAATCCTATAATGGTGCTGATAACGCCAAGGTCGTGGGTTCTACAAAATAAATGATCTATAAGACCAGTGGTCTGGAAATTCCTACCCCCTTGCAGCCCCCCACCTGAAGTTGCCCCTCCTCATCCTGAATAAGGAGGAACACGTGAAACCTCAGACAAAGGAATCACGCGCCCCTTGCATGGACACTGCAGAGATATATAAGCTGTAATAAATCTAGCCAAGGGGAGATCGTGCTTTGTGTGTGGTGAATGTTTCACGCTCTCTACTGGTAATAAATTCTCCTTCCTCTAACAAAGTTGAGCATCCACATTCCTCCATCGGGTGTCACTTCCTGCAACAAGTGAACCCATATTTTCCAATGCATGATGTTACAAAAGTATGCATGATAAAATGACTTAAAGTGCAAGACAGACCGATCAATTTTAATAATAGAGTAAAAGAACTTACCTGTGTAATAAAAATGTAACGACCTCAACCAAGATCGGAATGGGGAGGGACTGTAGGGTGAGCTCTTAGTGCTACATGGATGGCAAAGCCCTACAGGAAGAACTCCTTGGTTGCCACAGCCCTCCAAATTCCTATTTTAACAGAATTTCCTCTTTGTGCTGGGGACTTGTACTCTGTCTCCCATGGCTGCATGTTCTGGGTTGCAGTTCTTTCTTTTTCCCCCCGAATAAACCTTTTTTATTGGAGTAATAGCTACCTGACTTTTTGTTTAAGGCAAATACCTGTGTGATTTCAGACTGTACATTGCAACTAAGTTATCCCTTGTTCGGTTTGTACTATCTAATAAAAATACAGTTATGTGATGAGAACATTAAAACACCCTGTCCCTTTCCAACTCCACACCAGTGCGTGACCATATTTTCTTTATATACTTTCACAAAGACAACATATGCAGATTGAATGCAGAAGCAAATGTGAGGACCCAGTTGTTTTCTATTAAGCCAGACATTTAAGAGGTTCCTCCCCATCAAGAAAAAAAAGTTTTAAAATGCTACACCTCGCTAACTTTTTTTTAATAAAAATGTCATTTATGCTAATATGTTATAAATCTTTGAGTCGTGAAAGTGTAAATGAGGACTCTTACCACTTCGGAAAAGCATGGACCATAATACATTTTTAGCTCAGTTTACTCCACTCTCGCCTTTGCTGTCCGTGATTTCAGTTCTCTATCGTTAAGTCGACAGTGCCGGCGCCCAAGGACTCGGCCTGGGGAGCCTGAGCTCTGGTTGCAGCGCGCCCCGCCCCGCCCCCCCGGGCCCCGAGCCGCAAGCCGCGAGCCCTGAGCTCCGCCGTCCCGCCGCCCGAGCCCGGAGCCCCGAGCCCGGAGCCCCGAGCCCCGCCGCCGGGAGCCGCGAGCGCAGCCCGCAGCCTGAAGTGCCGCAGAGGCTTCTGGGAGCTGTAGTTCTTTCTGCCCGCGGGGTGGCTCTGACGCGTTTCCGGTGCGTCCCCAGCAGCCGCCATTGGCTCCGCCGCCATTGGTTCGACCAGTGTCGGAGAACCTCGTTTCCCTGCGGGCGTCGGTTTCCCACTTCGGTGACCCAAACCGGAGTGAGTGTCTTTGTCTTCCCCGAGGGCTGTCGCGCAGGCGCCCCGGGACTGGCGCCTCAAAGTCAAGAGCGAGGACGAGACCGAGCTGCCTGCAGATCAGGAGGTGGAGGCGGCCGACCTCTCCCCGCCCCGCTGCCGGTTCAGGGCTTGGAGGAGCCGACGCGCGGAACATTTTCGAGGCGCGGGCGGGTGCGTGCTGGTCTGGCCCCGCTCCTTCCTGCCCGCCTGTGTGTTGGTGGGCGGCGGAGCTAGGGGACCCCGTGGCTGCGTGAGGGAAGGAGGCTCGGTCGTGGCGAGGGCCGGGGTCAGTGTCAGGGCCCTCCAAACTCCCGCTGTGGAGCAGGAGGGTCCCCCTTGCGTGCGGGTGGGAGAGGCGGGGAGACCGCTCTCCTCACGGTGCTCTTCTCCGGCAGCCCACGAGTCCAGCCACCTCCAGCGGGGTACCCAAAACTGCGTGGGAATGGCCACCAGGGTCCGGACAGCTGCCATCTGGGTGAGTAGCGGTTTTTCTCTTGTTTTCGAAAAGCTCTCCCTGAGCGCTGACGTGTGCACGGTCCATCTCTTCCTGGGCAATGGGCCGCTGTAAACCGGGATGAGATGGTTTTTGCAAAACTATCAAATTACTATGTCATCGAAGTTAAAAATTACTCTCGTCATAGGGTATAATTTATATACTGTAAAGTTCATCCCTTCGAAGCGTATCAGTCATTTTTAGTAGAGTGGCGCCCCCCCCTTTATCTGCAGGGGATACATTCCGAGACCCCCAGTGGATGCCCGAAACCTCCCATAGTGCTGAACCCTGTATACACACGATGTTTTCACTATTTAACCGTATCTTTGCACTTAACGGAACTACTTCTCAGCCTCTCTTTGGCATATCCGAATTGCCAGCATCACTACTCTGGCGCTTTCCCGCCGTTATGAGGTAAAATGAGGGCGACTTGAATGCAAGCAGAATGCTCCCTCTGCAGTCCGCTGGCTAACCAAGAGGACTAACAGGCGGCGAGTGTAACAGCCAGGATGCGCTGTGCAAAGGGGTGATTCACGTCCTGGGTGGAATAGGGTGGAATGGCACAAGATTTTATCACGGTACTCAGAACGCTGTGTAATTTAAAACTTATAAATTGTTTCTTTTATGGAATTTTCCATTTAATACTTTTGAACCGTGCTTGATCATGGAGAGTGAAACCGCAGCTAAGTGGGGACTCCTGTATTGACAGAGTTGTGCAGATATCACCACTGTCTAATTCCAGAACATTCTCATCACTGCAGAAAGAAACCCTGTTCCCATTCATAGTAACGCTCCATTCCTTCTCTCCCTTGGCTACCATTTAACCTACTTTTTGTTTTTATGAATTTACCTGTCCTGGACATTTCTATATAAATAGAATTATACCACACGTGGTCTTTCGTACCTGGCTTCTTTCACTTAGCATAATGTTTTCAGGTTGCTCTGTGTTGGTTGCAGCCTGCTCGTAATGTTGGTATTGACCAGCGTTTCCTGGGGCACTCACCCAGGTTGTGCTGCCTGGCGTGAGCCCCACAGACGTTTCCCCTGCCAGCTCCAGGGCCTTTGGGGTTTGTTCTGTGATTTTTAAGGAACACCTCAGCATCAAGCAGCAGAGAATTTTAAAAAAATGAGGTTTATTATCATAGGTCCCGGATGGTACGTGGCACGCTCCAGGCCACACAGTGAAGTCATGGGTGGAGAGGGAGATCATGCGTGCAGTCCTGGGATTCTGCCTTCATTGGGGTGGAAAGGTGGGGGTGCCTTGAGTTTCACAGGTTTACTCTATTGGTAAATTTAAAATATAAGAGTGAGAATTAAAGCACGGGAAGGGAAAAGCAGGATCATTCATGCGAGCAGTTATCTAGGTCACCCAGGCTTTCTTAAGGGGGACAGACCACATTTTGGTTATCCATTCCTCTGTTGATGGATGTCTGGATTGTTCCTACATTTTGGTTGTTACGAATAATGCTGTTAGGAACATTTGTGTACAAGTGTGTGTATGGACGTATGCTTTACATTCTCTTGGCCAGATAGCTAGGAATGGGCTTGCTGGGTAATATAATAACTCCGTGTTTAACATTTTGAGGAACTGCCCGAACTGGTTCCAACGTAGTTGCTCCATTTTACATCCTAACAGTAACAAAGAAGCGTTAAAGAACCTTACTCTTGCATCTTCCGGTCATATGCTAGATATCTTGGTTGTTAACAGCAGTTGTAACTGTCATATCCTATAGTATACATAAAATGGTTTTACAATAACAATTTACTACTAATAGCAAGGATACTAAATGAAGTTCTGTGTATCTTGCCCCTCATTTTATCCAAAGAATAGACAAATGACATGGGGTAAGATCAGGTAGAAAAATTGTTGTCTCATGTCGTTTCTAATTTGATAAACAAATGTATTTGTCGACATTCGTTTTCAACTTTAAGGATTGCCCTCCCTTTCATCATGTAAAATATTTATATGATTCAGAAGTGGAGATTGTATAATGGTACATTCAGACAAGCCGAGCTTTCATCCCTTCTGCCCTGTTTTTTCTCTACCCCAGAGGTAACTGTTTTAACAGTTTCTAGTTCTTCTTTTCAGTGATTCTTTTGGAAATAATAAGCAAACACATGCGTACACACGTGCCTGACCTGACTCACTGCTAAGCTTTGTTAGGAAGCCTTTTATTCTGCCTTGACCCCTGTTTCCTAGAGCTCAACATGCCTCATGTCACATGTACATCTTGTATTTTGTTGTTAAAAAGATTTCTGGAATAAGCTTCCTCTGGACACTTCCCTCTTCATCTCCTGTTCCCTTCCCCCTCCCTCTCTCTGTTATTTCTCAGACCCTCCTGTTCTTAGACTCCCACAGTTAGGTCACTTAGTGACTTGGGGAACATTTTTTAGTCACCTGCAGCTCTGAGCCTGAGAGGCCTTGCTCAGAAATTCACTTAGGGGAGGTGCCCTCCTGTTGGGGTGAACATTTATTGGTGGCTTTGGAGATCTGCAGTGTGTGGCCAGTCAGAATCTCCCCTCATCTTCCACTCTTCTGCTGAGAACTGCCCTTTGCGAATGGGTCACATCTGCCTGTATCCTGAGGTTTGTGAAGAGACCTGTCACCAAGGTTTTTTTGCAGCCATCAATGGGCTTTTTCTTTTACTATTCTGGTAGGTCTTTTGTTTTTATTGGAGATTTCTGGGATATTAAGAAACTACACTGCTACGCTGATCCCATGCTACTCTCAATGGTTTAACAACAAATATAAATAATAAGTGAGAGAGTAAGTGAGTTGTTCATGGACGTCTAAATAGTGAGAAAAGGAACTCACCTAAAACAGACTATTTCATTCGCAATCTATTACTTCGTACACCGCGCCTAAAACAGTTTATTTCTTAGCATCTGGCATTGTGTTCTTATTTCAGTAGTTACCCATAGTTGTTTAAATCAGGGTGGTCGCTGCACTTTTGGGGTTCCTGGGGCCTTTACAGAGTCTGAGGAGGGGGCACTGTCATCACTGTGCTGGGTTTTTCCATTGTCCTTTTATCTCCCTCCTGCCCCACAGTGGCACTAACCACAGTCTGCAGAACACCCAGCCTGACCCCCTGCGTATCTGTTCTCTAGCCAGAGAGACCAAGGTTGGGTCCCAGAGGGTATGTGTTTGCTAAAGTGAGATGATCTTTGTTCACAGGTCCCACCTCTCCAGGAACAAGATGGTCCATGCAGGAGGATCAGAAAGCTACAAGGGAAGGAATTCAGCATAGATCAAGGGACCCCTGACCAGAGGCGTCTCCCTAGAGGACCCCAGCAGAGGCACAAGAATCACAAGACAGAGCAGGTCCTAGAGTGGCTGTTGATTTCCCAGGAGCAGCTAAAAACCACCAGGTCCCAGGTGAGTTGCTTGTTTATTTATTCCCACTTCTTTTCTCTATTACTTTTATTCGTGTAATTTTTTTGATGGGGAGAGGGATGGGGATCCTTAGCTTGAAGGGTTAAGTTAATCACTCCTCAGTTCACGGCCTGTTTATCATTATTGGTTTCTGTAAAGATCCTTTATCTTCATATCTCCTAATTTCCCTGTACTCGATTTCCATTTCCTTTTCCATCCCCCCAAATTATTTTGTTTTTAATGGATGTTCTTTCATTAGCAAGTTTATAAAATGTGTACTGTTATTGCTGCGTACGTATTTTTACCTCGTGTTAATGGTGTGTGCACATATGTATCTCTCTATATTGCTTATAATCTTCATTAAATGCTTTGTTTCATTTCGCACCCATGCTCTCACATTTATCACCTCGCCGCTGGCCTCATTGATTTTACGACTTCTTTACATATTCTAGATTCAAGTCCTTCAATAGGAAATTTGTAAATTTTTTCCCCAGTTTCTGACTTGTCTTATCATTTTCATAACATGAACTTTCATTGAGCAAAGTATTTTAATTTTGATAAAGTCCATTTTCCCAATGTTAATTTTTTAAAACGGACTGTGCTTTTGGTGTCATATCTTAAAGTCTCATTGCTCAAACTAAAGTTCACAAATTTTCTCTAGAAATTTTTTAGTTTTAGCTTTCACATTTAAGCCTTTGATCCATTTTCAGTTAATTTTGTACATGACAAAGAGTTTGTGTCGAGGTTTTTTGTTTCTGTTTTTGTTTTTTAAAGGTCTGTGGTGTTCCAGCACCATTTGTTGAAAAGATTATCCTTTCTCCATTGAATTGCCTTTGTGTCTTTGTGAAGAAAAAACCAGGACGTAGTGTTTGTGTAGGTCGATTTCTAGGCTCTCTTTTCTGATTCATTGTTCTTTGTGTCTAATCTTTCACCAGTATTACACTCTCTTGATTTCATAGGAAGTCTTAACATGGGCTGGTGGGAATGCCTCACCTTTGTTCTTCAGAATTGTTTTGGCTTTTCTAGTTTCTTTGCCTTTTCATATTAATTATAGAAGAGCTCGTAGAACGGTACAGAAAAGCTTGCTAGGATTTTGCTACACTTGATCTTAGCCAAAAGGCTGAAAATCAATTCTTGTGAGGATTTTAAGTGGAATGACAAATGAATCTGTGAATCAGAGTAGGGAGAATTTGCATCTTCACAGTACTGAGTTTTTCAATCCATGAACAAAGTATCCATTCTTTTAGATCTTTGATTTTTTTTAAACCATTGTAGTTTTGAGTATACCGATCCTACACATAGTTTATTTTATCCTCTTGACAATTTTTAAACGAATAGTTCAGTAGTAGTAAACAAATTCTTAATGTTGTGCAACCAGCACCATTATCCATTTTCAGAACTTTCCTGTCATCCCATCCTGAAATTCTATGCCCATTAAACACAAACTCCTCATTCCACCCCCTCCCCTGCAGTCCCTGTCGACCACCACTCTACTTTCTGTCTCTATGATTTTGAATAGATACCTCATATAAGTGGAATTATCCAGTAGTTATCTTTTTTGTCATATCATTTTACATACTGTCCATAGGTTTATCCACGTTGTAGAAATAGCAGAGTCTCCTTTTTTTAAGGCTGAATGATACAACATTGTGTTTATATACAACACTTTACTTATCCCATGATGGACACGGACTGCTTCCACATTTTAGGTGTGAATAATGCCGCTGTGAATGTGGGTGTGAATATTTCTTTAAGACCCTGTTTTCAGTTCCTTTGGGTCTATCCCAAGAAGTGGGATTGCTGGGCCATATGATAGAATGCTTTTTTTTAACTGTTCGAGGACCCACCATTCTGTTTTCCATAGAAGCTACACCATTCCATATTCCCACCAATGTGTTTCCATTTATTTATGGCTTTATTTTCTCCCAGCAAGGTTTTTGAGTTTTTATTCTATAAATCATTTACCTCCTAAGTTAAGTTATTAATTCCTAGTATTTTATTATTTTTGATACTGTTATAAATGGAATTGTTTTCATAATTTGTTCTTCAGATTGATGTTTGTGTATAGAAATGCAATTGTTTTTTGTTTGTTGGCTTTATATCCTGCTACTTTGCCGAATTCATTTGTTTGGTGGAATCTAAGTTTTTCTACATATAGGATCATGTCGTTTCTGAACAGAGGTAATTGTGCTTCTTCCTTTCCAATCTGAATGCCTTTTATATCTTTTCTGGCTTAATTGCTCTAGCTAGAGCATATTCTGTGTTGAGTAGAAGTGGTTAAAGTAGGCACCCTTTCCTTGTTCCTGATTTCAGAGGAAAAACTTTCAGTCTTTCACCATTGAGTGTGATATTCATTATGAGTTTTTAGTATTTGGCTTTTTTATTATGTACTTTGTTAGGTACTTCTATTTATAGTTTGTTGAGTGTTTTTATCGTTAAAGAGTGTTGCATTATATCATGGTTTTTCTGCATCAAGGTAATCACGTTTATTTTTACTTATTTTTTTACTTTATTCTGTTAATGTGGTATATTACATTGATGGAATGAATCCCGTTTTGTCTTGGTGTATAATTTTTTAACGTGCTACTGAATTTGATTGGCTAGTATTTTGCTGAGCATTTTTGCCTCTTTGTTCCTATGGGGTGTTGATCTGTAGTTTTCTTAATCACATTTGTCTGGCTTTGGTATCGGTAATGCTGACTCATAGAAGTAATTGGAGAATATTGCTTCCTCTTCAGTTTTTTTGACACATTTCAGAAACAGTGATGTTAGTACTTATTTAAATGTTTGGAAAAATTCACCAGTGAGGCCAACAAGTCTTGAGCTTTTCTTTTTTTGGAAATCTTTCATTACTAATTCAATCTCTTTACTACTTACTGGTCCATTCAATTTTCTACTTCTTCATCACTTAGTCTTGATAGGTTTTGTGTTTCTAGGAATTTATCCATTTCAAGTAGATTATCAAATTTGTTGGCATACAGTTATTCATAGTACTCTCCATTGTTCTTTTTATTTCTGCAGAATCAGTAGTAATGTCCCCACCTTCATTTCTGATGTTGGTAATTTGAGTTTTCTTTTTTTCTTAGTACATCTACCTGAAACTTTATCAATTTTGTTAATGTTTTTAAAGAACCAACCATTGATTTCATGATTTTTTTTTCAATTGTTTTTTATTGTATATTTATCTCTGTTCCAATCTTTATTACTTCTTCTTTTTGTTAGCTTTGAGTTTAATTTTTTTTCTAATTTCTTAAATTATAAAGTTATACAGTTGATTTGAGCTATATACTTTTTTTTTTAATGTAAGTGCGTATAGTTATAAGTTTTCCCCTCAACACTGCTTTTGCTGCATACCATAAATTTCGGTAAGTTCTGTCTTGTTTTTATTCGTGTCTGAGTATTTACTAATTTCTCTTTTGATTTCTTCTTTGATCCATTGGTTGTTTAAGAGTATATTGATTTCCACAAATTTATGAAATTTCCATTTTTTCTTCTTCTGTTATTGATTTCTAACTTAATCCCATGTGATTGGAGAAGTTCTTTTAAAATCTGTTGTGACTTAACTTGTGGCCTGACATATGGTCTGTCCTGGAAAATGTCCCATGTTCACTTGAGGAGAACAGGTGTGCTACTACTGTCGAGTGGAGTGTTCTGCATCTCCTGTTAGGTCTGGTTGATTTAAGTTTTCTGTTTTCTCGTGTATCTTCTGTTCTATCCATTATTGAGAGTGGGATGTTGAATTTTCAACTAGTATTATAAAACTATTTCTCCCTTCAATTCTGTCACTTTTTATATCATGTATTTTAATGGGCTGTTATTAGGTGTGTAAATATTTATAATTGTATCTTCTTGCTGTATTGGATCTTTAATAATATATAATATCGTTCTTATAATGCTTTTTTATTTGAAGTCTATTGTGTCCAATATTAGTATAGCCACTCATGCTCTCTTTTGGTTACTATTTGGTTATTATCCATCCTTTCATTTTCAATGTTTGTGTCTTTGGATCTCTCATACATAGCATATAATTGGGTCACGTTTTTTAGTTCATTCTGCCAATCTGTTGATTGAAGAGTTTAATCCATTCATATTAAAATAATTCTAATAAGAAGGGATTTATTTGTCATTTTGCTAATTGTTTTGTATGTACCTTATAGCATTTTCTCCCTAAATTTCTGCATTACTGCCTTCTTTTGCGTTGATTTTTTATAATGAAATACCTAAATTCCTTTCTCATTTCTCTTAGTGTAAATTTCATAGCTATTTTTTGTGTAGTTACCATGGGGATTACATTTAACTTCTTAATGTTACGGTACTCCTGTTTGAACTTTTAGCAGCTTAACTGAAAAAATATGCAGACTCTGCTCCTTTACAGGTCTGTCCCCTCCCCTTTTGGTTGTTGATGTCACAGAATTACATCTTCATATATCGTGTGCCTCAGAATATAAACTAATGAGTATTTTAAATGCATTAGTCTCATAATTATGTAGAGAACAAAATGTGGGGTTACAGTCTTATTCCATCACATTGCTTCAAGCAACTGTCTGGTTCCTTGTATTCCACATGCAAACCTCTTCTGAGCATCTTTTGCAGGGCAGGTCTATTAACTCCCTTTTGCTTTTCTGAGTATGTCTTGTTTTGCCAGATATAGGATTATTGTTTGATCATTTTTTTCTTTTAACTCTGAATATATGGGTCCATTGCTTTCTGACCTCCAAAGGTTTTGATGAGAAATCTGCTTATGATCCCATCGAAGATTTCACGTATGTCACAAATCATTTCTCTCGATGCTTCTAAAATTCTCTTCGTCTTCATCTTTAGAGAATGTGATTATAATATGTCTCAGTGGGTTTTGGAGTCTTTTGAACTTTTTGGATTTTTATATTCACATTTTTCATCAAATTTGGCATTGTCAGTTTTTATTTTCATTTTAGCCATTTTAATAGGTGTGTAATAGTATCTCATTGTTTTAATTTGTAATCCCCTAATGACATATGATGTTGAGCATCTTCTCATATGCTTATTTGCCATTTTGTATGTCTTCTCATGGAGATCTTTTGCCCCACAAACTGGCCTCTACTTACAATTATTGCCTTTTTTATTCCACCAAGCTTTACCATATCTTCTCTCACAGTGGTCACTTGTGGAGTGCCCTTTCTCAGGCTCAGCCTGGCACTTCGAAGTATCATTGCTCGCTTTCTCCTTGTGCCCAGGCTGTACTCTGTGTTCTTTCATCTTATCTTCTTTGACTCCCTGTTGCCTTTACACACGTCTGACTTTGCTTTCCTCTGCAATGCTGAAAGGCTGACTAGTGCATAGAGACGGGATGTTTTTAATAGGTCAAAATTTGCTTTTGTCACAAAATAGAGTGTAAATAATGGAAACCCTAGGTAGGTATTCTGTTTCCCACACATTCGGTAAGATAACTTGAGATTGGATGTTAATGTGCTATTTCAGGGACTGTTGTCATTCACGGATGTCTTTGTGCATTTTACCTGGGAAGAATGGCAGCTGCTGGATGCTGCTCAGAAGCACTTGTACCGGAGTGTGATGTTGGAAAACTATGGCAACCTGGTGTCCCTGGGTGAGTGCTGCTGCTTCGTCATCTGCAGTCTGTGCTGCGTGGTTGCTTAAAGCTGGGGCAGCGGGGGTGGCTTTTGTAAAATACTTAGGGATTCTGGACTTATATTTAGAGGCCAGGTTTTCTTAGTGTCTCTTTGGCATCAGAATACGTTAGCTAAATGATCTTTATTTTGCCAAGTACCAAAGGGGAGCTTTGTGATGCTGCCTCTGAACCGAATCTTCCTCATTCTTCAGAGTCCCTGAATTCTAAGCAGCTTTGGTCTAGGTTGTCTGTCATTTTCCATTCATAGGATATCAACACACCAAACCTGACGTCATCTTCAAGTTGGAGCAGGAGGAAGAGCTGTGGATGAGGCAAGCCCAAGTTCCAAGCCAGAGCCCTCTAGGTGGGTGATCAGGGCATTTAGATTTTTTCCTTCTTAGAATTGGCATGAATTCTGATGTGATGTACACTTCACGTTTGTACTTCTTGTCTTGTTTGTAACTGTTCCTCTTAGTTAATCTGTTTGCTATTCTGTTTCCTCCTTACTTCCTATGACTCAGCCTCATTATGCATCTAAGCAAGTTTTTCCTCTTGACGTCACTTGATGTGACTTTCACATCCCTTCTTCCTATTTCTTAAAATATATTTTTAAATCTCTTATGCTTATATTCAGTGACAATCCCAACTTCCTTTCTTCTTCTTGAAACCTACCTCTTCCATGTTTCTCCGTGCTAATCACTTTAATATCATCACTGTCCTTTCTACGCGCATTCCACCTTCTTTTTGTAATATCAGTTTTCCTGCCTAAAACCTTCTCCCCACCCTCTTATGCAGGTGACACCCCACTGCACCCACCCTCGCTGCCCGCTGATATGCTTATTCTCACATTTTACTGGCTGCTCTTGCTGTTCCCTCTGAGTCCAAAGGGATCTTTCTTTTATTTTTCACTACTTCTCTCATATACTGTTTTTTTTTTTAAAGACTTCCATTTTTGAATATTTAAGTTCTCTTTTCTGAATTGGTAACTGATAGTTCCATCCCTTTGCATCTGCCCTTTGGTTCTGAGTTTATTCGGTCTAAACTTGCCTGCACATGCCACCCCAGTCTCATTTTCAGAAAGTGGAAAAGTCTCCCCCTGCTCCATAGCCATGTACTATATATACCTTCTTCTTACCTTTCTGATCATTGTTTGTTCACCTGCTATGCTTTTAGTTCTTTTTCCTAGTACTGGGGAGTCAGCTTGAATCTTTATGTGCAGTTTTCGTCACTGTTTTAGTTTTTTGTTTTTTAAAAGAAGTCTTTTAAGGCCCCGTCTTTTCAGTTTCCACCCACAAGGCCAACATGCTATCATTTCTTGATTGTTCTACTCATTAGCCAAATTTACGCATTTGTGTATTTTTTTTGTTAGTTCATCTTGATGTTATTGTCAGATATGTTTCCCTGAGCATCAGTTTATTCTGTCACAAGCATGGAAAGACAAATCAATAGTTAGTCTTTGTATTACTAAGATTGTTTTAGCTACAACTTTTGATTAATCCTAAATCGACAACCTTTTAAGCAGAAGTGATTTATCATTACACGTCCAAAAAGTCCTGAAGTGGGGCAGCTCCAGGGATGACTAAGTAATTGGCTGACTCAGTAAATCACCAAAGGTCAGTCTCTGCCCTGCCTTGCCAGGCATGTCAGCACTTTCCTCGGGTTACGTCCCCTCACAGTCATCAGATGGCTATTAAAGTTCTATCCTACGTGTGCAGATATTAACAGTGGCCAGTGGAATAAAAAAGAATGTTCCTTCTCACTGATACTTATTATCAGGCAGCAAGGCCTATCCAAGGAAGCCCTAGCAGATTGACCATGCTCAGAAGGTGAAATTTTTATCATGTACTCCTGCCTAAAGAAGACTAGCAAGAGAAATGGGTCCACTGCTGTTGGCACTGATAAATCATGCTTCACCTTCCGGGGGTGGGTGTGGGTGTAGGGATAGAGGGGTCCCCATTTCCCTGACTGAAGCTCATGGCCTTAAACATGGAGGTGGCAAAAAATCAGGTTTCTGCCAGCAGGAAAAGGGTAGAGCTGTTGGGTAGGCAGCTTCATTTACCTCTTCATCTAGGCAGCATCTAGTCACATCCTTCTTCCCATCCATCTATCTTCAAAAATATTCCGCCCCCCCATATTTTTTTTTGTGCTATATTAATGCAGATCTAGGAATTTTGTTCCCAGTTAGACCTGGTTGTAGTTCTTCATGGTCTGGTGACCTATAATTGAGATAAGTTGTCCATACACTGCCAGCCAGACAGACACTGGGAGAGAGAAGTACCAGGTGGGGACATCATGAGTCCCTGTTCTGGGAGGGCAGCAGCTGTGTGCACCACGTAGAAGTCACTGGTTTGCAGGGTACTGAAACCGTGGCAGACTGTCCCAGGACTGGTGCTGTGGCAGTCACCTAGTTAGGTCTTGGCTCTGTAGCTGAACCTATGATTTTCGTTGGGCAGAATGCTTTTCTGTAGCTTCAGAATCTCAACTCTGTTGGTGCATGTTGAGTTCCCAGGGATTGCCTTTGTACCACAGCCAGTAATGTTTAATATCGTCTAGTCATGTTTAAATATTTAATCTTAAATTTATGAATTCCTGTCTTCCAGTCACTGACTGTGGTGTTCTCTGCTGATTTATTGAATTCTTTGAAATTGCCCTTGAGATACCATCCATAATCTCATTTTCTGCCATTTTTGCATAGAGAAAGAAGGTTTCTTTCTGTCCTTGCTGTTCTGAAACATCACCATAATGTTTCTTGTGAATTATTTCCATCTGTTGTTTGGGTATTCATTGAAACTTTATTCCCAAGGGGACTATAAACTAATTTGCAGTGTTTTCTGCTGCATCTCCTGAGCTTTGCATAGTGTTTGGCACATAATAGGTATTCAACAATTATTTATTAAATGAACCTAATGCTTAGAGATTCCATCCATCCATCCTCTTTATATTTTGCTAATTTCTCCTTTTGCCTATTTTGCCTTCTTTACCCATTATGCAAACCTTGTAAATTTAAAACTATCTTTAATTACTGTCAGTTTCCTGTGCCTGTCTTCCTTTTATAGTTTTGCTTTGTTTTCCCCAGTCCCCAGGAGTTCAGGGACATTTACACTTGAGATTTTACTTAAGTTCAGATGTGATATCAGAAATGAAAATACTTCATGGCATTGTAAAGGCAATTTAATGCTATACCAGGATCATATTATTTACCACATGTTATTTTCATTTCTAGACAGAGTCTGGGAAGTTGGTAATCACATGGAATGGCACCAGGAAAATCAAGGCAAGCTGGGAAATATGGCAAAATGCTATGAACGTTCTGCATTTGGAAAACTGTGTCTTCTTACTACAAATTATGTTTCTTCAAGACAAAAACTTTATAAATGGGGCACACGTGAAAAGAGTTTGAAATATAATATTGATTTCAACATTAATTATGCTGGAAAGAATCCTAATAGATTTCATGCACAAAGGGAATCATTCCTCCGTTCTAAACATGAACAAACTGTTATTGGAATAAAATACTGTGAAAGTAATGAATCCAGAAAAACTAACAAGAATTCACAACTCATATGCCAACAAATGTATGTAGGAGGAAAACCCTTTGAATGCAGTTACTGTGGGAAGGTCTTCAGCAGCAAGTCATACCTCATCATACATCAGAGAACTCATACAGGAGAGAAATTACATGAATGCAGTGAATGTAGGAAGACTTTCCGTTTCAATTCACAACTTGTTACACATCAGAGGAATCACACAGATGAGGATCACTATGAATGCTGTGAATGCGGGAAAGTCTTCAGAAGGAAAGACCAGCTCATTTCACATCAGAGAACTCATTCAGGACGGAAACCTTATGGGTGTAATGAATGTGGGAAAGCTTTTGGGTTGAAGTCACAGCTCATTATACATCAGAGAATTCATACAGGGGAGAAACCCTATGAATGCAGTGACTGTCGGAAAGCCTTTAATACAAAGTCCAACCTTCTGGTACATCAGAGAACCCACACAGGGGAGAAACCTTACGGTTGTAATGAGTGTGGGAAAGCCTTTACTTTCAAGTCACAGCTCATTGTACATCAGGGGCTTCACACAGGAGTAAAGCCCTATGGGTGCATTCAGTGTGGGAAAGCCTTTAGTTTGAAGTCCCAGCTTATTGTACATCAGAGAAGTCACACAGGGATGAAACCTTATGTATGCGATGAATGCGATAAAGCCTTTAGAAGCAAGTCATACCTCATTATACATATGAGGACTCATACAGGAGAGAAACTTCATGAATGCAATGAATGTGGAAAATCCTTCAGTTTCAATTCACAACTCATTATACATCAGAGGATTCACACAGGAGAGAGCCCATATGAATGCCACGAATGTGGGAAAGCCTTTAGTCGAAAATATCAACTCATTTCACACCAGAGAACTCATGCAGGGGAGAAGCCCTATGAATGCAGTGACTGTGCGAAAACTTTTGGTTTGAAGTCACAACTCATCATACATCAGAGAATTCATACAGGAGAGAAACCCTATGAATGCAGTGACTGTCGGAAAGCCTTTAATACAAAGTCAAACCTTATTGTACATCAGAGAACCCACACAGGGGAGAAACCTTACGGTTGTAGTGAGTGTGGGAAAGCATTTACTTTCAAGTCACAGCTCATTGTACATCAGGGAACACACACTGGGGTGAAACCTTATGGATGTAACCAGTGTGGAAAAGCCTTTAGTTTGAAGTCACAGCTCATTGTACATCAGAGAAGTCACACAGGAGTGAAACCCTATGGATGCAGTGAGTGTGGGAAAGCTTTCAGGAGCAAGTCATACCTCATTATACATATGAGGGCCCATACAGGTGAGAAACCGCATGAATGCAACGAATGCGGGAAATCCTTCAGTTTCAATTCACAACTCCTTGTACATCAGAGAATTCACACAGGAGAAAATCCGTACGAATGCAGTGAATGTGGGAAAGCTTTTAATAGGAAAGATCAGCTCGTTTCACACCAGAGAACCCATGCAGGGGAAAAACCTTACGGGTGCAGTGAGTGTGGGAAAGCCTTTAGTAGTAAGTCATACCTCATCATACACATGAGAACTCATTCAGGAGAGAAACCGTATGAGTGTAACAAATGTGGAAAAGCCTTTATTTGGAAGTCACTACTCATTGTACATGAGCGAACTCATTCAGGGGAAAACCCTTATAAATGCAGTCAATGTGAGAAATCTTTCAGTGGAAAATTACGGCTCGTTGTACATCAGAGAATGCATGCAAGAGAGAAACCCTTTGAATGTAGTGAATGTGAAAAAGCCTTCATTAGAAAATCTCAGCTCGTCGTACATCACAGAACTCATTCAGGAGAGAAACCTTATGGATGTAATGAATGTGGAAAAACCTTTTCTCAGAAATCAATTCTCAGTGCACATCAGAGAACTCATACAGGAGAGAAACCCTGTAAATGCACTGAATGCGGGAAAGCTTTCTGTTGGAAGTCACAGCTCATAATGCATCAGAGAACTCATGCAGGTGAGAAACATTTTGATGAGTTAAATGTAAGAAACTTTCTCTCAAAAGTCAATGCACAGGAAATACCAGCAAATTCATGTAGAAGAGAAACTCTATAAGTGGAATCATCTCCTATACCAGAAAACTCATACTGAATAGAAAACTTATGAATGCACAGCAGGCGGAAGGCCATCCACAGAAAGTTGTTTTTTACACATAAAAAAATTAGCAAATGCACACAGAAACTACATAAATTCAGTGAACTCTATGAAAGTTTTCATTTGTAAGTCATACCTTTATATAAGTTTATACTAATGAGGAACCATACAAATGAAACGTTGGAATGTCATCTTTTTAATTAAAATTTTCAAAAGGAAATGTCATAAAGCAAATGAATGTAGAAAAAATTTCTTTGAAATTTGTTTTTTTAAGCACTAGGAATTTAACGAGAGAACATATAAAATAATGAATGGCAGAATTGTCAAAATTACAAAAATTTTAGATATCAGAAGCTCATACAATGGAGAAACCATGCTATGTTAGGGAAATTATGCAGAAGTGCCAAACTTCTAGCCAAAATAAACATATAATAAATGAGCATCTTTGACAGTGTCAGATGGAGTAAACCCTCAGCAGGAATGTTCCATTCACTATTATTTTTATTAATTAAAAAAAAGTTTCCTTTACAAGTTATTTTGATGGAAATTATTTGCTATTCTCCCAAATTTTTATGGAGAGATTAGATAAAACACTCCAATATAAAAGATATTTTGTTTTTATAAAGATTTTTTCTTTTTATAGTGTGTTAAAAATGTAATCTGGATAAATACATTGTAAAACCTACATGGATATTTAGATGTTATCTTTTTCTGTTCTGAGTTTTGTGTAATTTGGCATTTTACTTGTGAATGCCACATAATGATAAATTAGATACAATACCATTTCCTAGGGATTTCTACTCTGCATAGCAACATTCTTAACAAGATAGAACCTTTTACTAGAATAACATGAATTAAAATACATTTTAGTAATAGAAACCTGTTCTATTATTTTGTACCCTTTGTTAGTGATTCTGACAGGAACCTCTTTAGTTATATACATCAGTGTGGTGCATATTTCATCTGTCCTAACTGGTTAGAACATTTTGATGTCTTTTAAGAGTAATAATCCTTCACAGTGTATGTACTCATGATGAGGTCATTATTCAAGGTTCCTTGCCAAGGAATTGGCATTATCATCAAAGTAGGCTGAAGTACACCGGACTCTAAATTTTTAATGGACTTCTTAAGTACAGAAAAGCAAGCTGAGTTTTTGTTCTTCTTGCTGTTCTTCTTGTAGCTTCTCACTGCAATCATTAACTAGTTCCTTCTATATAGATTACCCAGGATAACTTTTGCTATTGTCATTTTTAATTCTAGTTCACTTCATTTTAGTTATGTGGCATTTCTGTAATACATTTAAGTGATGCCAAAATACGTATGTTTAGTTATAGAGTCAGGGTGGTGAGAAATCATTCTGCCAGTTGCTTATTACAGAGTCAGTTTTCTTCACAACCTCACCAATTTCCTTACATGAATGAGCATTAATCTGGAAAGAGCTGGGTCCCTGGCAATGACATTAGAACTGTCTTGGAAATATATGAGGATTCAAAACCACAAATATTTCTGAAACACCCTCCACTTTGTACTCTTTATTTCAGGAGGGGATCCCTCTCGCACAAAAATATACTTTTTTCCTCGAAGGAAGCATTTAATAATTTCCTCATGACTAATCCTTATCGTGTTCAGCTCATACGGCCCAATACCTGGGGTGGAGAATGATGACTCTCAGAAGGAAAGAGAAAGTTTGGATAAGGAAAGAATTTCATGTATTTGCCAAAATGTATTCTCTAAATCTGGAAAATATGAATATGTTTTTTGTCATTGATGCTCCAAGAAAGATACACACACAGTAAGAATAAGCACATAAGGGGAGGTCTATATTCAGTTTACTACTACCCAGTGTCATGTAAATTTTAAAAGTTGGTGTATTGTGTGCTGCAGATCCAGATGCAACCTTGCCAAGTAGAAGCCAGAAATGTTGACGTACGTCCAAGATAGAAGTAAAATATTGTGGAAAATGCTGAATTAGGTCTTAATCTTAAATAAAATGAAAAACTTAGCAGATTAATGAAACTTAAGTGAATAGATGTATAACCAGTAAACAAAGTAGAAAAGTTAAAAATTGAATCTCTTTTATGAAAATCTACCTAGTCACTCTAACCCTGCCCCAGCCCCAGAGAAGAAATAGGTTCCAGAAACTTCAATAATAGTCGATAATTGTCAGAAAAGTTCAAGGAAAGATTATTCCATCATTTTACAATATTTCCCAGAAAGACATTTAGGGTAAAGTGACTTAGAAGTCCTATTTATGAACATAAATTTCAAACTCTTCAATAGAATTATAGCAAAGTACATCTAACAATGCTTTTTTAAAAAGCCATTAAGTGTAGCAGACCACTAGTAGTGAGTCCGGTATCCCTTCATCACCACACTGTATTATACGTAATGCAATGTTACCGGCTAAAAAGCTACACTTCTCCATTTCCTTTGCAGTCAACTGTAGTCATGCTAAATTCTGAGTAGTATGGAAATGCAAGTTGTTGAGAGAGTCTAATGGAAAGTTTTTCAAAAAAAAAAACAAAACAAATAGGGAGAGCCCCCAGTGTCCTTTAATCTTTCCTCTTTTCACTATACAACAGATGATGTTTGGGGTTTCAGCAGCCATCATAGAACCTGAATTCATCCTGATGGAAATCACCTACTAGAATGCAATGGAAAGAGGGATTTGGCTATCTGATAATGATAGAGCTCCTATACCTGCCCTAGACTACCAACATCTGAGTGTCTTACACAGAAGAGAAATGAACTACTTTATTTCAGCCATCTTTTTTGGGGGGGATAGGATAGCTGGTTCTGTTATATGCAGCTGAATTGGATCCTAATTCGAATACATTAGGATGTTTGGAAGATAATATTAGAAAATTATTTAATAAAAATAGCCACACTACTAGATAAAAGAAAAGCCACATGATTATTTCAGTATGTGTAGATAAATCATTCGATGGAATTTAATGTCAATGGATATTTTAAAATATTAAGTTAGGGATAGAAATTAACTTCTTTAACTTTGCAAAAGTATGTCCCCCAAAGTGACTGTCATACTTAATGTTAAAACAATAGATACATACCTTTAAGAAAACTACTAGGATGCTTGTCACTTGAATTGAGCAACGTATCGAAGTTCTAGCCAAAGTGCGAAAACAAAAAGCCGTAAGGAATTGGTGAGGGCAGAAACAAAATTTTCAGTTTTCAACAATCAGTTGTATTCTGCTTCTGATTAAAGTGCATAAGCTACAAAATGAGAAATCAACACAAACCCAAATGAACAAAGCACTGGAAAGTAAGGAGTAAGGAACATCCTTGGTACAACTGCTGGAAGAGGAGGTCAAGAGCTGTAAGGGGAAACGAGACAATGAACAGTTGTCTGTGGAACGGCGTGCCATGAGAATCCCAAAGAATCTCTACCACAGAGGAATTTCCAGCCAACCCTTATGGTTGTATGACAAATGTGGTGGTGGCAGAGAGAGCTGAAATTTTGCTGAAGTGCCCAGGTTCTCAAAAGTGCAAGACAGTTTACTATCTGAAGGCAGGAAGGTGGACAGTGCAACAGCTGAAAGAAATCCATTAGGAGTAATCTGTACTTTTAGGGTGAGGGATGGGTAGAGAACTTAAAAAATGCGCCATCCCTTCCCTGCCCACCCCTCACTTATGTGGAACCACTCCAAGGCACTCAAAGCTTTGTACTACAAAAGATGGGGGAAGGGTCAGGAGAGTTGAGACAGACTCATCCATGGCATTCTAGATCTTCACAGAGGCCTGGGAGCTCAGAAGTCAGGAGAAAGAACTGAAGAGCAAAGGGACCTCAGCAACACAGAAAAGAGAAATTTTGCACTATCTGAAAACAGGCAGCTTGGCTGAGAGCACAAGCAGATCTCGAACATTTCGAAGCTCAAAATTCTAGTCCCTGCTAAAGGAAACATCTTGATCCTGCCCTCAAAATATTTGAAGGCAGTTGGGAAGTAAATCCAACCTAAAAGTGCAACAAAGCCCAGACAAGCTTAAATACAGGTCAGATTGATTCATTCTCGTCCAATCTTTCAATCTAACAGATGACACTGGAGAGTATGTACCCTTTCCTGGACATAAACATATATCCGGAGCAAAGAAAATTATCAGGAATAAATAAGGATGTTATATATTTATAATAAAAGCATCATTTTACCAAAAAGACAATCCAAATTGTGCATGCACTTAACAACAAAGCTTCAAAATTATGCAAAAGCAGCTAAAAGAAATATACTCTATCATTTTAGTTGTACACCTAAATATTTACTTCTCAATAACAACTTTGTTAACATTTCAGCAAGGCTATAAAATTGAGTGATGCCATGAACAAAGTGTGTGTGAACTTCCAACAGCAGAATACACATTCTTTTCAAATGCACATGAAGCATTCAACAATATACATAGGTCATGTCCTGGGTCATAAACCTTATAAGTTTTTAAATAATTGAAATACCAAATGTTTTTAGACTAATGTAACAGCAAGAAACCAAAAGCAAAAAGAACATGAAAGATCTTTGAACACTTGGAAGTTAACACAATTCAAAGTAGTCCCTGAATCAGAGAAATTTAAAGAAGAATAAAACATTTAACTGTACGAAAAATTAAAATACAACATCCAAAAGTTTGAAATGGAGAAAGTGTTTTGAGGGAAATTTGTGGCATTAAATATTAGAAAAGAGTAAAGGTCTCACAACTTCTACCTTAAAAACTAGTAAGAGTAAGCCTAAAGAAGGTAATAAATATATATATATATTTCTGGTCATATATACATACGTGTGTGTGTGTGTGTGTGTGTGTGTGTGTGTGTGTGTGTGTACACACACATATATAACAGAAGGAAATATAAAAACAGTACATACATAAGTGTGATAACTGATGAAATAGGCTAAATTCTTGAAAGATGAATGACCAAAACTCACTCAAGAAGAAATGGGTAACCTGAATAGCCCTACATCTATTAAAGAAGTTAAATTCATAGTTAAAAAACCTTCCAGCAATGAAAAATCCAGGCTTGGGTCACCTCACTGACGAAGTCTATCAAACATTTAAGAAAGAAATACCAACTCTATACAAACATTTCCAGAAAATAGATGAGGAATATGTCCTAACTCATTTTATGATGTCAGCCTTACACTGATAACAAAACCAGACGGAGATATTACAGATAAAAAACTACAAATGTTCCTCATGAACATAGTTGCAAAAATCCTCAACAAAATGCTAGTTAACCCAGCAATTTATAAAAGGATAATACATTAAGGCAAATTGGAGTTTACCCTGGGAATACAAAGCTGAGGCTGATTCAGTATTCCCAGTCCAATCACTGTAATTCATACTAACCAACTAAAAAATAAAAACCATATGATTATTCTGATAGGTGTAAAAGCATTTTTTCAAATTCCACATCATTCAATGTAACAACCTCAGCAAACTAGGAATAGGAGGTAGCTTCCTCAAACTAATAAAGCACATTTAAGAAATGTCTGTGGTTAACATCATAATGGTGAAAGACTGAAGGGGTTCCCCTAAGTCAAAGACATCCATCCACTCCTACTGCACGAATTCAGCATTATACTGGGAGACCCAGCTGGTTCCATAAATCGAGAAAAAGAAAAAGGATACAGGTCGGAAAGGAAGAAAGACAACGTTCTCTATTTAGAGACAACGTGATTGCTTTTATTGAAAATTCTTTCTAAAACTTAACTAAAAAAGAAACCGGAGGCCTCTGCTGCACCAAGCTCTGCCAGATCTTCAGGCCCAGAAGCATTCGAGCTTGATTCCTTCTTTGTATTTATTGGAGCTGGAGGTACTGGAACAGTGCTGTATATCATGCACCTGGCATTATTTGATCCAGATGTCTATCAGAACAGAATAACCCAGAATCTGGGAACAAACTGGGCCACAATGATCAGTACTAGTTCTCAGTGAATGTAGATCACAGCAAACTGAAGAAAGAAGATTCAAACTTCTATAGGAAACGTTTCACTATAAAGCTGCTTAGAATGAAGGTCTAGGAGGATCCACACAATTTTCCACTCAACCATGAAATAATTACCCTGCAAATGCATAAAGTCATTTTGGTGTATATGTTGGGCTTCACACTGATTAATAAATATCTGAAACTTGAAAAAAAAAAGCTTACCAAAAAACAAAACAAAACCAAAAATAACCCACCACTATAACAAGTCAGTTTAGCGAGATAGCAGAATGGTTTATAATGCATTACTATTTATGACAGCACCCCCAAACATGAAATACTTAAGTATAAGTCAAAATATATGGTGAGAACCATGAAACAATGAAGAAATTATGACCCAAGTAACTAGAGGATACGCCATGTTAATGAATCAGGAGAGTCAATATTGTCAGTGTTCTCCAACCTGACTTATAGATTCAGTGCCATTCCAATCAAGAATCTGGAAAGATTTTCAGTAAAAATTGACAATCTGAAATCTACATGGAAAAGCAAAAGAATTAGAATACTCAATTTTGAAATGGATAAAGTTGCAAGACATGATGCTCTTTGATTTAAAAACCTATTAAGCTATAGTAGCTAAGACAATGTGGTATCTGAAAAGTTATATAGATTAATGAAACTGAAGAGAGTCCTGAGTAAAACTATAGATGATATAGTCAATTGATTTTTATCAAGTTGCAAAAACAAGTCATTAGAGGGAGGATGGTCTCTTCGAAAAAGGTGCTGGAACACTCGCACATCTGTATAGAAAAAAACATGAGTTTTGATCTATACTTGCATCACATACAATAATTAACTTTCTGAGGAATATACTAGAGATTGAGCCTCATCCAGATAAAGGGCTGATGGCAAGTATTCATTATGTTTGATTTCATGTCTAAGACTACATTGATGGCAGAACGAGGATGGAAGAATACTATATAAATATAATTTTTCGGACAAAGTGGGAAGAATTTGAGTAAGCGTGGGAAGAAGAGGGTTGAGGGAAGTAAGATAATGTTATTGATATTAGGAGGAAATCAGGGTACCACTTCAACTGATAGGCTGACAAAAAATTGCGAAAAATGGGATTCAGAGCACTATTAAAAAGATATCAAAGTAACAACTAGAACAAAAAAATGAAACAAATTACAAAAGAAATTACTTGAAAGAAAAAACCACATAGAACAAAAAAGGAAATATAAATACATTGCACTGAAATAACGGGAAGAGAAAAAGCTCTTTATGATAGTAGAATTACAACTGATCAATGTAGAAGAAATGACAAAATTAGCAATTCAGCATTTAACGACAACTATAGTTAAGGATTTTTTCAAGCAGGAATTATCAATGGATGATAAAACTTGTGAGCAAAATGTTATAAGGAACAAATGTTAAAATCTCAAAATCTCTTTCTCCCAGGTGTTTCTTAATTACAAAAATAATAACCTTAGAGTGATACATTTGAGTAATTAGAAAGTATTTTTAAATAAATGATAGTAAAATACAATGCTAAAAATTGAAGGTAAACATATAGCTTAAAATTAACATATTAGGAGAGAAAACGGTCGAAAACCAGTTATTTGGTTTTCTATTTCAGGAAGCTAGAAATGAAAAGCAAGTTAAACCCAGAGAAAATGAAAGGCAATAATGAAAAGCAGAAATCAATTAAATAGAAAAAAAATGTGTACGAGAATAAACAATACCACAAAAAGTTTGTCCTTTGATAAGATTAATAAAATTCATTTACGATCAGGAAAAAGCAAGAAAGAGGAAAAATATACATAACAGAAATGGGTATCAATAGATTTTACACGAGAATAAGTAAAATTAATTGAGTGAATGAATAAATTAATATAAAAGATAAATGAAAGTAAAAGGTTATACGATAAGCAAACACGTTGACAATTCGATATTGAAAAATTTCGTAAAAAACCAAAACCTGAAATTGATATAAGAAGAGGAAAAAAATTAGTCCTAAATCTATTGAAGAAATTCAATCCCAAATGAAAAACTTTTCCTCAAAGAAAGCTTGAAGCCTAGACCACTTCAGCGGTAAATTCTTCCTGATGGTTAAAGAAAAAATAATTCCAACCCTATAAAAATTTCCAGAAACTAGGAAAAGTAAAAGGATACTTTCCAATATTTTTAATGACAATAGCATGACTGCGATGCCAAAATATAACAAACACTGGAAGAAACAAAGTGGAGACATGTCTCTTTAACGAAGAGATGCAAAAATCCTAAACAAAGCAATTAGACTGAATCTAGTGATATGAAAAAAATTAAAGTATATCATGACCACGTGTGGTTTATTCTATTCATGCAAGTATGGGTTAATGTAAAAAGAAAATCAACCCCTAATCCACCACGATTTCAAAATAAAGGAGAAAAAGCAAGTCAAGAGATAGAGAAAAAAACAGTTGATGAAATTAAACAGGAATTCAAAGCAAAATCTCTTAAAACTGGAAAAGTCAATATTGACATCACATACCTCATAAGTTAAAATTATTAAGTTAAATGTAATTCAACAGATTCTGTGATCCTAATTCATTATTAAATCTGTAACTTTTTTTTTTAGTTGGCAGTTGCTGAGCAATCTCTGTGTCCCAGGTAAAATATTATTGTTTACAAATATTGTCTTATTTGAACCTCCAAGCCCCGCTACGAGCTAAGGTTATGCTCCCTTGCTATTAATACAAAAATAGGTCCAGTGAATTCTGAAACCCTTTCCAGAAGTCCTCCATCAATAAGTGGCTTCCTTTAATTCTCAGACTCGAAAGCCTGTTGTCTTAACTTCAGCACATAACTATTTGCATTTTAAATCAAGACAAACTCTTCGTAAGCCTCACTTTTAACAGAGGCCTGATATTCCAACAAGAAGTAATGCCAAAATGTAATTAACCAGTGCTGGCTTTAATACAGGCTGCCTCTCCCTCCATCTCCCTGATGTCTGCTGCAGTCATTAGCACATGATGCATTCTAAAGCAAGTATGCTTTAGAATGCACCATAGCATACCGCTATTTCTTAGATACTTCAACATTTTAGATTCCACGGACTTAATTCATTGATGTTTAACGGGTGGAGAGCAATCGGGAATGTTTTCACTGAACATCTAGTGTGTCCCAGAGAAGGGGGCGCTTCCATTCCCAGAAGGGTTTCACTGGAGCGGGAGGGTCTGCTGCAGCAAATCTCTAAATTCCTGTCTTCACCATGTCAGGTTTACTTCAGCCTCGTATACTTGGCCACCGGGATTGCTTTCCCCGTCCCCGCTGTTTTCTCCTTCCGTGCCTTGAAAAGAATCTGAAAAGTAGAAAAACAAAGTTATCTTTTTATAAAAATTAAAAAACGAATAAGCAATAAGAAAATTTAAATGCCTAATAAAAATAATAAATAAAAGAATACTATCCCCCAGGTGCAACCAGGAGTAACAATGTGGCATGTATCATTTTATGTCTGTACTTTGCAAATGGGCTCATTTCACTCCAACTGTCTCGTAAGTCGCCATTTTCACTGTACAATGCATTATAGTCAGTCGGGTGAGGAAGCGTAAGTCCTTGTCATGATAATTACTAATAACCTTTCTGAAGTTTGATTCATTTAGCGAATCTTCCAGCAGTCGCTTGGATTGTGTCCGGACCTTCACTTGATCAAACGCCGAAATGTTTATCTCTCTGCCGACGTCTTTGGCGTGAGCTTTGACGTCAGATAATTTTTTCTTTCCAGTGAGACCCTGACCACCTCTTTAAAACCAACTTGAAGTGTCGGCTCTCATTTCCAGAGCACCGTCCAGCCTACTGTGTAAAACGGCTCGCGAAAGTGCAAGCTCCCCAGGAGGACCGTGTCCCAGCCAGGACGTGGCCATTTCGGTGACTTCCCACGTCTTCGGTCAGCGAGAGCCGGGACCCGCCCCGAGGCCGTCCTAGACCGCGAGCACGTCTCCGGGGGGCGCTGCGCGACGCTCGGGATCACGCGGAGGTCAGCGGGAGAGTGGGGGGTCGGGGTCGCGCGGGGCTGTCCGGGGTGGGCCCCTCGCAGGAGCCTCTGCTCCCACCCTGTCGCCTTCGGCGCTGGGTTTGAAAGGCGCCCTCTAGGCTGGGGGTGCGATCACAGAGGGCACTCAAAGGGGCGTCTGCCCTGCGCTCGACCCCAGTAAGTCTCGGGCTCCGCTGTGCACCTGTGCGGGTGGCCTGAGGTCAGTCAAGGGTCCCAGCTTCCTCCTGCTCCCTTCCTCCCCCGCCCGCAGCCCCCGGCCCCCTCCCCTCCTTCCGGGGCCCGGGCGAGCCAGGAGCCCGGCTCGATGGCACCCCCGGGCCCCACGGCCCCGCGCACGGGCTGGCGGGCGTGGGGCGCAGGGCACAGGCCCCGAGGCCGGGTCGTCGGGCGGGGCCCCGGCCAGATTGGCCGCGGCCTCGATACTTTGTAGCGACCGGACCTTCCGCCTGCCCGGGCTCCGCCGCGGCGCCTCCTCCCCGGAGGTGCGGCCGGAGCACGTGCGCGCCGAGCGCGGAAGTGGGGCGCGGGCGCGGGCGGGGGCGCTGCGGGCGCCGCATCCGAGGAGGGCGTCCCGGGCAGGAGTCTCGGCCTCCGCCGAGAGCAGTGAGCCCCGAAAGGTACAGGGGCGCCAGGCCACCGCCAGGCGGGGGGTGTAGGGGTCAGGCCTCCGGGTAGAGCCACCTGCCCACCGTCCCCCCCATCCCTGCCCAGGGCCGGGTCCCCTCAGTGTCCGGGGTGCCGTCCGCAGGAGTCCAGCGCGTAGCCCCCTCCTCGCTTTTCCCGGCGCCGGCGGGGTGGCGGGAGCTGGAGGAACCCGGGGTTCCGAGCGCAGCGCTGCCCTCCCCGCCCCCGCCGAGGGGACGCGGGGTCGAAGGCCTCCTGCGCATGGCGTCGGGGAGGATCGCGGGCCCCGAGTCGGGACCCGGAGAAACGGCGCTAAACCCGGGAGGCTGCGGCGCCGACGCCGCCAGGCCGCGCACAGGCGCCTTCTCCGCGGTCCTCGGCCGGGGTCTGCAGCCGCGCTGCGAGCGGTGGCGGCGCCCGCCCTTTCCCCTCGCCTCCAGGAGGAGCCTCATGGGAGTCGGAGTCACAGTGAACCAAAGGGTGATGCCTGAAAAAGCGGTCGCCGGCGTGCGGCCTAAGACCACGGCCGGAAGGTGTTAAACAAGTGCCGCTGCTTGGCAGGAGCCCACCTGTGGACTAGGACATGCCCTCGGTCCCAGCAGATTCGGTGTCGTCACGAGCACCCTCTGTGCCATAGCACACTGCGTGTGTCTGGGGGCGCAGAGATGACGGATGGGGGCATAGTGGGCTCTTGGGGTGTAACTGGCCAGTGCTCTCTGCTTGGCCCTGAGTCCAGCCTGCCGGGTCCCCACTCTGGGACCTTTGCCAGTTACCTCGCCTCTCTGCGCGTGGTCCTCCCCCCGCAGAGGAGGAAACCGAGTGCTACCACAGGGTCCCACAGTGTGAAGGTGACGGAACCCACGCTTCAGTAGGAGCCACACAGGAATGCTCAGCAAAGGTTCATTTCGTTGTGTAGGGTTTTTAAAATGTTTTTTACTTTTTAATTTGTGCGATTAGGGTAACCTTTGTCTTGGCGCCTTTCAGATTATGTTTCAGGTTTTTTTCAAAATCAAAACAGCTAAAAACAGGTGGTACTAGTCCTGCTTCCGCAGGCCCCCGGCTCAGCCCCGTGGCGCCCCCTACCACGGGGGAGGCCTTGGTATCCATCTGGCCCATGCTGGGGGACCTGATGACCACACTCCCATGGTCCCTGCCCCCACCGAGCCCAGAGAAGGGATGAAACAAGACCTAGGTACCCGGTGTATAAGGAAATGGTGGAGGCAGAGAGGTTTTAGAGGACTGGGGTGGGGCCCGTGTGCCGGGCACTAGGTGACAGATGAGACGTTCAGAGGACTGAGATGAACTGTCACAGTGATAGCATCTAGCTCAGTGGTTCACGACCGAGAACCAAACTGTTCAGAAGGGACTCAGGCCGTGCCAGTGGGCCTCTGACACCTCCCTGCCTTTTCTCTGGGAAGCGAGTGTCTGTGGCAGGAGGGGCCCGACAGAGCTGGTCTGGGGATTGATGGGCAGTCAGCCTGTGGTCAGTGCTGGCCGTCGTCATGACTATCATCTCGTGTGCAGACGGCTCCACTGGATGCAGAATGCAGAGCTTCCTGAAGCTGCTGCAGGGGAACAGGGGTGCTGGCCCACCCTTGGAGGAGCTGGTGACCCTCACAGGCAGGCTGTGCCGGGACCTCCAGGATGACCCTGCCCAGGTGCAGCCCTTGGTCGCAGCTGTGCTCAACAGCCAGTTCCGCTTGCACCTTTTGGAGAACGTGGATGTGGCCCTGGTGTGTGCCCGCGCGCTGGCCCAGCAGGAGCAGCACCAGGCCGCCTGCCGGCTGCTGGAGGTAGGCCTGGCGTGCGGGAAGTGGGGCGCAGAGGGAGGGGCAGCCCCCACTGCCATCCGAACAAGATGGAGGGCCCAGCGTCAGCGAAAGCTGGGGGGAGGTGCCATAAACGAGCGAGGATGGTCCACTCTCGTTTTACTAAGTTGGATATGTGCCGTTCTGTCCTCAAGTGTGAGAAATTCTGAATTCTAAAGTATGTCCAGCTCAAAGTGTTTCAAATGAGGGATTTGGGGACCTGTTCTTCCCTGTTTCACTCCATGTTACAGTCCATGCATAATTCATGCCGTTTACCTCCAGGATACTCAGTTCCATTCAGTTCTTTCTGTTTCCACTCCCTCCTCTCCCGGCCATGTGGTGACCTCCTGCCCCTCGATCTGTTCCTCATGTTGCAGCCAGAGGAAGTTGTGAAGCTGCAGGCGAGACTGTGGGGTACACCTGGGCAGTGGCCCCAGAGCCTGCAGTCGGAGCCTTCCTGCTCTCCAGCCTTGTCTCCAGACTCTGTCCTGGCTTCCTCCACAGTAGCCATGCTGGCTTCCTTGCCGTTCCTAGAATCCCCAAGATATTTCTTTGTCTCGGGACCTTGGCAAATGCCATTTCCTCTGCCAGAGTCTATTGCCGTCTTTTCGTGTGGCTGGTTGATGCCTTTCTGGTTTCTGCCTTACGTAGTGTCCCCTTTATCCTGCACTACAACCCCGCGTTCTACTCTCTGACCCCCTTTTTATTTGTGCTTCATCTGCTTCTCCTCGCTGCACTGTAGGCCCTGTGGTGAGGGGCCGCGACACCCAGCATAACACCTGGAATGGTGGAGGGGCTTGGTGTCTAAAATCCGTCCAAGTACATGGATGAAGGAAACGAGGGAACATAGTTAGAGTTGCAACTGCCACGAAGGCGATCCGTGACGAAATGTGAGAATGACATCAGGGATTATAAAGTCAGGATGGTCCAGAAGCGTCTCTGACAAGATGACATGAAACAGAGACATGAGCGCTACAATGGGGCCACCACACTAAGAAAGGGCGCTTCCCACCCAGGGCCACGTTCCGTAGGCAGGGAGACTCCTGACAGTGGTGCCCGAGCCTGATGGCTGCATCGGTCACAGCCCACAATGATGGGCTTTATCTGGTGCCGCGGCAGGACAGCTCAGTGATTCTGAGCACCTCCCTCCCAGGATGGTCCCGAGGACACCGGAGTGAAAGGCAAGAAACACGCACACTGACTGCAGTGTCTGGGTGGAGGCCAACGCCAGGTGTCCTTGGCCACCTTTAAAGTCTGATTATGTGAACAAGTCACACGAACCCAGTGAGCTGTCGCCGGGCACAGTCCAGGACTCATTTGGCTGGGGTGCACTCGCTGAGCCACGAGGGGCTGGCCCTGCTGGGTGGGAAGAAAAGGTCTTCCATGTAAGACATGGGGCAATCTTCGGACCCTCAGATGTGACCATGTGGCTCTGCTCTGCCTCGTGTGTGGCCGTCAGCCCATCACCTGCTGTCCCTTTGCCTCGTGTCCCTCACCTGCAAGGAGTGACAGAGCTATGATCATCAGGGAGCTTTGTGGGAGGGTGGAAGTGTGGACATGGTGGTGGCCAGCTAGGCCACCAGGGACACACTGCTGAGCCCGGTGGGGATTGGAGCACTGGCCCCTGGCACAGCACTGAGCAGCTCTTCCCAGGGGTCAGGTCGGGTCGATGGCAGTGCTGCAGGGTGGGTGAGGGCGGCCAGACCTCAGCAGGCTCTTTCTGGCAGGGTTGCCGGGTTCCAGGAGGCAGCCAGGAGCTGGTCCGGCTGTGGAATGACATTCACTACGGGCTGGTCATGAAGAGACGGGGTGTGGCCACGCTGACCCCAGTGCAAAAGTTCCGCTGCAGGAAGAGGTACTCCGTGGACCTTTGTGTCCCCTGTTCCCTGGGGCTCCCAAGGGATGTGCTATCCGAAACCGCAGGAGCTGAAGTAAGAGAGAGGCCGGTGACAAGGGCAGGAAGTCAGAGGCAAAAGGCGACAGACTCAGCATCAGCCATCATGCCCGACACTGACAACCCTCCACCTGCCCAGCTGGCCTTGGAGGCGCATCTCCCCCTCTGCCAGGACCCAGGCAGAGAGTTCTAGCTCGAGCAGGGATCACTACCCACCAGTGAGGACCCCGTAGGGAGGGAGGCGGCACCCTGAACTCACTCTCCTCAGGTCCCCTCTTGTGGGAGCTGCCCACACATGTGCTTTGGGTCCTCATCCATAGTCAGGCTCTGCAGGTGGTCAGGCCAATCCCAAGGCTTACAGATGACAAGGTTGCAAGTATTGATGAGACATGTGGTACTTAGAAGGAGGCCTGGCACATGATAGATACTAAATCGACGTCAATAATAATTATCAGTGTGACCGTTATCCGCACTAAGTACCTGTTACAACTACTGATTATTATCACTGTCGTCACATGGAGGCATACAAAGTAGTGACTTGCCTGAGGCTACACATGAGAGAACCGCGAGGCCAGGATTCCGGCCCAGACACTGAAACCGAGAGCCTCTGTTCTTGATCTTGGGTGTTCCCCACTGGTCAGGAGGGCTGGAGACCTGTCTTAGCTCCTGGCAGCCCAAGCCATGGTCGATTCCTTAGCCAGGGGGCCTGGGCAATGGCCTAGTTACTGGAAGAAGAAGAGAGATTCCTTTTGGATCAGAGATTTTTTTTTCCATGGCGCTCGCCTGGTTCATCGGCCTTGGGGTCTTCAGGGATGCAGTCACATCCCTCCATATAGGAGCTGACAACCTGCCAGAGTGTCCTATAGCAAAGCAAATGATTAGGCGACCAGCAGACAGTTTTCGTCTGGAGAAGCCCCTAATTGCTGGGTGCTGTTGGAGGTGCTGGGGATAGAGACTGGGCCCTGCTCTCCAGAGCCAACATTGGGTGTGGATGGAGAGTAGTCAGGGAAACAAAGTACGTTCCATAATTCAGCGTGAGGAATGCTAGGCAGAGATGCATTCGGAAGAGGCCTGTGATGTGCTGGTTCTTTCCTGTGAGGAGCGGGCAGCGGTGCATGCCTGGCCAATTCTTGGAGGAGAGGGCTCAGGAAGGGATGGCGGTCTCTGGGGGCATAAGGAGGGGGTGACACTGGAGTTACAGCAGACGGTCATTGCAGGAGCAGAGGCAGGAGGTTCTTAGAGTTCTGGGAGTGGCTGAAAAAGGGTTGTGTCAAGATAGGTTTTGAAGGATTTGCTGGATGTATTGGTGGAGGAAAAGAAAGAATAAAGCTGGGATTCAGCACTTTTGCTGGAGTGTGGTAGTTTCTCACAGATGCACAGGACGGGGGCTTGGGGAAGATTCTGGGAGCCGGGAATCGGGCTCCACTTAGGATTTGGGATGTGTGGGATGTTTTGACATCCACGGAGATCTGTTCAGTTGGTGTCTGGATAGCAAGTCTTATATAGACAGGTGCCGTTTGGTTACATGTCATTGTCTGCTTTTGCAAAAATTGAAATAAATACACACAATAGGAAAGCATAACCCATTTCAGTGTCTTCATCCAGCTTCAACAGTTATCAGCCATTCGTCAGCTTTGGCATCTCATCACGTGGTACTGGAAGCCCTGGCGAGATCTTTGAGCATGTGGAGCAGAGTGTGGGCCAGGCTGAGGGGTCCCCTCCCTCGTCGGACCCCTGGGACTTTGCAGCATAGAGAGAGGGGAGGAGGAGCGGCCAGAGAGATGAGAGGAAGTCCAGAGGTGCCTAGTGTTGCACAGCACATGAGGTACATGCTGGAGAAGGGCCGCCTGTAACCGCCTCCTCACTGTCCGCATCCAGGAACCCGCCGCCCCCCTCCCTCTGCCCTGATGGCCTGAAGAGCCGCAACTTCCCCAGAGAGGTTCGCCAGAAGTTGCATGACTTCGCCTCGGGTGTGAGCACCAACCCCAGCAGGGCTGAGCGGGTAAGACCTATGAGAGCCAGGCCAAGCAACTCTCCTCTTAGCTAACCCCACCGTTAGGTGGCACCCGCTCCACACCTCCCCAGGGGCCTGTCTGCCAGGGCGCTGGTGGTCTCCGGCTCTCCTTGAACTCTCCTGGGGACAGGAGCTTATTGGTTGGCCGACCCTGACCGTCCAGCCTGCACATGTGGAGGGCTTAGTTTTCTCACATGGGGTCATGACAGCCCCGGTTGCGTGTGGCTTCCGCAGATGCTCACTGAGCACCTGTTGCGGCCAGACACGGGGTACCAGGGTGAGGAGTGTCAAGGCCTTTGTGAAGCTCCCAGCACTAAGGAGGCAGACGCCCACGGAGCCCAGTACCTGCGGAGGCGGGAGACGCGGAGGCGGGGTGCTCGCAGGGAACGGGCGCGAAGGGGTGGGAGGGACCACTGCTCCCCGGAACCTGGGCGGGCTCCCTGAGCCCCTCCGTCCAGTCCGCAAGGCTCGGCTGTTTTGCTCTTCCTGCTTCTGTCCCCCATGCAATCAGCAAAGCTTTTCCAAGCGATCGCTCCGGCCGCTTCTGGGGCTTGTCCAATCGCGAGTCTCTTGTTTCCTCCGCCCGTCATGTTTCCTGTCCAGTTGGCGTGGCTCTCCCGTGAGCCCGCTTCTCCCCCCCGTCTCATCTGCAGGGCTCTCCCAGGGATCGCCCCGCCCGCTGCGCCCCCCATCCGATCAGGGCGACTGTCCCAGCGGTCCGGTCAGCGGGGCCGTCCTAATATCGGATCACCTTGGCCGCTTCTGTCCCCTGGCCAAAAGGCAGGGCTCTCGTAACGATCGCCCCGCCACTTCTCTCCCGCGTCCGGTCGGCAGGGCGCTCGGTTACCGCTCCGCTCACTTCTCGTCCAGTCGGCGACGCCCTCCCGGGGGTCGCCGCCCAGCGATCGCCCCTCCGCAGGGAGCAGAGGGCCCTTCTCTGGGGGCACCGACGCCACAGGCGCCGCCCGAGCCGTCGGGGACCGGGCGGAGGATGTGTTGGGGGGCGCGGCCCGCCGGCCCCGAGCCGCCCCGTGGGGAGACAACTCGGCGAGCGAGGGGGGCCCGCCCGGTGCCCCGCGGGCCCGACGGCTCTGCTGCCCTCCCGCGACTGCGCAGTCCGGCGCCCCGCGCACCCCGCGGCGTGTGCGGCGAAGCGGGGCTCGAGGCCATGTTGTTTCTGGCAGGAGAACCTGGCCTTGGAGACCACCTTAACCGAAGATCAGATCTACAACTGGTTTGCCAATTACCGGCGGCGCCAAAGGGCCGGCCTCCTGCGCGCCCGGCCAGCGGCGGGGGACACGTCGGAGGACCCCGGTGCGAGCGGGGGGCGCCTGGAAGCCCCGCAGCCCTCACGCCACCGCCGCCTTGGCCCTGGGAGTGCGGACAGGCCTCAGTGGCCAGGTGAGTGGCCCCAGAGTTCCCGCTTCCTCGTGGTTGGGGGCTGATTTCTGATGCCCCTCCCACGGCACCCTGTGTCTAGGGACAGGCTAGGTAGGATCATTCTGTTCCAGGGACAGTCCCTGGCCCCCAATCCCTGCATTCAGGACTTAACCCTGTAAGGAGCAGGAATTTTGGAGCTGAGGGCCAGCCGGGGCTGTGGCAGCCATTTTGCGTTTAGAGGCTACTGTGTGGCTAGGGCCAGAAATCAGCGAGAGTTGGGAAGTGAGCCAAGCACCGGGATTTAGGTCATTGGTTATGGATTGTCGTCCAGACCAAAGACAGATAAAGGGACGAGTGAAGAATATTGGGAAGGCTCAGTGGTGGCAACCTTTTGCAGCCAGCGGCTGGCACCTGAGCATCACCAAGCTTCCCCTCCCATCTGATGGACTTTCAACAGGAGGTGAGGAAAGGGGTCCTGCACAGCCCACAGAGACCACCACCCAAGGGCCGTGGGAGCCTCTTGGCCTGACCTCAGACTTTGCTGGAGATGAGACTATGCCAAAGCAACTGACTCCCAGGTACTGCCATCCCTGTAGGCCAGGGACCGTCTCCCCGTTCATCCCCCCACCCCACCCCCACAGTAGGAAACCAGGCCTGGAGTGGGGTGGGAATGGGAATGTTGGGGTCAACACAGCCCAGGCTATTGATGGCTGGGAGCAGAAATAGCTGTGACCCAGGGTTGGGGAGCCACTGGCAAGGAGCCCATGTCAAGGACACTACACTTGCTCATGGAGCCTGGCTCATAGCCTGACTTCATGTACATCCCGGAGAATGCAGAAAACAGACTTAGAAAAATGTATACACTTATCTCCTAAAGGCAAACCCAGCTGTCGTGGTTTGTTTATTTCAATGAGTTGAGAACAGCCAACTTTTCCTGAGTTCCTACTGTGTACCAGGCGCTGTCCAAGCACTTTGCTCACCCTTTGCTCCTGCGATAAGGCACCAACCTGACGTAAGGGCGGGACAGGTGCTGGCCAGCAGCAGACCAAGTCTGAGCACGGGGCCAGGCCCAGAGCCTGTGTAACTGGCAAGCTGTACACACTCTTTCCATCTATGGTTGTGACGTCAGCATCTTCAGTGAGAACATCTGGGCCAACACCACTGAGGTGTGTGTGTCTTTGGGCAGGTTTCTGTGACCTCTCAGTGCCTAGCTTTTCTCATCTGTGAAATAGGGACAGGTATAGGATCTGCCATGCAGGTTGTCGCAGAAATTGCTGGGGCGGGGTCGGGGCGTGGTGGTCATTGTTAACAAAAGCGCAGAAACACCATCTGAGACACTGTGAGCATTTGTGGAATATTAATTTTTAAAATTATTATCAAGTGTTGCCTTGTATTCCTTTAAGATCAAGTTACTTTTTCACTCTACTGTTAGGCGCTCTCTGATCATTTTTAGCTTTCAGAGCTGCAGAACAGCGCTTCGTGGAAGGTTCTCGTAGAGAAACTGCTAACGTGTCTTAGGTTTCCAGTAATAATGTTTTCAAGCGTCTCTAGAACCTCATCAGCCACTGGGAGAGCAGTGACGGCAGGGGGACAGGCTGGGGCAGGCCCGCAGTGTCAGTGGCTGAGCCGAGTCGGGTCCCAGGACCCAGTGCCCTGGCCTGTGGGAGCTTCTGCCCACCAAGGGACGGTGCTTGCTGTGTTTCCCAGGTCTCTGCAAGGTGGTGAGATGTACCAGGAGGGGCCTGGCCACGATCCGGCCACTCTCCCCACCGTCTGCCCTGGCCCTGGCCTCTGCCCTCTGGCCGTCGGCGGCAACAAGCTGGGCCCTAGGTCATGGCCGGTGTCGCTTGCACTGGCACCCTCCAAGGAAGTTCCCTTTCGGACTGGTCAGCTGGGCCACAGCCCGGGGCTGGACTTCCTGATGCACCCCGGAGACGCCGCCATGGCCGTGTCCATCGCCACCCTGGCTGAGCCCAGCCCCACAGGTGGGTTCACTCCAGATAGACACCGAGGTTCCTCACCGAGTCTCTGAGGTCACGGGGTGGGAGGGGCAGGACTTCCCGCTTGAATCCTGTGTGTTTGCTCAGAGCCAGAACCGCGGTACCAGGACCGAGGCTTTCCCCACAAACATCCCAGATAATATTTCTCATTTATTTTATTTGTCAAAATAAAATAGACGCATGACAAGAAAAGAGTTAGAATGGAATGAAACAGCGGCCACCCCGCACTCTGCAGTCCACACACCTAACTTGCCTGCCAGCACCTGCTGCGACAGGGTCGACAGGGTCGACAGGGTCGACAGGGTCGAGGGCCATAGGCCCCCCGCCTTCCCCCACCCTCGTCCTCTGAGGGAGCTGCTGTGATTTTAGTTTCTTCCCTAGTTACCACTGCAGCATAAATAGCCTGAAATAACATACGTTGTGATGTACGTATCTCATCCAGCCATACAGCAGCGTCTTGTGACATCCCGCCTCGCAGGGAAGATAACGGAATTCAGCCTGTCACCCGCCATCTCTGAGTTTTCCGTGTTCATGTCCGTGTTTTCTTGGAGCTTCTAACTGCCTTTCTCCTCATGGTGCTGGCTTTTTCACATGCCTAACTTCCCCTCGTGTTTCAAATGTCCCCTCGAGGGCTTGCCGCTGGGAGCCCTCCTCCTTCCCGTTCCCGTCCAAGTGACATCTCGCTCGGCCTGGGTGAGGCTGTCACCCCCAGATCCTCTTTTATCACTTCCCTGGGTTTGCTGCAGTGTTTCCTGAATGACAGGTCTGGTTCTTTCTTGCTCGACATCTTCGTTACGTTAGAGAATGTCTTCAATTAACTTTGTAGTAAAGGGCATCTGCAAAGTCAATGTTCTGATAAGTATTCTCAAGTTGTCTTTAATCTGTCCTCACATTTGACTTACGGTTTGGCAGGGACAGAATTCTGAATTTAAAATACTTTGCTCCTTAGAAATCTGAAGATATTGTATCATTGTAGCCTCCAGTGTTGTTGAAAAGTCACATGTCACTTCGATGTTTAGCCCTTTACAGATCACCTATTTTTCCTTTCTTGGAGCTTTTTAAAAATTAAATGTGTTGAGGTAACATTGGTTAGTAACATAAGTTTTAGGTGCGGCATCATAATTTGGTCTCTGTGCAGTCAGCTGCGTGCTCAACACCAAAAGTCTCCTTCCTTTTGTCACCGCGTATTTGACCCCCTTTACCTGGTTCATTCTCCTCACCCCCTTTCCCTGGCGACCGCCATTCTGTCATCTGTATCTTGAGTATTTGTTTTGTTTTGTTAGTTCGTTTGTAACTTTTTTGTTTTACATTCCAGCCTTGGATGAATGGATAAAGCTGAAAAAGGAACTTTTTTTAAAGTCTTGCGTTCTGAAATTTAAGTATTCCTAGGTGTGAGTCTTTTTAATTCACCTTATCGTTGAGCCTTTGGATTTAAAACAAGAGAACAAGTTCTCTCGGCTCTGGGCATGTCTTGTCCTGGTCTTTGGTAGTTTCTTTGATAATTTGCCACGCTCAGTTCTCTCTTTAGAGCACAAACGTTCTTTGGATGTTGGAGATCCTGGACCGTCTCCCAAAATGCTTACCTTGTGTCCTATGTTTTCTTTTCTTTATTTATGTGCTTTCAAGGGTTTTGTCTTCCAGTATTTTATTTTGACAATTATACATTTTAAGAGAATTTCAAGCTCTCTTTTTTCATTTTCATTCTGGCCCTTCCGCTAGTAGGGAAGGGTGAGGGCGCAGACACCTGCTTTCCGGAAGCAGCTTTTCAGTTCGATCACATTGGCCTTCATTTCTCGCTGTCCATTTTTTTCACTGTCAGAGACTCATGTTTGCTTGTCGTAGATACCAGCAAGGCTGGAGTGGGGCAGTCGCTGACCCACCTCCCCCTGGAACCAGGGAAGCTGGTCTTCACCCCTCTGAGAACGGGCGAGTGCCCTGCTGACCGCCTGAGCATCGGGGTTTGACTCTGCTCCCTTCACTGCTCCCGCCCTCCGCTCCAGCTCCTCAGGGTACTCGGCCTTTGATCTGCCCACCATGCTGGGACTGGCCTTGTGCTCGAGTCTGCAGGACTGGACATTGCCCCCCTGCTGGTTATCCTGCACGACACTGCCTCAGTTCTATGACTGTGGCTTTTCTCTTGGAAGATGCAGATAAACCTGTCGATTTGTTATGTTTGAAACAGAAATGCTCGAATTAAAATTAGCATTTAAGCTGTAGTTCACGTACCTCAGAGCAGCTTGAAGGTCCCGCAGGAAGGAGGAAGCAGCAGAAAGCAGACGGCCGGGGTGGTCCTCGGATCGGAGCAGGTGTGGACGGCCGGCTGCAGGGCAGGTGGTCACTCCAGCAGACTGTAGGGAGGACGGGGGGACCTGGGGCGGCTGGCCTGTTCGAGGGTCTGAGATCAGACTCTTAGGTGAGCCCACTGCCCGGCTGACCCGGGACATGGGCCTCCCTCTCAGCCCGCCTTGCTCCTAAATGTTTGTGGACCCAGAGCCGTTCTGATCCTTTAAGAGCGAAAGATAGTCTGAGATGCTCTGTGAGACATTTTAAGCAGAGAAAAAGAACAGAGAAGGTGGTGACACCTTGTTCCTCAGTGGAATGATGGCGACACCTAAGTTAAAAGGTGAAAATGGCAGAGAAGTGTGTCGCCCATGCCCCACCCTCACACGGCAGCGGTCGGGGTGGGGATGACGTCAGGTCCAGAAGGACAAGGCAAAATTTGGCTTCGTTTTGGCCTCTGGAGGCCTGAAGAGGTCGTGGAGACGGCTGTCGCTCGGTGACGGAGGCCGAGGCCCGGGGCGGCCGGGCCGGACTCTGCCGCCTGCAGGCCTCGGCCGTGCCGCACGTGGGCCGGCGCCTCCCTCTCACGTTGGGTTCTGGGGTCTCTTCCTGTGCAGGATTCTGTGACCCAGCCATCAGTGACCCCCAGAGCACATACCTGGAGGAGGGTCCGGGCGCCAGCATTAGCCAGACACAGGGACAGGTGGGCAGCTTTCTGGTGACACCGCCACCACCGCCGGCTCCCGAATGCTCCCAGAGGTAAGCCCGGCAGGGCCGCAGGGAGTCGCGCCGGAGTCAGCACCAGGGAGGCGCCGCACACCGAGTCCCTGGCAGTTTTCCCCTCAGACAGGAAGCACGCCTGGGAATGTCAGCGTGGACACGGAGTCTGCCTCTTCCCTGAGGCCGCCCTGGGCCCCAGCAGCCTCTTTCTGGCATTTTCTTTTCCCCAGTCAAAGCCTGTGAGAGTTTCTGAGCAGTGTAAAGATCTGGGTTTTGTATTCCAAAGTGCAGCTGTGACGGGCTCGGGAGGGCCGTGGACAGGCCAGGTGCTGCGGGAAGTGGCGTGGGGGCCGGGATGGCAGCCCAGGATACCAGGGGTGGAGGAGGGATGGAGGAGGAGACAGGTTGGGGCTCTGGTGCAGAGGGAATCTGCGATACCGGCCCCCAGGACCAGGTCTGAGGGTTTGGGGTCTCCCGAATTTGGTAGCTGAAGGCCGCTTGCCCAGTGAGGGCAGCATTCCCAGGGGACGTGTGAGGTGGGGGTCGCGGGCTCCGCGCGCTAAGACAGCGGGTGGTGAGGGAATGCAGACCGTGCAGCTGGACTCACTTTTCTGTGCATGGCCAGGAGTTGGGATGGAGCAGATGGCACCACGGGGCCTCCTGCCGGCTTGCCTGGCCTCTCCCCAGGTGGTCTGATGCTTGAACTCTGAAGCCACAGCCCGTCTGTGTGCTAATACGATGACCCTGATGCCTTTTTGAAAAACAGCTTAGTTGTGGGTAATTGGCTCCCAGGGAGCCAACATGTTTAGACTGTACAAATGACAGTTTTCTGAGTGTGAATTTCGTGCCTGCCACAGAGCCATAACTGAGCTGAAGGCTGTGAAGGCTCCTCTCCTCGACCCCCCGCCCCCTACCCTCAGGGCCACAGACCTGCTTTCTTTAGCCGCATTTTCTAGAATGTCACAGAAATGTCATACAGCAGGGTATTTTTTTTGGCCTGGCTTCTCTCGCTCAGCCTGACAGCTGCTCTGCTGATTTGTCCCTGCTGCTGCGTGTCGGCAGTCGGTGCCTCTTTATGGCCAAGTCCTGTCCCTTGGTGAGGAGGGAGCATGGTGCGTTGACCTGTCTGTCACCTGTTGGCACATGTACCCGGACACATGTCATCTGCACATGTCATGTCTGTGATGTCTGCACATAAGGGTGGAATGGCTGGGTCACAGGGCAGGTGCGTGATTGTCTTTTAAGGAACTGCCGGACAGTTGTCCCTAGTGGCTGCACTTGTTGTGATCCTAAGGGCCTCTCGTGCCCTTCATCCTCCAGGCCTGTCCCCTTCCGTGTGACCTTGTCCTTCACGTTTCTACTCGCCAGCCCTTCTCTGTGAGCCTGCTCTGATGCTCTCCGATGCCCCCGAGCCATGTGCTGAGGCGTCACACAGGCCCCTCAGGCAGCTTGTGTACCTGAGGAGCCCGTCCTGAAGAGTGTCCATCACCTCGAAGGGCTCCCGCCGTGCAGAGCGCCCAGGGCGTGCTCCTCACGGGTGGACAATGTGGCCTGGTACCCCCTTGAGACGTGTCCTGACATAGTCCCTTTTCCAGTGTCCCGGAGCTGGCACCAGCCCCATCCGCCTTCCCCGGCCCTGTGTCTGCTGTGGAGCCGAGCCAGCCCCTTCCCTCCAGCCAGGTGAGGCTTCCTCCCTACGTCCTGGGTCAGCTCAGGAGTGGACCAGCCACAGGAGATGAACAGGGGCGGGGAGGCCTCGAGGCTGGATGTCAGTGGAACTGGAGTCGGGAGGGGCGGGGAGGTGCTGAGGGGGTTTTTCGTGAGACAGTTTCTTACTGAATCCGCAGGGGGTGGGTCCCAGGGTGAGGAGGCGGAGCCAGGTGGGGATTGCCTTCCTGTGTAATGCTGTCTTGGCTTTCCAGGTGCAGTGGCCCAACAGCCAGGCCTCCAGTGATGCCTTCTGGGGGGCCAGGATGCTCCTGGAACTTTCGGGGGGCAGCCTGGGCTGAGCTGTCTCTCAGGAGACAGGCCAGTGCCCCGGGGAGCGATGTGCACATCGACCAGTCAAGACAACTTACAGTTTTATCTCAGCTGAAGAAAGGAGGTCCCCAAGTTCCCTGGGCGGTGGGTCGGGGGTCTGCTGAGAGGTCCTAGTGGCTGCTGGGTCCTGGGAATGTTTAGGTAGTTTGGTTGGCACTCCTGGCACGGAGGAAGCGTTTGGGAAATGTTCACGGGGTCAGAAGTCAGAGGGGCCCGTCCCGCTTGGGAGCAGGCCTTTCTGGAGGCAGGAGAGTGTCCCACTGCTGGCCACCCTCCCACCTGCCCTCGGACAGGGCTGAACGGACCCTTCCAGCTGACCTGGTGAGGTGGGCGTGGGCAGCCTGAGCGCTTCTGTCTGTGGAGCTTCTGCCAGAGGCCCTGTGGTTGGGCGGCCCAGGCAGGGAGGGGCAGGGTGCCCTTCACCCTCAGGCTGTAATTCATTGTTTGCAAAACATGTTCTATTCAATTAAAGTTTAATGTTCTGAACTCCCCCTTTATTCACTTAGCTGTATCCTGAACACCTGTCCCTGTCACTCCCTGCCTGTCGTCCCCAGCGGCATTTCACTGCCAGAGTGTGCTCACTGGTGCATCACACCTTGCTGAGGGACACCCCCGCGGTTTCCCACGGCTCCGTCTTATAAGCAGCCCCATGAAGGCGCCTCTGTCTTCTGCCCTTTACCTATTATTGTGTCGTGGGAACTGTGCCAGGGGCCAATGCCAGGGGCCAATGTGCGTCTCCTGCAGCACGTGACCCCCTTTTATGTGGGTGACTTTGACACTCCGGACTGTCGCCTCCAGAAATAGGCCCTTGATCCTCGCCTCCCCCGCTATGCTAGCTGACATGGGTGCTGAGCAGCTGGTGTGGTGCAGCAGGGAACAAAGTCAAGTTCCTGCCTTCGGGCTCACGAGGAGTGCGGGGTAATCATGGGTAGCTGCTAGTCAGGTGGTGTGAAGTGAGGGGCCGCAGAAAACCCAGGATTCGTGGGAGCTCCCCAGGGGCGTCTCCGCTGAGAGCACCCGTGCTCAGCCGCCAGAGCTCAGGGGTCCCTTTTGCCCCCACTCTGCAGACCCTGGACCCCGCATCCCACCTTCGCCAAACTGCGTGTCCAAGCAGCAGTGATAGAGCTTCTGCTCCGATGCCTTCGCTCACAGTCCACTTCCCCAAACGCATGAATCTTTGTTTTAAAATAGTTCTTTATTTTGAAACAATAGCAAAATCAGAAAACCAGCAAATGGAACATGCAGACCTTTTCCCTTGGAGCGTAAGTTATGGGCCTGGTGCCTTCGAACACCTCTGTGTGTTTCCTTCAGCTGCGGAACGCGACAAACCCCCAGGGAGACCATCGAAGTCAGGAGGTCAGTACTGATGCTTTACTGCCTTCGATTCGCCAGACCCCGTTCACGTTTAATCACGTCCGTTCACGTTTAATCACGTCTCCCGATAACGCCCTAAACTGTGAAAGAACCCATCCCGTACCACGCGCACATACCACCGTGACTTGTGACGCCTGGGACAATCCCTGCATCCTTGGACATTCATGACCTGAATATTTTTGAAGATTACGAGCCAGTTGTCCTGTAGAATGTCCCCCAAAGTGGCCATGTGTGATGTTTCCTTGCAGCTCAGGATATGCATTTTTGGAAGGAATGTTCCATAAGTGAGGCTGGGTCCTTACGTCATGTGGCACGTGACTTTGGTTGTTCCATTATTGATGATGTTCAGTTTGATAGGTGATCAGGGTGTCGTCAGCCAAACTTCTGCCCCATAGAGTTACTCTTTTTCTCTTTGTGGAAGTATTTTGTGGGGTAGTGCTTTCAAATATGCATAGGTACAAGGGGTTGGGACATCAACACAGGAATTGGGGTGGAGCACAGTCTAACCCAAGTCAGTGTCCCTACCTCTGCTGGTTACTTCTACCTCCCTGCTGGCCCAGGCACTGTGGTTCCCCCCGACCCTCAACTTACCAGGTGCCTCAGGCCAATGACCCTGAGCCTCTTCTGGATTCATGGCTGGCCCTGGGGTCATCTGCTGGGTGAAGGCTGGGATGAGACTTTGGGGTCGAAGGTGCTAAAGTTTTGAAGGCAAGATCAATGGAAGCCCACCCCTTCGGGCTTCCATGTTGCCTGTGACCTGCACAGGAAGAAGCTCTGACACCCCAGGCCCCCAAAGGCACAGGCCCCTCCTTGCTCAGACAGGCATCCTCCTGCCCCTGTTACGCCTGTGGGCCCTTGAGATTTTTTGGGGAGCCTCAGCAGAGCTCAGTTCTGACCAAGTACAAAAATACTAGTGTGAATCCACTTCCTGGATCCGAGCCCCGGGCAGCCCCAGGCTGGGATATTCATAACAGCATCTGTGTGACTCGTGTGGCATCGTGGGACCTGGGCCACCTGCATCACCACACAAGCGCCCTCCAGAGCTGGGTCACCTCTCCTGAGTCCAGGGGCAGGGCTCGTCTGACTGTAAAGCCCCTTAGAGGCGGGTTGTCCGCGAGTCAGGACACGGCACTACCGAAGCCTCACAGAGTTGCTGTGAGTTCACCTGAGCAAGACGTCTGCACACCATGGTGCTCAGGAGACGCGAGTCTCCTCTCCCCGAGATGCGACATCCCCGGAAACCACGTGCCGAGAGCCAGTTCACAGCAGAGCCAGGTTCAGAGGGCCCGTGAACCCTGGCGAGGGTGTTGCCCATCGCCGGGCTTCAGTGAAGGAGTTGGGGAGCAGGCGGCCTGGGCCAGTGGTTGTGACACTCTGGTGGGTTGAGGAGGTGAGTGGAGAGCATGGCGGGAGCACAGGTGTCCAAAGGGCGGCTGACCGGGCCCCAGGTGGTGGCTGCGAGGTGAGGGCCTGGAGGGCCAGACGGAAGGAAGAGGGCTCGCCCTGTCAGGGAACCGGGGAACGCCGTGGGATGGCTTTTTCTTCTCTGTTATTCAATGAGGTAAAATACACACAATATAAAATTAGACATTTTAAAGCCATTTTAAATTAGCCAATTTAGTGACAGTACCTGCATAACATTGTGTGACCATCACCTCTATTTAGCCGCAAAACATTTCGTCTCTCCAGAGGGAAACCCCCTGCCTGTTAATGGCCACTCCCCATCGGCCCACCCTCTGACCCTGGCAACCGCTGAGGACTTACTGATTCTGGACCTTTCGTAGATGGAATCGTATAACACGCTGACGTTTGTGTTCAGTGTGTCCTCTTAGTAGAATGTTTTCATGGCTCATGTTATTGAGTCAGTGCCTCCACCCTTTACACGGCTGAACGTTACTCCGGTGTGTGCGGCACCACGTTTTGTTAATAGTTTATCTGTTCATCTTTTGGTTGGCATTTGGGTTGTTTCCACCTTTTTGCTATTGTGAGCAGTGCTGCTGAGAACATTCACGTACAAGTTTTTGAATCACTTGGTTCCAATTCTCCTGTATTTCTAGGAATGGAATTGCAGGATCTATGTTAATTTTATGTTTAGCTTTTTGAGGAATTGCCAAACTTTTCCACAACGGATGCGGCGTTTTCCATTCACGTCATTGATGTCTTGATTCTCCACGTGCTCACCAGCTCTGGTTAGTGTCTATTTTTTGATAGTAGCCTTTGTAGTGGTTGTGAAGGGGTAGCTCATTGTGGTTTTGATTTGCATTTTCCTGATCACTAGTGACCTTTTTATAGGCTATCTGTGTCTATTTTTTAATTGAGTTTTTTGTTCTTTTGTTGTTTAGTGGTAAGAGTTCTTTATATGTTCTGGATACTAAACCCTTATCAGATACATGAATTGAAATATTTTTTACCATTCTGTAGGTTATCTTTTCCTTTTTTGATAGTATCCTTTGATGCACCAAAATTTTAAATTCTAATGAAGTCCAATTTATTTATTTATTTTTGTTGTTGCCTGTGTTTTTTGTGATATAGGCAAGAAATCAGAGCCAGATCCAATGCCAGTAAGCATATGAAAGATGGGGAGGAGGCAGAGAAATTGGAACTTGCATGTGTTGCCGATGAGAATGAGCAGTGACGGTGGTGATGGTGGCGCAGTGACGTGACGGTACTTAACGCCACTGAACTGTGCACTTAAAAATGGTTAAAATTATAGATTTCTGTAAGGTATATTCACCACACACAAAAAAATCTTCCTCAGAACCTGTCCAGTGGGAGAAGTGGCCTTCTTCCACTCTGGTGCTACAGACCCCAGCACTTCACACACACCAAACATGACCTCCCCGAGCAGAGGGAGTCTGCTTCCGCCTGGCCCATTCGTACCTCTATCCAACCCCCAACTTCACTGTCCGAGTCCCCCCAGACCGCGCTCGGCCCCACTCTGTCTGCCGACTCTGTAATGTTTTCCGTGATGCCACTAATTGAGGTGGCACACACACCATGCAGTCCATTCAGACTGGCTTCTTTCCCTTAGCGCCAGGCACTGCAGAGTCACCCATGTCTCTGACTTGGTCCCTACTTCTTGTGGAGTAGTCGTCCATTGCCTGGATGTACTCTGCTTGTTACTCATTCACGTACTGAAAGGTATCCTGATTCTTTAAAGTGTTTGGTCCTTATGAAGAGAGATGTATATGCAATCGCTTGCTGTTTATTTCTCGGACATAAGTTTTCACAGCAGTTGGCCAAATACCCAGGAATGAGATTGTTGACATATATAGTGAGACGATGTTTAGCTTTGGAAAACTGCCGAACGGTCTTCCAAGGTGGCTGTACCAGTATGCATTCCACCAGCAATGAATGAAAGGTTGTGTTGCTATCGCCATTAAAAAAAAAAAAAAAAAAAAAGATTTTAGCCACTTTAATAGACATGTAGTACTATTTCACTTCTGTTTTAATTTGCTTTTCCCTATGACAAATGGTGTGAAATTTTATGTTGGATGCTTATTTGTCATTGTATATTTTCTTTGAGATGTTACTCAGATCTTCATTCATTTTTAATTAAGTTTTCTTCTTGTTGAATTTTGGAGTTTGTATATTCTTCGTAGAAGTCTTTGGTCAGATGTGTTTTCCTAGAGTTTTCTCCCAGTCTGTGGCTTGTCTTTATGTTCTCTTAGCAGAGTCTTTCACAGAGCAGACATTTTAAATTTTAATAAAGCCAACATCGGCAATTTTTTTCTTCCATGGACTGGCTTTGGTGTTTTATTGAAAAACTGGTCACTAAATCTGTCACGTAGATTTTCTGTTGTGTTTTCTTCTATACTTTTTATAGTTTTGCATTTGAATATTTATGTCTGTGGATTATTTTCAGTGAATTTTTGTGTAAGGTGCAGAGTTTATGTCTACATTCATTTTGTTCCCTATGGTTTTCAGTTGTTGCATTGCCTTTGAGGAACATACTTTCTCTATTGAATTGCCTTAGTCCCTTTGACAAATCGCTTTACTATATTTACAAGGTGCTATTTTGTGCTTTTTTTCTGTTCCCTCTATCGAGTCCTTCTCCTGTATCACGCTCTCTTCATTACCATAGCATTGTGTTAAGTCTTTAAATCTCATGTATGAGTTCTTTAACTTTGTTGTTCAGTCTTATGTCGTGTATTTTCTGTTTAGAAAAGTTTGTCAGTATATTTGCTGGGAACTTGATTGAGCTTCCACTGAATCTGTAGATCAAATTAGAAAGAATGTTCATCTTAACAATATTGAGTGTACTACTTCTCAGTAGACTGGGATTATGGGTTTTGAGGAAGCAGATCACAGAGGTAAAGTGCTTTCTCTTCAATGTATATCGAGGGAACAAAGCAACTCATCACTGTTGGTGTCAGCTTTGGTCACCTGTGTCAGGTTCCCCACTGTGATGTTACCTTTTCCCACCTCCATACTTTGCGTCTTGTTCAGGAAGAAGTCACTGAGGAGTCCACAATTCAGGAGAGGGGAGTTAGCTCATTTGCCGCTGATGGATGGCTGCATGTCCATATCAGTCCTTGGAATTCCCCTGCATAGGAGATTTACATGACGATTTTACACAATCATTTAGTTTTCAGCAGCGTGGACACCCGAACAGGTACCTGAAGCTCCCGGCTGTAGTCCAGCGCCTCAGTGTTGCTCCTTTGCCCCACTTTGGCTGCTGAGAGCTCATGCCGCCAGCTTCTGTCCCCCTTCAGGATAACTCTGTCTTTGTGGGGTTTCCTGATACTTCCGGATTATCCATATATTTACTGTCTCAGTCCTAGCATTAGCCAGTTCTTCAAAAGCCCTGCTTTGTGTTATTACAGAATGGTAGTAAAAACTAACGTGTGGGCTAAATGTGCTCAGCTGACAATGCGAGGACGCAGATGAGCGCCTTCTGACCCCTGCATGCACCCCGAGGCAGAAATATTCCCACGCGGCACTGTCCGCATCTGTATTAAGCTACAGATGAATCTATGCTGTTGTCTCCAACCTGATCCATTGTCACTTGGATACTGTAACCTTCTCCCCTTGCTTATCTGAAACTTCCCACTCCAACAGTAATAAAGTAGGCTCCGCCATCTGCCATTTATTTAGTTTGTAATTCTGTAATGACATTTGAATGCTTAGTTACCTCTTTAAAAGCCTTGTCTTCAAATTAAGCCTCACAGGGAGTATTGTAAGGCCGAATTTAAAGACAAGGCTTTTAAAGACGTTGTTTAAACCATTCGATTACAAAGGCAAGGTCAGACACAAAGTTGGAAAGAAAGCAGGTTTAAGGAAAGTACACTGTATATTTAAAAAGAAATTCTGTAGGTAGAATTCCAGGTGCCCTGGAAGGAATTAGATAAATAACCGCAGTTGGATAAAAATACTCCTTCATCAGAGGCAGTTTAGAGGTGGCTTGTTGTGGCTCTCAGCACATAATTCTTGAGAGCAGAAGTTGTACCCACGAGATGAAAGATGAATCAAGCAACACTTAACGGCTTCGGCTTCACAGCAGCCTGCAGGCAGAGAGTTACTTGCCGTGGACAAGGAAGGTAGGTGTAGGGAAAGGACCTCGAAGGGAGATTGGAATCCCTGTTGAGGGGAATGAAAAAAGAAGCCAACCATTGAACACTGACAGCATGGATGTGCGCCACACGGAGCCTGGGGAAGCTTGGAAGCAAAAAATGAAAACTAGACGGCCGCATGGCTTCCTCGGCATAACCAGGCCACCTGCAAGCGGCTGGTTGCATTACTCCAGAGTTTAGCAGAGGCACAACCATTTCAAACTGACATTGATGTCATTAGAATTTTCATCTTCAGGTTTTTGTTGTTTAAACTTACTGTATTTGCAAATTATGTGAAACCGATAGAATGTCCATGTGTATTAGTCACTTACATCTGTGTAACAAGGTTCCCCTGACCTTAAGGGCTTAAAACAGTAGCACATACGACCTCGCCATTTCTGTGGGTCAGAAATCTGTGGCTCAGCATCTCCACGGGGCTCCAGCTGTGCTGTCGGCCAGGGCTGCATGCTCGTCTGAGGGCTGGTCTGCAGGAGCGCCCGAGTCTGATCAGGCTGCTGTAACAGGACACCACAGACTTGGCGGCTCATAAACAACAAAGATTTGTTTCTCACAGTGCTGGAGGCTGCGAAGTCTAGGATCGAGGCGCTAGTGGACTCAGCGTTTGGTGACGTCTGCTTCCTCGCTGGTCTTTCTCTCTCTCTCTCCTCTCTCTCTCTTCTTCCTTCCTTCCTCTTTCTCCTCCTCCCCCGCCTCCTCCTCCTTCTCCTCCTCCCCTCCCTCCTCCTCACCTCCTCTTCTTCTACGTCGTCCTGGATAATGGGGCAATGGTGCTTTTTCAGGTCTCTTTTATAAGGGCACAAATTTTATTCCTTCATGAGGGCTCCACCTTCATGATCTAATCACTTATGTCCAGCAACTTTACTTCCTAATATAGCACACTGAGTATTAGGTTTCAACATATGAATTTTAAGGGACATGACTATTAAATCGATAGCAGGGAGGATTTGCTTCCAGCTCATTCATGTGGTTGCTGGCAGATTCTACAGGTAGTGTGAGTGTGAGGACCTCAGTTTCTCTAAAGCTGTTGGCTAGAGGCCTCCTTGAGACCCCCGGCCACACAGGCCTTTCCAGAGGGGGGCTCACAACAGGTCCAGTGCCTGTAGGTAGAGAGTCAGAGAGGGACCAGGTCCCACCGCGAGAGTGCGAGAACCTGGACCTGCCAGGTCCAAACCCACTCTTAAACTTGCTCCTTGCAAGTATTAATTTATCTCTACCATTTAAAAAATTACAAATTTATTCTACTTCATTAAGTGTGTCCAATTCCTTGCAATGAAAAGAGTTCTAGCTGACACCGCAGAATAAATTCTTGAGACCCCCTCTGCACTGTGTCCTCACTGGATGGGGCCCAGCTGGGGAGATGAGGACACTGGATGGGGTCAGATCTTAGGGGAGCTGCCGAACAGCTCTGTCCCTGATGCGTCCCTGTTCTGAGAAGCCCCAGAACATTGAGAGGAGAACCTGCAGGGGAAAGAGGGCCTGGAAGACTAATTGGTCAATTGGCATTTTCTTTATTTCAGGGTCCATTTTATTAATGTTTATTTATACCAGGAAATCATCCATTTTCTAGGTTTCCATTTCAATTCAATAGGTTTCTCTTACTGGGGTTTTAATTTCTCTAGGATGTAAAAAGCTGTTGGTAGTTCTGTGCATAAGAAGTGGCAGGATTAGATCCCTAATTTAAAAAGAGCAAGCTGGTCTCAGTGTGGAGGTTGGACTGGATGAGAGGGACAGGACGCAGGGAGACCAGTGAGAAGACTGGTGAGAGGTGGCACCGGCCTGAGCTGAGGCGGGGACCGTGAGAGTGGAGAAGACTAGGGATATGAAGACCAGAGAGGGGCTGTGGTTAGTGCTGTCCTGAGGACAAAGGTGACATAGATGCCAGTTAGCACTTGGGGGAACTTTAGCTATTTGGACACCAGTAGGAGAGCTCATTCAGCTAAAAGGACACTATTTGCTAAATCCTTGATTTATGCGGCCTATAGAAAGTGGAGAAATGACTAAAGGGAAGAGAGAGGGAGTGCCCACCATGTGTTGTGCAGAAGCTAGCGTGCATCACCTCAGTGAACACTCACAGCCCCCCTGAGAGGAAGTAGTTATCCCCATCTGCCAGACGAGGAGACTGTTTCCGTTTCTTTGCCTGAAGTCACTCAGAGCTAGTAGGTAGTGAAGCCAGAAGTCAGCAGGTGCCACAGGGAACCTGCCACTCTTGACTCTATTCTGAGCACCCAAGAAGCTCTTGTAAGTTGAGACCTCAGAGGAAAGGCACATGGGCAGAAGGTGGCCAGTGCTCGAGACTGAAAAAGAATAGATTTTAAAAGGCCAGAAGACCGCAGGGAGGGGTCATTCTTATAGGAATCTGGTGCTCGTTGTATTCCAGTGAGAGACCTGGCCACCTTCTCCCTCCTCACCTGTCCCCAACCCCAGCTGCCTGTCCAAGTCCCACTATAAAAACCAACTTGGGTGAGTATATGGCAAGCTGGACCATTAGATTACGTGCAGGTTTTCTTCAAATAGTTTGACCAAAATTCAACCCAAAGCTGTAAGGACTATTTGGATTACTCTGTTTGTCCAAGATCCTGTGTGAGTGTAGAGTCCTGGACTCAGAACTGCGTTAGAATCAGACTTCATTTTAAATACCTTTAAAATGGAGATAACACATTTCCTGCCTCATTTGGTAAATGGAAGCGATATGTTAGATGAGGCATGTGAAGGGCCTAAAACAAGATTTATTTCAAAGTGAATTCAGTAGCAAGAATCTGAATTTTTATTTTAATAAGTGGGCAGAGCCCTTAAGGCAGAAAAACGGTCTTCTGTGCTGCCATCTTGTGTGCTTTTTTGGAATAACCCCCGAGTGTAAGTCATGAAAAGTTATTTGTTATCCTCTGCTGCCATCTCGTGTGCATTTTGGGAATAACACCCGAATATAGGTCATCAAGTGTAGGTCATTAGGACTAGTCATTCTCTGCTGCCATCTCGTGGGCAATTTGGGAATAACCTGATAGGGCTGCTTATAAAGTTATTTCTGTTGCTTTTTCATGTTCATTTTGAAAGTAACACCCAGGGTATGTCATTACGAAAAGTTTATCTCTGCTGTCATCTCGTGGGTATTTTGAAAATAACACCCAAGTATATGTCATCATTAAAATTTGTTTCCTGCTGCCATCTGGTGGGCATTTGGGGGAATAACACCAGAGTGTATGAAATAAAAAAAGTTACTCTTTGCTGCCATCTGGTGGACATTTCAGGAATAAAACCTGGCGTAGGTCACCGTAAATATTCATTATCTGCCTTCATCTATTGAGCATCCAGAGAATAACACGAATGAAATAAAATTTATTCTTGCTGCCATCTGGTGGGCATTTTGGGAATAACACCAGAGTGTACATTATGAAAACTTGTTTCTGCTGCTATATTTAGTATGCATTAAAAAAAATAACATCCCAGGGTATGTCGTTATGAAAATTTTCTCTGCTGCTATTTGATGTGAATCTTGGGAATAACACAGAAGTACATGTCATGAAAAGTTATATTCTGCTGCCATTTCGTGGACATTTTGAAAATAACAACCTACCGTAAGTCATCCTCAAAATTTATTTTATGGTGCCATCTGGTGGGCATTTAGAATAACCCCTCACTTTATTTCTGCTGCTATCTGGTGTGCTTTTGAAAATAACAGTCAAGGGACTGTTTTTATAAAAAATTTTTCACTGTCTCTATTTCATGTGTGTCTTTGGGTAAAACACAGGAGCGCATGTCATGAACGTTATTCTCTGCTGCCATCTCGTGGGCATTTTGGAAATAACACCCAAGCGTATGTCATTAGAAAAATTTCTATTCTGCTGCCACCTGGAGGGCATTTTGGGAATAATACCAGAGTGTAGGTAGTCACGAATATTTTTCTACCTTCATCTCATATGTATCTTAGGAATAATAGCAGAGTGTATGTAATAAAGATTTTCTTGTTGCTATCTGGTAGGCATTTTTGGAATAACACCACAGTGCATGTCACAAAATGTTATTTCTGCAACTATCTCATGTGCATTTTCAAAATAACACCCTGGGGAATGTTATGAAACTTTCGTCTGCTGCTATTTCATGTGACTCTTGGGAAACACAGGAAAGCTAGTCACGAAAAGTATTCTCTGCTGCCATTTCATGGGTAAAACAACACGTAAGTGCATATCATAAAATTTATTTAATGCTGTCATCTGGTGGGCTTTTTGAAAATAACACCCAAGTGTATCTCATCATAAAAATTTATTTTCTTATGCCATTTTGTGTGCATTTTGAGAATAACACCAGAATTTATGTCATAAAATTTTATACTCTGCTGTCATCTGTTTGGCATTTTAGAAATAACACCTGAGTGTCATCATGAAAATTTATTCTCTGCTGACATCTAGTGGACATTTTGTATGCCATCATCAAGTTATTCTCTGCTGCCATCTCGTGGGCATCCCCTGAATAACACCCCAGGATGTCATCATGAAAAGCTATTCTCTGCTGCCATGTCGGGCATCTCGGGAATAGCACCTGAGTGTAGGTAATCATGAATATTTATTGTTTGCCTCCATCTCATGTGCATCTTGGGAATAACACCAGAATGCATGTAACAATAAATTATTCTCTTCTGCCATCTGGTGTGCATTCTGGGAATAACACCCAAGTATATGTCATCATGAAGTTATTTCTGCTGCCATCCTGTGGTCATATCGAGAATAACACCCAAGCATATGTCACCATGAAGAGTCATTCTTTGCTGTTATCTTGTATGCAGCTCAAAAATAACATCCGAACAAAAACACATCCAAGTGCATGCCATAAAAAGTTATTCGCTAGTATTATTTTGTTGGCTTCTCCTGAATAACACTTGAGTTTATTCTCTGCTGCCATCTCGCGTGCATCTTGGGAGTAAAAATGCATGTATGTCATGAAAAGTTATTCTCTGATGAAATCTTATTGGGATTTTGGGGATAACACGAGAGTATATGTCAGAAAAAGTTATTCTCTGCTTCTGTCTTGTGTGTATTTTGGGAAGATATCCGTGTGCACATTACCATGAATAGTTATTCTCTGCTATTTTGTGTAAATTTGTGTAAATTTGGGGTATAACATTTTGTGTAAATTTGGGGTATAACATCAAAGGGTAGGTCATCACAGAAAGTTATTCTATGCTGTTATCTTGTGCGCATCTCAGGCATAACAACTGAGTGTATGTCATAAAAAGTTATTTTCTGTCTCCATCTTGTGTGACACCAGAGTGTATGTCATTATGAAAAATTATTTTCTGCTGCCATCTCCTGTGCATCTTGGGAATAACACCTGTATGTATGTCATTAAAAGTTATACTCTGTCATCAGTTCTGGGTATTTTAAAAATGACACAGGAGTGCATGTCATGAAAAGTTATAATCTGCTGTAATCTTGTAGGCATTTTGAAAATAACACACAAGTGTATGTCATTATAAAAATTTAATTTCTGCTGCCATCCGGTAGGCATTTTTGGGAATAACACCCTAGTGTAGGTCATTATGAAAAAATAATTTCTGTGCCCATCTCGTATGCATCTTGGAAAAATACCAGAGTGTATGTAGTAAATTTTTTTTTCTCTGCTAACATCTGGTGGGTATTTTAAGGATAACACCTGAGTGTTATGAATATTCATTCACTGCTGTCATTTGGTGGGCATTTTTGGAATAACACCAACTGCATGTCACGAAAAGTTATTTCTGCTGCTATCTCATGAGCAGTTATTTCTACTATCTCATGAGCATGAGAATAAACCCAAGAGCCTGTTATTATTAAGTTATTCTCTGCCATCATTTTGTGTGCATCTTGGGAAAATCACAGGAGTGCATGTCGCAAAGTTATTCTCTGCTGTCATCTCCTGGGCATTTTGAAACTAACACCCATGTGTATGTTATCATAAAAAGTTACTTTCTTCTGCCACCTGGTGGGCATTTTTAGAATAATACTCAAGCGTTAAGTCGTCTTGACTATTTATTCTCTGCTGCCATCTGGTGGAAATTTTGGGACATACACTAGTGTATGCCATCATAAAAATTTATTTTTCTACTGCTATCGTGTGTGCATTTTAAAAATAACATCCAAGGGCATGCTGTTGTGAAAAGGTTTTGTCTTCTGCCATTTTGTGTGCATCTTGAAAAAAACACATGGATGCATGTCATGAAAAGCAATACTCTGCTATCATCTCTTGGGTATTTTGAAAACAACATGCAAATGTATGTCATCATAAAAAATTATTTTCTGATACCTTATGTTGGTATGTTGAGAATAAAATCCAAGTGTAGCTCATCATGAAAATTTATTTTCTGCCTTCATCTCATGTGCTTTGGTATAACACCAGAGTGCATGTAATAAAAAGTTATTCTCTACTGCCTACTGTTGGGCATTTTAAGAATAGCACCACCCTGTTTCTCATCATGAATATTCTTTCTCTGCTGCCACCTGGTGGATATTTTGGGACTAAGACGACAGTGCAGGTCATGAAAACATTTCTGCTGCTATCTTGTGTGGATTTAGAAAATAAGACCCAAAGGCATGTCGTCATAAAAAGTTTTCTCTGCTGCCATTACGTGTGAATCTTGGGAAAAAATACAGGTGTACATACCATGAAATTATTCTCTGCTGCTATCTTGTAGGCATCTTGAAAACAACACGCAAATGTATATCATCATAAAAAATTATTTTTGGCTGCTATCTGGTGGGCATTTGGGGAATACACACTAGTGTATGCCATCATAAAAATTTATTTCTGCCCTCATCTAGTGTGCATCTTGCGAATAACACCGGAGTGTAAGAATTAAAATTTATTCTATGCTGTCATCTAGTGGGCATTTGGGGAATAACACCACAGCGCAGGTCGTGAAAAGTTATTTCTGCTGCATTATCGTAGGTATTTGAAAATAAAATACAAGGTCAGGTCCTTAAGAAGTTTTTGTCTGCTGCCAATTTCATGTGTATCTTGAGGAAAACACAGGAGTGCATGTCACGAAAAGTAATTATCTGCTGCCATACTGTGGGCATTTTGGGAATAACAGCAGAGCCTATGTGATACATAGTTATTCTCTGCTGCTATCTGGTGGGCATTTTAGGAATAATACCCGAGTGATTCTCATCATGAAAATTCATTAACTCTTGCCATCAATTGTGCATTTTGTGAACAACACCGCCTTCATGTCATCAAATGTTATCTCTTCTGTGATGTAATGTGAGTTTTGAAATAACATCCAAGGATTTGCCGCTATGAAACCACTTTCTCTGACGCCATTTCGTTTGCATCTTGGGAAACAACACAGGATTGCATTTTATGAAGAATTGTTCAATGCTGTCATCTCGTGGCCATTTCCAAAATAACCATCAAGTTTATATCATCATAAAAATTTTGTGCTGCCATTTGGTGGGAATTACACCCAAGTGTATGCCATCATGAATATAGATTTTCAGCTCCCATCTACTGTGCATCTTGGGATTACACCAGAGTGTAATTAATTAAATGTTATTTTCTGCTGCCATATTGTGGACATTTGAGGAATAACACCAAGTGCTTGACTTTATGAATAGTTGTTCTCTGCTTCAAAATGGTGGACATTTTGTGTATGATGGAAAAGTGCCTGTCGGGTATGACCTGATAAAATTTTTGTCTACTGCCATTTCGTGTTAATCTTGGTATAAACAGATGAGTACTTGTCATGAACAATTTGTTTAGGCTGCCATCTAGTGAGCATTTTTAAAATAACACCCAGTTGTAAGTCATCATGATCATTCTCTGCTGCCATCTGGCGGGAATTTCGCTAATAACACCACAGCCCATATCGTAAACAGTTATTTCCGCCGCTATCTCGTGCAGTTAGAAAATAAGGGCATGTCGCTAAGCAAAGCTTTGGTGCGTGGCTATTTCGTGTTTATCTTGGCAATAACATGGGAATGCATGCTATGAAAAATCATTTTTTGCTTCCATCTCTAGAGTATTTAGATAATAAGACGCAAATGTATGTCCATGTAAGAATTTTTTCTGCTGCCATCGGATGTGACACCCGAGGAGTGACACCCGAGTGTAGGTCATCATGAAAATTCATTTTTTGCTCTCATCTTTATGCATCTTTAGAATAACACCAGAGTGTAAGTAATAGTTATTCTATGCTGCCGTCTAACGTATATATTAATAATAACACATGAGTGCTTGATATCATAAATATTAATTTTCTGAGCATTTTTAAAATAACACCCAGGTTTATGTCATCATAAAAAACAATTCTCTGTTGCCATCTCCTAGTCATTTGGGGAATAACAAAGTGTAGGTCATTACGAATATTCATTTCTAGCTGCCATCTGGTGGGCATTCCAGGAATAACAACACAGCGCAGATCATAAAATGTTATTTCAGCCTCCGTGTAAGGTGTATTCTGAAAATAACCCCCCCAAAATGTCATTATAATCACCTTTTGTCTACTGCCATTTCATTTGCATCTGTGTAAAGACACAGGAGTGCATGTCATGAAGTTATTCTCTGCTGCCATTTCGTGGGCATTTTGAAAATAATATTCACAATTATTTCAGCACAAAATTATTTTCTGATGCCATCTGGTGGTTATTTCAGAATAACACCACAGTGAAAGTCATGAAAAAAACTGCTGCTATCTCGTGTGCATTTAAAAAGTAACACCCTAGGGTATGTCGTTATAATTTTTTTTCTCTGGTGCCTTTTCAGGTTAAACTTGAGAATAACACAGGACTGCATGTAATGAAAAACTGTTCTCTGTTTCTCGTGGAAACTTTGGAAATAATACTCAGGTGTATGTGAGCGTAAAAATTTATTTTCTGCTGCCATCTGCTGAGCATTTTGCGAATAATGCCTCAGTGTGTCCCATGAAAAGTTATTGGTGCTGCTGTCGTGTGCCTTTAAAAAATACCACTGCAGTGTGTGTCTCTATAAATTATTTCTCTGTTGCCATTTCGTGTGAATCTTGGAAAAAACAAAAGTGTGTATGTCATGAAATTTGTTCGCTGCTGCCGTCTGGAGGGCATTTTAGAAATAATACCTGAGTGTTTGTTATGAATACTCATCTGCTGCTACATGGTGAGCATTTTCGGAATAAATCACAGCACATGTCATAAAATGTAATTTTGTTGCTATCTCATGTGCATTCTGAAAATAAAGTCTGTGGAATGTCATTACGAAAAGTTTTCTGATGCCATTTTGTGAGCATCTTGTGAAAAACACAGGAGTGCTTGTCATGTAGTAATTCTCTGCTGTAGTCTTGTGGACAATTTGAAAATAATACCCTCCTGTAGATCATTTTGAACATTCATTCCGTGCTGCCATCTGGTTGTCATATTGGGAATAACACCATAGCACATATCATAAACAGTTATTTCTTTCTTTTTGTCATACAGTTAGAAAATGTCACCTAAGGACATTCGGTTAAACAAAGTTCTTGTACATGGACATCTTGTGTGTATCTTGGGATAAATAAAATGTACATGTCGTGAGAAATTATTCTCTGCTGCCGTCTGGTGGGCATTTGAAAGTAACAGGCAAGTGTGCGTTAATATAAAAAGTTATTTGCTGCTGCCGTGTGCTTAGCATTTTGGGGATAACACAGGACTGCAAGTCTTGAAAAGTTATTTCTGCTATTATTCTATGGGCATTTAAAAATGGACTCCCTAGGATATGTTGTTATAATGTTTTTTTCTGCTGCCATTTTGTGAGGATCTTGGGAACAACACAGCAGTGCGTGTCTTGAAAAATTCTCTGCTGCCATCTCGTGGACATTGTGAAAATAACACCAGTGTATTTCATAAAAATATTTTTTTCTGCAGCAATCCTGTGGGCATTTTGAGAATAACAGAGTGTAGATCATCATAAAAATTAATTTTGTGCTTCCATCAAGTTTATTAATAACACCTGAATGATCATGAATATTCATTCCCTACTGCCATACGGTGGCCATATAGGGTCTATATCATCATAAAATTTTGCACTCTACTGCCATCTGGTAAGCTTTTTGGGAATAACACAGAGGTGCATCTCATGAACAGTTATTTCTGCTGCTATCATATCTATTTCAAATTAGCACCCATGTGTATGTAAATTTATTTTTTGCTGCGATGCAGGTGCAGACGTCTCCGGCGCCCGGAAGGCCAGGCTCGAGCTCTTGGGGCGGCAGGCGGCAGTCTTTCCCGACTACGGCTATACCACCCTGAACACGCCGGATCTCGTCTGATCTCGAAAGTTAAGCAGGGTCCGGCCTGGTTAGTACTTGGGTGGGAGACTGCCTGGGAATACCCGGCGCTGTAGGCTTTTGCCGCCCTCCAGCCAGGGTGCGCCCGGACGCTCCCAGGCCCTGCTCGCTCGCTTGCTCGCTGTCTCGGGGGTCCCGGGCAGGCGCCTGAGCCCAAGGGCGTCTCCAACGGCCGCGTGCCCTGCATCCTCGCCCGCTCTCACCTGCTCTCCTGCAGCCAGCCCTGGGCCATTTCCTCTAAATACTACGGGCCTTTCCCTTCCTGGTCTCCGCGGGGCCGAGCTCCTAGTGCCGCCGTCTCTGACACACGCTGGGAGTGCGCTCGCATCCCCGGGACGCGGGACCGGCCACCGCCACCCGCCCCGCCGCGCGCCGCCCAGTCCCGCTCTGCCCGAGGCCTCAAGTCTCGGCCCGCAGGCTTCTCCCCGCCCTTCTCACGGGGCAGCCAGGTGCCCTCTGACCAGGCGCGAGGCCGCCCCGCACAGCCGGGACCGACCCGCTGCGTCAGAGAGGCGGAGGCGCACGAGAGCCCCTCTCGCTCGCGACAGGTCGCAGCTAACGCCCCGCCCCCCCCGACTCCAGGGAGCCCGTGCGTGTTTCCTTTCCCTGGCGGGACCCCTGGAAGGACTCTGAGCACAAGATTCCCTGAGCCCCCGGCTTGTCCCAGGGCACGGGGCACAGGGCATGAACCGCCTCCCCGCCCGAGCCCGGCCCCGGCACGACCACCCTCTGCTGTGGAAGCGGCCTCTTCAGGGCGGCCGCAGGCTCTCGGGGTCACAGTCGGGGTCCGGCTCTGTGCACTCGTCTGCGTGTCCCGTCCCGCTCTCTGTGGGCGGGCACGGCCTCTCCTCTCTCGTCTCTCTCTCCGTCTCGGTCACTTTCCTCCTCACTGTCTCTCTGTGTCTGACCGCAGCCAGTTCCCGCGGCCCTCCCCTTCCCCGGCGACCCCGTCCCGGTCCCCTCCTTCGTGGCTCTCATTGGGACTCCCGCCCTGGGGACCTGTGTCCTCCTTTCTCCTTCCCTCCCTGTCACTCGCTCTGTCTCTGGTTTCTTTGTCCCTCTGTCTCTCTTGATGGAGAGAGTCGATGTGAAGTCGAGGGGCAGCGGACTGGGCGGGTCCCTGGTCCCGGTGCAGGGCGAGGGCTGCGTCCGTCCTAAGCGATGTCTCGGGGTGTGGCCGGGGGCTCTGTGTGCGTTTGGGCAGGTCGGGCACGGCTGGGGGACGGGAGCGCAGGTGAGGAGTGCGTCTGGGTCAGCGCCGGAGCCCAGACTTAGCCGGCCGCAGGTGCCTAGGAGCGCAGGTGGCCCAGAGGATGGCGGGCCACGCCCGGGCCGACGTCCTGCCAAGCGGCCAAGACTGGGGAGAAGGGCTGCCTGCGGCCTGGGCAGTCGCAGGATGCGAGAGCGCCCACCCAGACCTCCGCACGGCCGGGAACCGGCCAAGGCCCGCGGTGCCCTAGCGAGGCTGGCGCTCGCTCGCCGCCGCCTCACCCGCGGAACCCCTGCAAATCCCCGAGGAGGTGCGGTGCAGGCGCGGACGTCTCTGGCAACCGGGAGGTCAGGCTCGAGCTCTTGAGGCGCCAGGCGACAGTTTCTCCCGTCTACGGCCATACCACCCTGAACGCACCCGATCTCGTCTGATCTCGGAAGCTAAGCAGGGTCGGGCCTGGTCAGTACTTGGATGGGAGACCGCCTGGGAATACCGGGTGCTGTAGGCTTTTTGCCACCCCCTCCTTTTGCCTCCCTCCAGCCAGGGTCCCCCTGGACGCCCCCGGGCACTGCTCGCTCGCTCGCACGCTGTCTCGGGGGTCCTGGGCAAACGCCGGAGCCCAGGGCTGCCCCCACGGCCGCGCGCCCCGCGCCCTTGACCGGCCTCGACCGCCCTCACCTGCTCTCATGTAGAGAGCCCTGGGCTGTTTCCTCTGAATGTTTCGGGCCCTGCCTTCCTGAGCACCGCGGGGCCGAGCCCCAAGGGCAGAGGGCACTGGGCGGAGGGCGAGGTCTCGGGCCGAAGCGTTGCCTGGCGGTGTCACCGGTGGCTCCGTGTGGTTTGGGGCAGGTCAGGCTCGGCCACGGCGGGAAACGCAGGGGAGGGCTGGGTCTGGGTCAGGGCCGGCCAGGACTGGCAGGGCCCCACCTGCCTAGGTGCCCAGTTGGCCGAGAGGATGGCGGGCCACGCCCCGGTCGGGGTCCTGCCCAGCGGCCAAGACTGGGGAGGCGAGCGGCCGGGAGCCTGGGCAGTCCCGGGATGCGAGAGCGCCTACGGAGACCTTCGACACTGCGTCCAACTGGCCAAGGCTCCCGGTGCCTTAGCGCGTCTGGCGCTCGCTCGCCGCTGCCTCGCCGGCGGAACCCCCAAATCCCCCTCCAGTAGGTGCGGTGCAGGCGCGGACGTCTCCGGCGACCCGGAGGCCAGGCTCGAGCTCTTGGGGCGGCAGGCGACATCTTCTCGCGTCTACGGCCATACCACCCTGAACGCGCCGGATCTCGTCTGATCTCGGAAGCTAAGCAGGGTCGGGCCTGGTCAGTACTTGGATGGGAGACCGCCTGGGAGTACTGGGTGCTGTAGGCTTTTTGCCGCCCCTCCTTTTGCCGCCCTCCAGCCGGGGTGCCCCTGCACGCCCCTGGACCCTGCTCGCTCGCTCGCTGTCTCTGGGGTCGCACGAATGGCCGTGCGCCCCTCGCCACCGCCCGCCTCCACCTGCTCTCCTGCCGCCAGCCCTGGGCTGTTTCCTCTCTCCGCTCCGGGCCCTTCCCTTCCTGGGCTCCGAGGGGCCGAGCCCCAGGGGCGGAGGGCGCTGGGCGGAGGTTGAGGTCTCGGAGCGAAGTGTTGTCTGGTGGTGTGGCCGCTGTCTCCGCGTGGTTCGGGGCAGGTCAGGCTCGGCCACAGCGCGGAGCGCAGGCGAGGGGTGGGTGTGGTTCAGGGCCGGGCCGGGACGTGGCAAAGCCGCACCCGCCTCGGTGCCCAGGTGGCCGAGAGTCTGGCGGGCCGCGCCCGGGTGGGACTCCTGCCGAGAGGCTTTTTCCTCCTCTGCCATCTCGTAGGTGTTTTGAAAATAACACACAAGTATACCCATCATTAAAATTTATTTCCTGCTGCCGTCTCATGGCCATTTCGGGAACGACACCACAGTGTAGGAAATAGTACAAAGTTACTTTGCTGCCATCTGGTGGACATTTCCAGAATAAAACGGCCGCGCGCCCCGCTGCCTCTCCAGCCCTCACCTGCTCTCCTGCAGCCTGCCCTGGGCTGTTCCGTCCATCCACTCTGGGCCCTTCCCTTCCTGGGCTCCGAGGGGCCGAGCCCCAAGGGCAGAGGGCAAGGGGCGGAGGGAGAGGTCTCGGGGCGAAGTGCTGTCTGCTGCTGTGGCCGGTGTCGGAGAAATTTATCACTTACGGCAAATGCACAAGCTTCCCAGGCCCTGGGGCTTTGTGGGGAATGTTCAATCTTCTGCACGTCCTTGGGACAGACGTTTGACAAGCACTCAGGGTTCCATGGAACTCCTTGGGGTGGCTCCAAGTCCGTGAGCGTCTTTCCTCAGCCCTGGAGAAGGACAGGGCAGCGTGAAGCATCAGAAGCCGCTGTCCCCACCATCCTGACTTTTTTCTTGGGGTCAGGTGCAGAGTATTTCAAGACCATTGTATGGAAAGGGAGCGGGGGTGCGGGGCGGCGGCAGAGGACGCTGGTTAAGAGCACCTGCTCTGGTCTTAAATTGCCCCGTGTTCAAACCCGGCTCCTCCCCCCACCACGTGTGCCCAATTGCCTCATTCTCACAGGCGGTTGCAGGAGGAGCCGGGTTTGAACACGCAGCAGTTTCTACCCTGCCTCTTAGTACTTCAGCTTCTCAGTTACCTGTGGATGGCACTAACGATATTCACCTCCGAGGGTTTCGGTGTAGATACAAAGTCATTTCATGTAAGTGTCAGCCCTTATTTTTTCCGAGGTCCTTAGGTTCAAAAGTTGCAGTGGGATTCAGGGGGCAGGGACAGAGGGAGGGGGCCTGAGCCCTTTCATGCATCCCGCAGCCGCAGCAGTTCACCCCCGTGGAACGCGACGGCCCTGAGAGATGCCTGGCCAATGCTGGGGGCTGGGGACCGGTCAAAGGTGAGCCCGGGACTCCACATCTCTCCCTCACCTGCCCTGTAGTCCGCCGGGGTGGTCCGAGGGCAGCAAATAGGCCCCGGAGCTGCGAGCAGCTTCAGGCTCCTCACGGCCCTCCATGCCCATGCCCGCTGTCACAGAACACAGGGCTGGCCACGAGGCGCCAACGTGGCCGAAACAGACACAGCTGTCTGCAGGCCTTGGCAGGAATCCATGAGCCGACTGGACACACGGTCGTGACCTTGGAGAGGGAGCATTGTCCCTCTGTGCCCTCCCCGCCTTCAGATGTGGCTGGGGGCGAGGTTGGTGCTCCTGGGGTCTCAGGCCTGTGAGGCCCCGGCCCCTCCTGCTCCCCCAGGCATCGCATGCTGGGAGGGGCTGTGAGTTTTGTAAAGAAACATTTGCCCTTGGGGTCCCTCAGCTTCTGACTGCAGAGCAGGGGTGGAGGGAGGAGATGTGAGAATTGAGAGGGGGGGGCTGTCGTTGGCACCCGTGTGCATTTCTGGGCATGTCTGTGATTGGGGGACAGGTTGGGGTTCAGGCTTAAGGAAAACTCCAATACTCTAAAGCAGCGTGACGGGGGAACTGTGGGGTGGTAGTGAGCAGCCTGTGGGGTCGGCGTAGAGATTCTGCACAGGAAGTCTCTGGCGGTATGGTGGACAGGGGTTTCTCAGAGCATGGTCCGCTGCCTGGGGGGACCCTGAGGCTGCTGTCGGTGACATCAGGGCTGGCCGGGTGCCGACTCCTGTATAGCGACCTGAGACCTCTGGATTCTGAGATGGGGTGTCTGGGGTCTTGGTTCAAAGCCAAGGTCTCTGGGTACTGAGCAGCAGCTAGGACAGAATACAGGGAGGCGGGGGCACAGCCGGGGTCTCGGGCCTCTTGGATGAGCAGGGACCAGGTCACATTGTGGTTCTGGAAGCCCCTATGTCCACACTCTGATTCTGTCACTTATTAGGCATGTGATCTCCTCTCTGAGACTTAGTTTACTTATTTTTGAATGAGCATCCACGGACCCCCACGACCATCCCAGGAAGAAAAGTGACCGCGAATAGGTGACTGCTCTAGTCCACAAGTTTCTTTTCAAACTGAGAAAGCGGGAAGGAGCAGAGTCCTAGGGAAGGAGCCCCGGGGCCTCTTGGATGAGCTGGGACACTGTCTCATTGTGGCTCTGGGACCCCCTGTGTCCACTCTCCGGGAAGGCGGATGTGCTTGGAACGGCCTGCCTTCCCTAAAGACCTGAGGGCAACACAGCCTTTTTTCCTAAAATTCCACCATATATATATGTGCATATATATTCATATATATATGTGCACATATATATATGGGAGCTCTGGCATTACCCACTCAGTTCATGTCCATTTTGAGCCAAAAGTGCAGACTTTTGAGGAATTGCTCACTTGCGGCAAATACACAGGCTTGTCAGGCCCTGGGGCTTTGTGGGGAATGTTCAGTCCTCTGCGGGTAGTTGGGTACATACGTTTGACAAGCACTCAGGGTCCCATTGAGCTCCCTGGAACAGAAAATGTCCAATTCCTTTCTGTATCCTCCTGCAGACATCAGGGCCACCGACAGACAGTGTGCCCAGTGATGCTTTGGGCCGCCCTTCCATCATCCCATGTGCCCTTCCTTCCTTGTCTAGGAGGAAGCCAAAATGGCATCCTTCGCCTGGTAGAAGAGGTCAGTTTGGGAAACTTCAGACACCTGTTGGGCTATATGTGACTCTGTCACTTATTAGCTGTGTGATCACATGTATGAGACTCAGTTTTCTGAATTTTGAATGAGTGTACAGGAACCATGACGAGCAGCCCAGGCAGAAAGGTGAAGGAGAGGGAGGTGTCTGCTCCAGTCCAGAGCTCTGATATCAAATTCAAAAAGCAGGAAGGAAGAGAGGGCTCAGGATGGATCCCCGTGGCCTCTTGGATTAGAGGGGTTCTGGTAGAATTGTGGCATTGGAAGCCCCTGTGTCCACACTCTGATTCTGTCACTTATTAGCTGTGTGATCACCTCTGTGAGACTTAGTTTACTTAAGTTTGAGTGAGTATCCACGGACCCCTATGACCAACCCAGGCAGAAAAGTTAATGGGGAGAAGTGTCTGATGTAGTCCAGAAGTTTCATTTCAAATTGAGAAAGCAGGAAGGAGCAGAATCCTCAGGAGTTAGCCCCGAGGCGTCTTGGATGAGCTGTGTGCTGCGCACTTCGGCGGCCAGTTCACCTGCAGTCCTCGTGGTATCCCCGTGTGGTGGTTCCTTTTGACCAGGGACGGGAGCCAGAGCGGTCACAGCCAAGTGCTCTGCTCCCATTCCCCTCAGGGTTTCCTTGAAGCAGGCGGCCTCTTGGCCTTCTGCACATGCAGCCTCCGCAGGGATGGCTCTTTCCATGAGACAGGGACCATAAGTTTTCTCTGTCACAGAGCATTTTGGTGCGTGTGGGCTTGGCAGGTAACCCAGGGGCTTCCCCAGGAGGAGACGATTAGAGTATACATGGCGAGGAGGGCAGATCAACCAAGGAGTGTGGCCAGGGCTCTCCCAGCAGCTGAGTGGGGAGGCTGGGTCACACCCTGCCTTCCCTGCCCCGATTGCAGGTCTTGGGGTTTCCCGAGACACTGCAAGAGCTGGGAACCCCTACAGTGGCTCTGCCCAGAGGTACCCAAGCCAGGCTCAGCAGGTGTCCTGTGAGTCGCTGGCATGTTGGCAAGTCTTGAGCTACTTTACTGTGAAACTCTGATCACACATCAAGTACAAAGCCAAACTCAGACAAGTTCTGTTCCTGGAAGCAGGGAGGTGCTCGGTCTGCTGCGGGGGGAGCGGATCTTCTTGGCTGCCTCTGGCCCCATTTGGCATATTTTACCATGTGCGTCTTACTGTCAGCAAGAGAACAAAACAAAAATCATGGGTCCTGAGACCCTTAACTACATCGCTCAAGGTCTTCGCAAGCTCGGGTCCATAAAAGCGTATTTTCTGTTGCTGGGAAGCAGCTCGTCCCCTTTCACCTGGCCACCTGGACGCTCAGAGCTTGGTTTGTGTACAGTCGCTGCAAGTCCCTGAACCCAGCCTGTCTGTGTCGTCACCTTCTCCCCTGCCCGCACTCACCTGGTCATTTCTTATTTCTCTGTTTGGTCTGATCAGATCGTGTATCGATCCACCCTGGATCATTCAGGAAGCAAGCGACGGGTGACTTGGTACGGTGTGGCCAGTGGGCTTTCAGAGGCTCGCTGCGTTCCTGGGGGTGAAGTTTGTTTAGTTCACAGGCCAGACTTCGTCCAGTGGGAAGTGAGCTCTGGCAGATGTGGCCCTGAACATCTTTCCCAGTTTTACAGGAGCCCGCGTGCACCCCCCACTGGTAAACTTTTTCCCATTTCACAGCGGGTGGGGCCCGGGGCCGCAGTGGCGCTGAAATCAGCGGGCACGGGGCGGGAACGCAAATGTTCATTCGTGATGTCCAGAGAGAGCAGTGTGGACCCAGCGGCCCCCTCCCGTCTGGGGTCCGAAGAGGCGGCAGAGCAGCAGCCACAAGGCCAAGTGCGGAGGCGCCAAGCGGGACCGCAAGGCCATCAGCCTGCAGGTGAAGCCGGAGGTGCCGTGGCGCTTGGAGGCCGGAGAGAAGCTCAGCAGGATCGGCCAGGCACTGGGGCTGTCCACGTCCACTGCGGCCACCATCCGTGACAACAAGGACAAGATCCGTGCGCGTTCCTGCGCAGCCACCCCGCAGGCGGCCACCAGGTCGACGCGCAGCCGCAGCCTGGTGATGGAGAACATGGAGCAGCAGCTGAGCGTGTGGATGAGGACCAGAACAAGCGCGACGTGCCGTCAGCGTGGTGCTCATCCAGGAGAAGCCCGCAGCCTGTCCGAGGACCTCAGGCGGGAGCAGGGCGAGGGCGCCGAGTCTGAGCCCTTCGGGGCCAGTCGCGTGGTTCGCCCGTTTCAAGGTGTGCCACAGCCCGCACAGCCCGTGGGCGAGCGGTGAGGCCCCGGGGGCCAGCGCGGAGCAGGCGCACAAGGACCCGGCGCTGCTGCGCAGGGCGATCCAGGAGGGCGGCTCCACCGCCCGGCAGGTGTTCGACGTTGGCGAGACGGGGCTTTTCTGGAAGCGACTGCCCGACAGGACGTTCCTGCCCACAGAGGATAAGTCAGCCCCCGGGTTCAGAGCTGCCCGAGATCTCCTGACCCTGCTGCTCGGTGGCAACGCGGCTGGCGACTTCAAGCTGAAGCCACTGCTGGTGAACCCGTCGGAGAATCCGCGCGCGCTCAAGGGCTTCTCCGCGCCCAGCCTGCCGGTGCTCTGGCGCTCGCACAAGGACGCCTGGGTGACCACGAGCCTCTTCCAGGAGTGGTTCGTGCACTTCTGCCCGGCGTGGAGCAGTACTGTGCCCAGAACGGCCTCCCGCACAGGGCGCTGCTCATCCTCGACAGCGCGCCGGGCCATCCCGGGAATCTGGACGACCTCTCCGACCACGTGCGCGTGGAGCACCTGCCCAAGAACAGCACGGCCCTCCTCCAGCCCCTGAACCGGGATGTCGTCGCCACCTTCAAGGTGCATGACCTGCGGAGGGTCTTCCGCCCGTTGGCGACGCCGGCGGAAGGCGCATGTGAGCCCTCGGCGGTCCCGGCCTTGTGCCAGGACTACAGCATCCCGGACACGGTGCGCAACATCTCCGAGGCGTGGGAGGAGGTCCTGCCCGCCACGCTGAACCGCGGGTGGAGGGTGCTGTGGCCTGAGGGTGTCCAGCAGCGCGCCGGCGGCGCACATGTGGAAACCCTCTCACAGATCCGGCGGGACATCGTGGAGCTGGCGCGGGGCGCAGGTTTCACGGAGGTGGCGGAGGCAGATGGGGTGGCGCTGCTGCAGAGCTGCGGGTCAGACCTGGCCAACGAGGAGCTGATGGCGCTGGCGCTGGAGCAGGAGTGGGGCCGCCGGGGAGGAGGGCGAGGATGGCTCCCCAACGCCCCCGCCAGCTCACGTCCAGGCACCTGTCCAAGGCCCTGGCACACTTCGATGCTGGCCTGCAGATCGTCAGTGACAACGACCCCAACCTGGAGCGCAGCCTCAGAGTCTGCCAGGGTATCAACAACATAGTCAACTGCTATCGGGAACTGCTCAGGGAGAAGAGAGGGCCCAAACAGTGGGGGGTGGGGTCCCATTGTCTCAGCCTTTCACGTGGGCTGAATGTTTCCAGTTCATCGTATTAATTCTCCGGATTTTTTTTTTTTTAAATCAGTAAATAATTTATCTCACGTGAACTCAAATACATGGTTTTAAGAGCCTCGATGGATCCTTGAGTGTGATTATTGTGTCCTGGGTCCTTTGGGGCAAAGCAAACTGGGTTTCCTAATGGGAGCCACCAGAAGGCCAAACTGGCAGTGCTGTACACCTGCGCCTGGCACCTGTGCTCACTGCACTGTGCTCTCCCCATGTCCGCTCTCCCTGTGTCTGGAGTGGGGCCCACTCAGTTAGGAGAGGGGCTCTGCTTATCTTCTGGGCCTGTTGTCCTTCTGCTGGGCTCAGGCCCCAAAGAGATTCAGGGATCCCCAGTGGGCGTGGTGGGAGCAGTGCCTGGACACACACCTCCCAGCTCCGCTGCTCCAGGGCCCTGGGTGCTTCTTGTCATCCTGTCCTGCCCTTCAGAGTGGTGCGGTGCCCACCTGACCGGGGAGAGGGAGAGACTTCAGCCCGTGGCGGTGAGTGAGGCAGTGAGCTCGCCAGGCCTCCAGCCCCAGTGCTGGGCGTCCTCGTGGCTGCGGGCGTCCCCTGGCCAGACTTGGGTGCTCATTCTCCCTCTTCTTGTCTCTTCTCTGTTCCCTTCATCCCGCCCCCTTTCTGCACCACTTTACATTTGACCCCTGCCCTGCCCCTCTGACTCTACTTCCCAAAGACTCAGACTCATTCCAGGCAGTGGTGGCATTTGGACACAAGGCCCTGGGTCCCACGCAGGAAGACCAGGAGCCACCGCCACCCCACAGAAGGAGGCCTGCAGGGTCATGACTTGTCTGGGTAAGGACGTGGGTTTTGGGGTATGGATTGGCCTTTAGGTGAATGGGTCCCTGCTACAGGAGCCCTTCCCTGAGCCCACCTTCCTTCTGCAGGGGCAGCTGGCCCACAGTGTTGGCCTGACGGTTTTGCTGTGGAGCCCAGATGCCCACAGTCTCCCCTCTGCCCTCCATGCACCCTGTGCACGCCTGGCAGAGGTGTACCCAGACCTGACCTCAGATCTCATGCATGAAACGGGCACTCCCTGCAGGCAGCTCTCTGCCCCAACACTCGGGCCGCCATCGTGGGCGTATCTCAGGATCACAGGGTTGCTGGTCCGCTCCTTCCATTCGGATGTCTGCACCATTCAGTGTAGAGTCATAGTCAGATGAGAGACCGACTTCAAATACCACCTTGGGGCCTGTTGACGAGGCAGAATTGCGACATTAGTTGGCCCTGGGTCCTGTGGCCCACCCACATCGGGGGGTCCCAGCCCGCTGGTCAGCGAGCACCCCGCTGCCCTGTCCGGGAGGCCTGGCTGAGCGCGGTCGGCACCCGGAGCCTTCTCTGTGCATCATCGCCACTCCCAGCCAGCACAGCTCCCCACCGTCGTTGCAGCTCCAGCCAGGTCAGGGGGGACAGCACGTGTGAGGCCAAACAGCAGTTTTTATCACCATTTCAACATTTTACTGTTTTAAAAGAGAAAAGGTCATTTCATGTTTTTCACAAGGGACAAGTACAGCGAGAGTTGAGCAAATGAAGCACGCCAAGCTGGAGAAGCGCGAGTGCCCCCCGCCCCACCGATGGAGGCAGTCCGAGGCCGAGGAGATGCTGATCGTGCCCCTGGCAGGGGGCAGCGCCAGCTTTCACCATGTCAAGAGTGACACGTGCGCCGTGCTGCATGATGCCAGTGTCAGCCCTGAGCACGATGCGGGGCACAGGATGCTCGCGGAGCTGAGGGAGAAGCGGAAGAACAGGCTGCAGGAGGCTGTCCTCCTGTCCCGGCAGCTGTGCCAGCCCCGGCAGCAGAAGGTGCTCCCTGCGGAGAAAGGCATGGTGGCCTGGAGCCGGGGCCGGGGGGGCCTCACGGACAGGCGGTCTCGACCTAACGGACAAGTCAGACTCAAACGCTGCAGCCGCAAGTGCTGCCGGCGAATGGTGAATATTCTCAAGGCAAACAGTAAAAGGATTAGAAAGTTAAGCTGACATCCCTTTGTAAAAATGAAAATTGCTGTTATATTAGATGTAGGGAGCGATTACTGGTGACTGTTACATTTTTAAAATAAGTTGTAAAAGTCAGCATGTCTTCCATTTCTGGGAATCTGGCCAGCTAGGTTATTCAGACCAAATGTTCCCCTGAAGAAAACTGAAAGTGCCAGATAAACGTAAAGAGCGTTTTCTCTGAACCTGCTAAGACTTGGCGAACAGTGAAGAATCACCAGCTCCCGTCTGAGGCAGAGGTCGACCCAGAGCAGGTAACAAAAAAGTGACTAGGACATCACCCCTGATCTGAAACGCAGACATGCTGCTGAGTCA
>NW_024348241.1:0-323 GCF_902729225.1 Pteropus medius | reverse complement strand
TCGCCCTCCACGGTATAGCTGTAGCTGCAGTCGTCGTCCTCGTCCCGGAAGGAGCAGTACTCCACCACCTCCTCCGCTGCACCCACACACGGTCAGAGGGCACCCCCACCCCACGCCCCAGCACCCCAGGGCCCAGAGAGGTGTCCCCTACTCCGGGGCCCACCCGGCCCATGACAGGGCAGGAGGCGCCTCCCTGGGGAAGAAGTTAGTCCTCTGGCACGGGGGTGGGGCCCTGCCCTGCCCAGGAGCACGAAGGGCTGCAAATCTGGGCCACCACCTCCCCGTCCTGAGCAACGCCCAGGAGCTGGGCTTCTAGAACATTC
>NW_024348240.1:0-347 GCF_902729225.1 Pteropus medius | reverse complement strand
CCCTCCTGCTGTGCCCCCTCCTGCTGTGCCCCCAGCTGCTGCACCCCGGCCCCCAGTCTGACCCTCGTCTGCACCCCAGTGAGCTGCGTGTCCAGCCCCTGCTGCCAGGCGGCCTGTGGGCTCAGCCTCTGCCAAGCAGCCTGCGGCAGCTCCTGCACGCCCTCGTGCTGCCAGCAGTCTAGCTGCCAGCCCTCCTGCTGCGCCTCCTCCCCCTGCCAGCCGGCCTGCTGTGTGCCCGTCTCCTGCACGCCCGTCAGCTGCACGCCTGTCTGCTGCAAGCCTGTCTGTTACACACCCATATACTGCACACCCATCTGCAGCACACCTGTCTGCAGCACCCCCGTCTG
>NW_024348239.1:0-4348 GCF_902729225.1 Pteropus medius | reverse complement strand
GGTACTGGGGTACAGAAGCTGCAGAAGCACTCACTGACACTTTGAGCCCCTAGAGGTACAAACGGCGTCTCATTCCTCTCTGTATCCTCGTGCAGAGCTCCAGGCCACCCACAGACAGCGGACCCAGGGAGGCTTTGGCCCCTCCGTCCCTGGAGGCCGTCCCCCGCTGGAAAGAGGTCTGTGGGGGGACACTGCAGACAGCTGTGGGTCTGATTTCGGCCTCCGTGCCTTATGAGCTTTGCGATCACCTCTTCGAGCCTTTCAGTTCTTCATTTTGAATGCGTCCACGGGGACCATTACGACCATCCCAGGCAGAAAGGTGAGGGAGAGGATGGGGTCTGCTTCCGTCCTGAAGTCTGATTTCCAATGCGGAAAGCAGAAAGGAGCAGAGGCCTTAGGAAGGAGCCCCGGGGCCTCTGGGATGAAAAGAGATCATGCTGAATTGTGGCCCTGGAACGCCCGGTGTCCACACTCCGGGAGGTAGAGGTGCTGGGAGCGGCCTGTCTTCTCTGGTAGACCAGGGTCCACACAGGTTTCCTTCGAAAATCCACCATATACATATATATGCATATAGATGAACATATATATGCATATATATGTATATGGTAGATCTGGCAAAAAGCTCTCTAGTGACGTCCATTTTGAGTCGGAACTGCAGACTTTCGAGATACGGCTCACTTGCGGCAAATTCACGGCCCTCCCGGCGCCTCGGGGCTCTGAGGGCGGTGCTCGGTCGTCTGCGGGTACTGGGGTACAGAAGTTGCAGAAGCACTCACTGACACTTTGAGCCCCTAGAGGTACAAACGGCGTCTCATTCCTCTCTGTATCCTCGTGCAGAGCTCCAGGCCACCCACAGACAGCTGACCCAGGGAGGCTTTGGCCCCTCCGTCCCTGGAGGCCGTCACCGGCTGGAAAGAGGTCAGTGGGGGACACTGCAGACAGCTGTGGGTCTGATTTCGGCCTCCGTGCCTTATGAGCTTTGCGATCACCTTTCGAGCCTTTCATTTCTTCATTTTTTGAATGCGTCCACGGGGACCATTACCACCATCCCAGGCAGAAAGGTGAGGGAGAGGGAGGTGTCTGCTTCCGTCCTGAAGTCTGATTTCCACTGCGGAAAGCGGGAAGGAGCCGAGGCCTTAGGAAGGAGCCCTTGGGCCTCTGGGATGAAAAGAGATCATGCTGAATTGTGGCTCTGGAACGCCCGGTGTCCACACTCCGGGGAGGTGAGGTGCTGGGAGCGGCCTGTCTTCTCTGGTAGACCAGGGTCCACACAGGTTTCCTTCGAAAATCCACCATATACATATATATGCATATAGATGAACATATATATGCATATATATGTATATGGTAGATCTGGCAAAAAGCTCTCCAGTGACGTCCATTTTGAGCCGGAACTGCAGACTTTCGAGATACGGCTCACTTGCGGCAAATTCACGGCCCTCCCGGCGCCTCGGGGCTCTGAGGGCGATGCTCGGTCGTCTGCGGGTACTGGGGTGCAGAAGTTGCAGAAGCACTCACTGACACTTTGAGCCCCTAGAGGTACAAACGGCGTCTCATTCCTCTCTGTATCCTCGTGCAGAGCTCCAGGCCACCCACAGACAGCGGACCCAGGGAGGCTTTGGCCCCTCCGCCCCTGGAGGCCGTCACCCGCTGGAAAGAGGTCAGTTGGGGGACACTGCAGACAGCTGTGGGTCTGATTGGCTCGTGCTGGTGAGCTTTTGCGATCACCTCTTCGAGCCTTTTCTACTTTCTTCATTTTGAATGTGTCCACGGGGACCATCACGACCATCCCAGGCAGAAAGGTGAGGGCGAGGGAGGTGTCTGCTTCCGTCCTGAAGTCTGATTTCCACTGCGGAAAGCGGGAAGGAGCCGAGGCCTTAGGAAGGAGCCCCGGGGCCTCTGGGATGAAAAGAGATCATGCTGAATTGTGGCTCTGAACGCCCGGTGTCCACACTGCGGGGAGGTGGAGGTGCGAGGAGCGGCCTGTCTTCTGTGGTAGAGCAGGGGTCCAGGCAGGTTTCCTTCGAAAATCCACCATATACATATATATGCATATAGATGAACATATATATGCATATATATGTATATGGTAGATCTGGCAAAAAGCTCTCTAGTGACGTCCATTTTGAGCCGAACTGCAGACTTTCGAGATACGGCTCACTTGCGGCAAATTCACGGCCCTCCCGGCGCCTCGGGGCTCTGAGGGCGGTGCTCGGTCGTCTGCGGGTACTGGGTACAGAAGTTGCAGAAGCACTCACTGACACTTTGAGCCCCTAGAGGTACAAACGGCGTCTCATTCCTCTCTGTATCCTCGTGCAGAGCTCCAGGCCACCCACAGACAGCGGACCCAGGGAGGCTTTGGCCCCTCCGTCCCTGGAGGCCGTCACCCGCTGGAGAGAGGTCAGTGGGGGGACACTGCAGACAGCTGTGGGTCTGATTTCGGCCTCCGTGCCTTATGAGCTTTGCGATCACCTCTTCGAGCCTTTCATTTCTTCATTTTGAATGCGTCCACGGGGACCATTACGACCATCCCAGGCAGAAAGGTGAGGAGAGGATGGTGTCTGCTTCCGTCCTGAAGTCTGATTTCCAATGCGGAAAGCAGGAAGGAGCAGAGGCCTTAGGAAGGAGCCCCGGGGCCTCTGGGATGAAAATAGATCATGCTGAATTGTGGCTCTGGAACGCCCGGTGTCCACACTCCGGGGAGGTGGAGGTGCTGGGAGCGGCGTGTCTTCTCTGGTAGACCAGGGTCCACACAGGTTTCTTCAAAATCCACCATATGTATTATTACAGAGGATAGATGAACATATATATGCATATATATGTATATGGTAGATCTGGCAAAAAGCTCTCTAGTGACGTCCATTTTGAGTCGGAACTGCAGACTTTCGAGATACGGCTCACTTGCGGCAAATTCACGGCCCTCCCGGCGCCTCGGGGCTCTGAGGGCGATACTCGGTCGTCTGCGGGTACTGGGGTACAGAAGCTGCAGAAGCACTCACTGACACTTTGAGCCCCTAGAGGTACAAACGGCGTCTCATTCCTCTCTGTATCCTCGTGCAGAGCTCCAGGCCACCACCAGACAGCGGACCCATGGAGGCTTTGGCCCCTCCGTCCCTGGAGGCCGTCACCCACTGGAAACAGGTCAGTGGGGGACACTGCAGACAGCTGTGGGTCTGATTTCCGCCTCCGTGCCTTATGAGCTTTGCGATCACCTCTTCGAGCCTGTCATTTCTTCATTTGAATGCGTCCACGGGGACCATTACGACCATCCCAGGCAGAAAGGTGAGGGAGAGGGAGGTGTCTGCTTCCGTCCTGAAGTCTGATTTCCAATGCGAAAGCAGGAAGGAGCAGAGGCCTTAGGAAGGAGCCCCGGGGCCTCTGGGATGAAAAGAGATCATGCTGAATTGTGGCTCTGGAACGCCCGGTGTCCACCCTCCGGGGAGGTGGAGGTGCTGGGAGCTGCCTGTCTTCTCTGGTAGACCAGGGTCCACACAGGTTTCCTTCGAAAATCCACCATATACATATATATGCATATAGATGAACATATATATGCATATATATGTATATGGTAGATCTGGCAAAAAGCTCTCTAGTGACGTCCATTTTTAGCCGGAACTGCAGACTTTCTAGATACGGCTCACTTGCGGCAAATTCACGGCCCTCCCGGCGCCTCGGGGCTCTGAGGGCGGTGCTCGGTCGTCTGCGGGTACTGGGGTACAGAAGTTGCAGAAGCACTCACTGACACTTTGAGCCCCTAGAGGTACAAACGGCGTCTCATTGCTCTCTGTATCCTCAGGGTGCAGAGCTCCAGGCCACCCACAGACAGCGGACCCAGGGAGGCTTTGGCCCCTCCGTCCCTGGAGGCCGCCACCCGCTGGAAAGAGGTCAGTTGGGGGACAGTGCAGACAGCTGTGGGTCTGATTTCGGCCTCCGTGCCTTATGAGCTTTGCGATGACCTCTTCGAGCCTTTCATATCTTCATTTTGAATGCGTCCACGGGGACCATTACGACCATCCCAGGCAGAAAGGTGAGGGAGAGGGAGGTGTCTGCTTCCGTCCTGAAGTCTGATTTCCAATGCGAAAGCAGGAAGGAGCAGAGGCCTTAGGAAGGAGCCCCGGGGCCTCTGGGATGAAAAGAGATCATGCTGAATTGTGGCTCTGGAACGCCCGGTGTCCACACTCCGGGAGGTGGAGGTGCTGGGAGCGGCCTGTCTTCTCTGGTAGACCAGGGTCCACACAGGTTTCCTTCTAAAATCCACCATATACATATATATGCATATAGATGAACATATATATGCATATATATGTATATGGTAGATCTGGCAAAAAGCTCTCTCCTGACGTCCATT
>NW_024348238.1:0-897 GCF_902729225.1 Pteropus medius | reverse complement strand
ATTTTTCTTCATTTACAAAAGTAATCCATGTTAATTGTGGATCATTTTGAAATGAAGATAAGCCAAAGAGAAAATTCTAAATTATCTGTAATTCATCATCCATCCAGAAGCACTGTGAGCTTCTGACCTGAGCTTCGTAATGAATGTGCAGCTCTAGCTCTGCTTCGAGCTCAGGAGCAGATCACGGAGCACCCTCTGTTCTGCCACCTGATTCTTCCGCGCAGCTGATGAACCCTAACTTCTACAGCACTCTCGGTACTCAGAGAATGCGTCCTGAAAAGCAACTGTGAGAAACACAGGCTCTCGGCCCTGGATCCTAGAACCCGCATTTGCCCAGGGGTTCCCAGGCACAGTGCAGTCTGGGAAGCGGCTCCAAAGCCTCTTTCTAACGCAGCCGAGCGCCCCACTGTGTGGACACGCTCACGCTTGTTAAGCTAGCCCCCTAGCACTGAACACGGAGGCAGTTTCCAAGCTGGTAAACCACAAACAATGCTACGGCGGTTGGCGTCATGAGTGCCTGAGCCCCGGGCACGTCACGGGTGTCCTCCTGGTACTCCCCTTGATTTCCTTCCCCACATTCACACCCCCCTCCTCCCTAGAACTTTCTAGTAGGATAGCGGGGTAGGGACCATTTTCGTCCCTGCTCTGCAGAGAAATGAACTGAGGCTGGGGACAGGGTGACTACACTCTCTCCAATTCCAGAAACGGCGGCCAGGCCGGGACTCAGCTGGGTGTGGCCAGGCCCTTTCCTCCATGCCCATCCTACTGGCCTGGGCTGTCGCTGAGCTTTCTCGCCCAGAACGTCAGCTACTGTAGGCACGTTGTGGGTCTCGTGCCTGCTCCAGGCTGGGAGCAAGGCAGCTCCCGGCCTGTCCTGTCCTTGCCCAGTGGGACCGG
>NW_024348237.1:0-542 GCF_902729225.1 Pteropus medius | reverse complement strand
CTAGTAGACAACAGAAAATAAGGAAAGAAGATGGAGCAAGAAGACAAGTTTTAGTTCTGCATCTGTCATTGATTCATTCTAAACAAATTAGATCAGCTTACTAAGCTTTACTTTCCTCATATGGAATTTGGAGGGTGTAGCAGAAATAATGTTCTGGGTTCCTCCTGCATATAAGCAGAGAGACTACAGCCCCCAATCTCCTTTCATCTAGATGCCACTGTGTGCCTGAGATCTGGCCAATGGAACATGGGGCATTTCCAGATCTGACCATAAAATGCCTCATGTGTGATCTTCTACCTTTTCCAAAGGACTCTAAAGGTCTATGAGATGGTGTGATCTTCTACCTTTTCCAAAGGACTCTAAAGGTCTATGAGAGCCTCACATTGGAAAGAGACTGGATCCTTCTGTGAATGAGAACAAATCTTTGTTCTGTTAAACCCAATTCTGACATTATTACATAATTAGTCTATCTTGACGAAAACAGATCTGTTGGTCTAGAGTTATCCTTGAGGATCTAACATGAGAATTTATATTCTTTTGTA
>NW_024348236.1:0-513 GCF_902729225.1 Pteropus medius | reverse complement strand
AATTAGCTGTGATGATTGGTGAGTTGATAGCTCTAATCTATCCCTCAAGCCATTCTTTTATCCTAATTCTAGGGAACAATAAATTACGACAAGCATTTCTAAAGGTGCTATGGAAAGTAACATATATCCTGAAAAGAAGAAATTTCTAACGTAAATGGATCTGAAGAAAAATTATCATTTTCTAGGACAAAGGAAGACATGTTTCTTAACTTTCTGCAGTTCCTACATTAATGTTTGTTTCATGTGGTCAATTACTCTTAAAATGTATTAGTATACTTACAACTTAGGAAATCTTATATAGAGCTGATTTTGCCTCTTTATCTCTGTCTCTCTGTCTCTCTGTGTGTATGTTCCTTCAAAGTTTTTTAAACATGTTTTAGAACATACAGAAGTTAAGATTTTAATATTAACTGTGAGAGGAGAGATTATTTTTATAGTTAGTTTTAAATCATTTCTCCAGTTGCAAAATTGTATGACTAATTCAGAACAACTGTAATAGCATCTTGCTGTTAT
>NW_024348235.1:0-592 GCF_902729225.1 Pteropus medius | reverse complement strand
CTCGAGGTTCATTCACGTGGTGGCGCGTGACAGGATCTCTCTGCTTTCAAGGCCGAATCCTAGTCCCTTGTGTGATGGACCACGTTCCCTTTAGCCGTTCATTCGTCGGTGGCCGTTCGGCCCGCCCCTCTTGGCTGGTGTGAACAGCGCTGCTGTGAACGCGGGTGTGCAGATACCTCTTTGAGTGTGTACCCAGAGGGGGCATTGCTTGATGGTAGGGTAGTTCTATTTAAAATAAAGTTCCTTTGGGATCCTCCGTCCTGTTTCCCGCCCCAGCTGCGTCATTTCCCGTCCCCACCAGCGCCTTTCGGGGTCCCAGAGCCTCCGTCCTCGCCAACACTCGTGACTTCACCGTTTTGGAGGTCGTCACCTCGTGGGCGTGAGGCGATCTCGCCTCGCGGTTTCGCTTGCTTCCCCCAATGTCTAGTGATGCCGACTCTCTCTTCCTGCGCTTGTTGGCCGGCCCGCCCTGTTTTAAACAGCGTTTATTTGCTTAGATTTTCGGTTCTTGACCAGGCTTCTCGTTTGTCGGTACTAAAACCGCTCGCGGTGAAGATGGAAACGCACCGGCAGCGTTTCGGCTGTCGTGGGC
>NW_024348234.1:0-2058 GCF_902729225.1 Pteropus medius | reverse complement strand
ACGTACATTTTGAGCCAGAATCGCAGACTTCCGAGAAAAGGCTCACTTGCGGCAAATGCACAGCCCTCCCGGGGCCTTGGGGCTCTGTGGGCCATGCCCGGTCATCTGCGGGTACTGGGGTGGCGAAGTTGGAGGAGCACTCACTGACACTTTGAGCTCCAGGAGGTACAAACTACGTGTCATTCGTCTCTGCATCCTCTTGCAGGGTTCAGGGCCTCCCACAGACAGCGTACCCGGGGATGCTTTGGCCCCTCGGTCCATGGCGGCCGTCACCCGCTGGAAAGAGTCCAGTTGGGAGACACTGCAGACAGCTGTGGGTCTGAATTCGGCCTCCGTGCCTTAGGAGCTTTGCGATCAGCTCTTTGAGCCTTTCATTTCTTCATTTTGAATGCGTCCATGGGGACCATTACGAACATCCCAGGCTGAAAGGTGAGGGAGAGGGAGGTGTCTGCTTCCGTCCTTAAGTCTGATTTCCACTGCGGAAAGTGGGAAGGAGCCGAGGCCTGAGGAAGGAGCCCCGGGGCCTCTGGGATGAAAAGAGATCATGCTGAATTGTGGCTCTGGCACGCTTCCGTATCCGCCATTCGCGGGAGGTGGAGGTGCTTAGCCGCGGCCTACAGTGTTCTGTGGCAGACCATCTTCAGGGGTCCATGGTTTCTTCGAGAATCCATCTCGAGATGCATATAGGCAGCGTATTCATATGGCGGTGGTAGCTTGGCGAAAAAGCTCTGGTGATGTCCATTTGTCAGAATCGTATCTCCTCGAAAAGGCTCACTTGGCGGCAGAAATGCAATAGTCTCTCCGGCTTTGGGGCATGCCCGTCACCGCGGTACTGGGTGGCGGTTGGAGGAGTGTTAACTCCACGACACACTTTGAGCCTTAGAGGTATTAAATCCATGTGTTTGTCGTCTCTTAACATCTTCTTAAAATCGGCCGCCTACAGACAAAAATTGGATGCTTTGCCCTCTCCCCGTCCATGGCCGGCCACCGCTGGAAAGAGCGTCTATTTTGGGAGACACTGCAGATACAATTGAATCTGCCTCCTGGGCCTTTGGGAGCTTAAGGATCAGCTCTTTGAGCCTTTCATTTTCATTTTGAAGTACCCCGGGACCATGCACCATCCTGAAGCCTGAAAGGTGAGGGAGAGGGAGGGGTCTGCTTCGGTCCTGAAGTCTGATTTCCACTGCGGAAAGCGGGAAGGAGCCGAGGCCTTAGGAAGGAGCCCCGGGGCCTCTGGGATGAAAAGAGATCATGCTGAATTGTGGCTCTGGAACGCCGGTGTCCACACTGCGGGGAGGTGGAGGTGCGAGGAGCAGCCTGTCTTCTGTGGTAGAGCAGGGGTCCAGGCAGGTTTCCTTCGAAAATCCACCATATACATATATATGCATATAGATGCATATATATGCATCTATATGTATATGGTAGCTTTGGCAAAAAGCTCTCTGGTGACGTCCATTTCGAGCCAGAATCGCAGACTTCCGAGAAAAGGCTCACTTGCGGCAAATGCACAGCCCTCCCGGGGCCTTGGGGCTCTGTGGGCGATGCTCGGTCATCTGCGGGCACTGGGGTAGCGAAGTTGGAGGAGCACTCACTGACACTTTGAGCTCCTAGAGGTACAAACTACGTGTCATTCGTCTCTGCATCCTCTTGCAGGGGTCAGGGCCGCCCACAGACAGCGTACCCTGGGATGCTTTGGCCCCTCCGTCCATGGCGGCCATCACCCGCTGGAAAGAGTTCAGTTGGGAGACACTGCAGACAGCTGTGGGTCTGAATTCGGCCTCCGTGCCTTAGGAGCTTTGCGATTAGCTCTTTGAGCCTTTCATTTCTTCATTTTGAATGCGTCCACGGGGACCATTACGACCATCCCAGGCAGAAAGGTGAGGGAGAGGGAGGTGTCTGCTTCCGTCCTGAAGTCTGATTTCCACTGCGGAAAGCGGGAAGAGGCCGAGGCCTGAGGAAGGAGCCCCGGGGCCTCAGGGATAAAAAGAGATCATGCTGAATTGTGGCTCTGGAACCCCCGGTGTCCACACTGCGGGGAGGTGGAGGTGCTAGCAGCGG
>NW_024348233.1:0-535 GCF_902729225.1 Pteropus medius | reverse complement strand
ATATATATATATATATATATATATATATATATATATATATTTATACACACACACACACACACATATATGGCCATTTAATCTTTGTGTGTGTATATATATATACATATATATGTATATATATGTATATACATATATATGTATATATATGTATATACATATATATGTATACAGGTATTATTATAGATAATAAAAATGAAAATAGGCTCTAACGAGATATGAAAAATAGTAAATTAGCAAAACAGGAAAAAAGTAATTGCACATATTTGAAAGATAAAATAGAGTTAAAATAACCCAGAACTCTGCAACAGATTAGATGCAATATCAATGTAGACAGAAATGTAGAAAGATAAATGTCACTTTCAATGTACTTTTTCTGAGATCAAACATTACCATTTATAACAGAATAGAATTAAAAAAAAAAAATCTAGTGACGGCTCCAAAAAGATCAAAACTAAAATAAACGATAGTTCTTGCTCAGTGGAACAATAATGGCGGGAGCCTCTTTGTCTCTGTACCTTTCCTAATCCTGTTAACA
>NW_024348232.1:0-1122 GCF_902729225.1 Pteropus medius | reverse complement strand
GAGCTCACCTACCTTGATAAGGCTCAATTTTCTTCCTGCCTTTAACATGCATTTTGTCATAAAAAAAGAAAGTACTGTGGAATATAGAATCAAGAAATAGGAGATAGAATGCATTGAACTTCTACATTTAGAAAATGATATACTACTAGTTATTAGATAAATGTAACGAATGTTGGTGCTAATTGTGATAATGATTATTAAAAATATCACTCATTAAAATGTATGTGAGGATTATGTTGAGTGGAATAAGCTGAACACAAAATAGCCTACTGTATAACTCCATACTAGTCTTGCAACACAGAAGCAGACAGAACTCACCTACAGTAATACAAATCAAAACAGCTGTTGACCAGGGGAGTGGGGTGGGGGAGGTAGGAAGATGGGTGAGGATTGACTGGAAGTAGCACAAAAAGGCTTTCTGAGGGTTGTGGAAATGTTCTATATCTTGAATGGCATACTTTGTCAAAATTCATCTAATCGTACATTTAAGATCTGTAAACTTTACTCTGTGTAAAATTTGCCTTAATTAAAAAAATGCCTATGTGAAGAGTAAACTCAGGTTCTGAATATTATATAAGAAATTATGTAATATATAATAAATATTTTATATATTTAATATATAATATATAATAATGTATAAGAATGAGTAGTAGGAGCTATTGCTCCTTGGTGCTTCTTCCTATTGAAGTGTAGTAGGCCTGTTTCAGTACAGATAATCCTCATACTTCCATCAAGCCTCAATTCGAATCAAGATAAACTCAAAATTATTTTTTTCTCTTAAATACCTTGAACAGATTCCTCCACAATATTTGTTGCAAAATATTCATAATATTCATAAATAAAGAGGGGTAAACTTCAGTTCAATCTTCACCAAATGATCACAAATGCTAAAAGTGGTAGAGGTAAATTAATATGATTACATCGAGACTGACTACGTACAACGATGTACATCAAGTAAATCAACTACTTCAAGGATGAAGGCATTATGTATTCCAGAATGTTAAATGACTTGATGATTTTGCTATCGAGAGTCTTAGACCATATTCTTACCAAGTCTTGCTCAATATAATGTTAAACCTCAGAAGAGAAAAGAGAATGAGAAAGCTGGAATGTTGATCTTCT
>NW_024348231.1:0-380 GCF_902729225.1 Pteropus medius | reverse complement strand
AGAGGGGCCTTCCTCACCCCAGCTTAACTGTGGAAAATGTAGGCTTATTACAAAGCTCTTCTCCATCCCCTTTATTTGTGGGAACTCAGGGGGTGTTCATATGTGTACAAAAACCCACCTTTGTCAGCCCCAACTCTGGGTGCTATTCAGCCTGGCATGCGGGAAGTGCCCACTCACTGTTAGATGGCCAGGGCAGAGTGGAGGGAAGAGAAAAGGGCAAATCTTGGGAAACTCCCAGCTTTCCTCTGGCTTGAGCCCCTGGCTAAGATGGAGACCAAATTGAGAAGAGGAGATGTGGTGGGTTTGGGACACACCAAGGCCATGGCAGGATTGAGATGCCAAAGCCTTGGAGTTTGGTGCCAGCCTCCCGAGGGCCCCCC
>NW_024348230.1:0-355 GCF_902729225.1 Pteropus medius | reverse complement strand
ATATATATATTCATCTATATGCATATATATGTATATGGTGGAATTTCGAAGGAAACCTGCGTGGACCCCTGGTCTAGCACAGAAGACAGGCCGCTCCTAGCACCTCCACCTCCCCGCAGTGTGGACACCCGGCGTTCCAGAGCCACAATTCAGCATGATCTCTTTTTATTCCGGAGGCCCCGGGGCTCCTTCTACAGGCCTCGGCTCCTTCCCGCTTTCCGCAGTGGAAATCAGACTTCAGGACGGAAGCAGGCACCTCCCTCTCCCTCACCTTTCAGCCTGGGATGGTCGTAATGGTCCCCGGGGACGCATTCAAAATGAAGAAATGAAAGGCTCAAAGAGCTGATCGCAAAGC
>NW_024348229.1:0-431 GCF_902729225.1 Pteropus medius | reverse complement strand
TTATGAAAGCAGCTTTGTAAAACTGATTTTTATAAATATTTTCCTCATTACTGCACCAAGGAAACTTTTGAACAGCTATGAGAAAGGTTCAGCTTGAACTTTGGATATAGCATAAATCAAATAGCATTTAAAAGATTTCTTCAGGCAGAAAGAAGAACAATGTCTGCCCACAAGCCAATGCTTGCTGTTACTTAAATCAAACTGTATCTTACGTAATAGATATAAGAATTAAAAGTTTAGATTGTTCCATCAGGTAGTTCTGTTCTAACGATTGAGAGAAAAATGTACTAGTTAATCATGAACATTAATAATAATATACTCTATAAGATTTTTCTGCTCCGCCTAACCACAGAAATTTAACTCCCTGCTACCTTAACAACAAAGTATAATCAAATGCCAAAATAAAAAGTATAAAAGTTGTACTCAAATCA
>NW_024348228.1:0-351 GCF_902729225.1 Pteropus medius | reverse complement strand
CTCGGTCATCTGCGGGTACTGGGGTACCGAAGTTGGAGGAGCACTCACTGACACTTTGAGCTCCTAGAGGTACAAACTACGTCCCATTCGTCTCGGTATGCTATTGCAGGGTTCAGGGCCACCCACAGACAGCGTACCCAGGGATGCTTTGGCCCCTGCGTCCATGGCGGCCGTCACCAGCTGGGTAGAGTTCAGTTGGAAGACACTGCAGACAGCTGTGGGTCTGAATTCGGCCTCCGTGCCTTAGGGGCTTTGCGGTCAGCTCTTTGAGCCTTTCATTTCTTCATTTTGAATGCGTCCACGGGGACCATTACGACCATCCCAGGCAGAAAGGTGAGGGAGAGGGAGGTG
>NW_024348227.1:0-615 GCF_902729225.1 Pteropus medius | reverse complement strand
TCCCTGGGTACGCTGTCTGGGGTGGCCTGAGCCTGCACTAGGCCAGAGAGCAATGAGACGTCACCAGCCCCTGGGGCCCAGTGTCAGTGAGCGCTTCCAACTGCGCATCTCTCGTCTCAAGAGACGAATCGGAAAGCATCGCTCTCATGGAGCTCCTTCCAGGCGCCGGGTGGGCTGCATTGCCAGTGAGTTTATCTCGGAAGTCTGCAGTTCAAGCCAAATGTGCACGCCTGGCTTGAGAGTTTTTGTTAGATTCATTATATATACATATATATGCATATATATGTTCATCATATGCATATATATGTATATGGTAGATTTTCGAAGGAAACCTGCGTGGCCCCCTGCTCTACCACAGGAGACAGGCCGCTCCTCGCACCTCCACCTCCCCGCAGTGTGGACACCGGGCGTTCCAGAGCCACAATTCAGCATGCTCTCTTTTCATCCCCGAGGCCCCGGGGCTCCTTCCTAAGGCCTCGGCTCCTTCCCGCTTTCCGCAGTGGAAATCAGACTTCAGGACGGAAGCAGACACCTGCCTCTCCCTCACCTTTCTGCCTGGGATGGTCGTAATGGTCCCCGTGGACGCATTGAAAAAGAAGAAATGAAAGGCTCAGA
>NW_024348226.1:0-372 GCF_902729225.1 Pteropus medius | reverse complement strand
TCAATGACACTTTGAGCTCCTAGAGGTACAAACTACGTCGATTCTTCTCTGTATCCTCTTGCAGTGTTCAGGGACACCCACAGACAGCGTACCCAGGGATGCTTTGACCGCTCCGTCCATGGCGGCCGTCACCCGCTAGCAAGAGTTCATTTGGGAGACACTGCAGACAGCTGTGGGTCTGAATTCGGCCTCCGAGCCTTAGGAGCTTTGCGATCAGCTCTTTGAGCCTTTCATTTCTTCATTTTGAATGCGTCCACGGGTTCCATTACTACCATCCCAGGCTGAAAGGTGAGGAAGAGGGAGGTGTCTGCTTCCGTCCTGAAGTCTGATTTCCACTGCGAAAAGCGGGAAGGAGCCGAGGCCTGAGGAAGG
>NW_024348225.1:0-396 GCF_902729225.1 Pteropus medius | reverse complement strand
GGAGGATCTGCAGTGAGAACTGGATTGTCCAAGTACCTCTGTCCTCCCGAGTTGCCCTGTCCAGCTGCTGGGTCAGGAAGAACCAAGATTTAGAGAGGCCTACATCTGAATTGTTGCACCAGCGCCTAGCCCACCCTCAATACAGGTCAATTTTGCTCCTTTTTCCTTTTCAAATCCCCACTCGCTCCCTTCTTCTCTATGGTCGTCCACGCAGCCTCTCCCCAGCTTTCCCTACCTGTCTTTCCTTCCAGTTTTGAGCTCAGTGGGGCTCTGCAGGACTGGTCGTGGGGCTCAAGTTCAGCGGCCCCTGAGGCCTACTGGAGTCTGGAGAAACCCAGGGCCACCTGGCCTGGCCTCCTTGCCTAGCTTCAAAGACACTCAACAAGGAAACATCCC
>NW_024348224.1:0-2831 GCF_902729225.1 Pteropus medius | reverse complement strand
CATATCCCTAACATTAATCCTAACTCTAAACTCTTACCATAATACTAACCCTAATTCTAACTCTAACCCTAAACCTAAACCTAACCTTAAACCTAGAGCTAACTCTAACCCTAACACTAACCTTAACCATCAAAATAACCTTAACCCTAACTCTAATTCCAACTCTATCCCTAAAACTAATACTAACCCAAAATTTTACACTAACAATAAACCTAACCCTAACCCCAACCCTAAACCTAAACCTAACGCTAACGTTAATTCTAACTCTAAACCTAACAATAACCTTAACCCTAATATTGACCCTAATCCTGATCCAAACCCTAAAACTAAAGCTAATCCTAACCCTACTTCTAACCCTAATCCTAAAATTTACACTAACAATAACACTAACTGTAACCACTAACTCTAACCGTAAACCTAAACTATAGCCAACTCTAACCCTAACACTAAACCTAACCTGTTATCTAACACTAACCCAAACCCTAAACCTAAACTATCCCTCCTTAATCCATAAGCCTATCCCTAACCCTAACCCTAACCCTAACTCTAACCACTTACGCTAACCCTAACGCTCAACCTAAAGCTAACACTAACTCTAACATTAAACCTAACCCTAACACTAACTCTAACCTAAACCTAAACCTAACTGTATCCCTAACCATAAACCTAACAATAAGCTAAACTTAACCTGACCCTAACTCTACCCTAACTCTAAATCTGAATCTAATGCTAACCTAAACATAGCTCTAACCCTAATATTAATCCTAACACTAAACTCTTACCTTAAACATAACCCTAAGCCAAAAGTAACCGTAACCCTAAATTTTACACTAAAAATAATTCTATCTCTATCTTCTTACCATAAGCCTAACCCTACACTAAAGCTAAATTTAACAAACACTAACCCTTTCTTTAAGCATAAACTTAACCTACACTAATCCGAACCCTAACCATAACCATAAACCTACACCTAAATTAAACCTAACCTGAGCCTGAATGGTAACCCTAACACTAACCTAACCATAAAACAAACCCTAAATCCTAACCCTAAAGCGAACACTAACCCTAAACCAAACTCTAAAGTCTTATTATAACACTAACCCTAAACCTAACCATAACACTAATTTAAACCCTAACTCTAAGCGTAAGCCTAAACATAACCCTGATCCGAACCCTAAAACTAAAGCTAATCGAAACCAAATTCTAACTATAAACTTCACACTAACCCTACTTTAATTTTGAACTAATAACGCTAACCCTAAACTCTTAGCCGAGACCTAAACCTAAATCTCACTGTAAGTCTAAAACTAACCCTAACATTTACCCGAACCCTGATCCTATACCCTAAAGCTAAAGCTAATTCTAAACATAATTTTAAACCTAACCCTAACACTAACCTAAACCTAACCCTAATCTGAACTCTAACCATAAACATATCGCTAAACTAAATCTTACATAAACCCTAAAGGTAAGCCTAACCCTAACCTAATCCTAACCCTAATCCTAACCCTAATCTTAAACCTCACCCAAATCCTAAACCCTAACCATAACCCTAATCCTAACATTAACCCTAATCCTGATCCTAACCCTAAAACTAAAGCTAATCCTAATCCTAATTCTAATTCTAATCATAAATTTTACACTAACAATAACTTTAACCCTAACTCCTTAAACTAACCCTAACCCTAAACCTAAAGTTACCCTAACACTAACATTAAACCTATCTATAATCCTACCAATCACCTAAATGTAACCCTAACACTAACCATAAACAGAACCCTATACTAAACCTAAAAGTAACCCTAACGTTAAGCCTAACCCAAACAGAACTATAAACCTAAACCTAAACCAGCATTAATCCTAACTCTAAACACTTACCCTAAGCCTAACTCTAGCTCTAACTCTAAATCTAACTCTAATCCTAACTTTAACTCTAAAATTAAATCTAACCATAACCCTAACCACAATACTAACCCTAACACTATCTCTGATCCTAATCATAAAAATAAAGCTAATGCTAACCCAATTTTAACCCAAACTCAGAGATTACACTAACAATAAACCTTACCTAACCCTAATTTTAACTCTAAACCTAACTCTAACCCTAACCCTAAAACAACACTAAACTTAACGCCTTATTCTAACACTAATCCTAACACTAAATCAAAACCCTAACCCTAACTATAACCATAATACAAACCCTGACCCTAACCTGAAAACTAAAGCTAATAATAACCCTAATTCTAACCTGAACCCTAAATTACAGCAACAATAATCCTTACCCTAATCCCTTACCTAATCCCTAATCATAACTATAGCTAAACCTAACCCTAAAACTAACCCTATCCCTAAGCATAACTCTAATCTAAACCTAATTTGTAACCTAAAGGTAACCCTAACACTAAACCTAACCCTCAACCTAAACCCTTATTTTAATCCTAACCTCAACCCTAAACCTAAACTAATCCTAGCCTTAAATCCTAATGCTAACCTTAAACCTAATATTAATAATAACAATAAAAACTTATCTTAACCCTAACAATAACCCTAACCCTAACCTTAACTTAACCCTAAACCTACTCCTAATCCTAATACTTATCCTAGCTCTAAAAATAGACCCTAACCCTAAATCTAAGCCTAACCGTAACTCTAACTCTAACCCTAACACTAATCCTAACCCTAAACTCTTAGTTAACTTTAATCAGAACCCAAAACCTAAACTAATCCTAACCCTAAACCTAACCTTAACAATAATCCTAACTCTATTCACATACTCTAACTCTAACCCTAACCCTAAATCTAACAGAATTGTGAAGAGTAACCCTAACACT
>NW_024348223.1:0-678 GCF_902729225.1 Pteropus medius | reverse complement strand
CTCATGGCGTCCTCGTGTTTTAGCTCAAACTTTGCTTCCTTTCTGGAGTTTTTCATGCCTTCTCCAGTCTATGTCCCCAATAAACTGTATTTATCTTTATCATTATTTGTGTTATGCTGTATTTCAGTTATCAGTTAATATTATCAGTTAAGCATTAACTAAGTAGTCTTTGGGAGCAAGAACTGAGTCTCGTTTACCTTTGTATACTTAGCACTGGGTCATAAACACAGTAAGCATCTACTAGTGTTCCAGGAAGGAGGGAAGGAAGGAACTGCAGAGAGGCTGTACAATGTAGCAAAGTTTGAGCCAAAACATGAAGGGTAATCTGCGCTTGACAGACCATCAAGGAATGAGATGGCAATTGTTAAAAGCAGTAGTGTGGCAAGGGCAGGGAGCCTTGAGAGAGTTCTTTGGGTTTAAGAAACAGTGATCAGTGCAGGGCAGAGTCTCATCCCCTCTCCATCACGCCATCTCCACTCCCCACATTACGTGGCACCGAGGGAGAATAGCTATTTCGGGGCACCCAAAATTAAGGACTTCTCACCTTCCTGCTTCATAAAATCAAGAAGCATGGAGTCCCATCCCTGGAAAACCTCAAATTCCAGATTCAGAAACAAACAAACAAATAAACAAACAAAAATAGTGCAGGAGCCTGGGTGGTGACCTGGGGCCAGAATA
>NW_024348222.1:0-472 GCF_902729225.1 Pteropus medius | reverse complement strand
CCCCAAAACAGGGGGCGCCTGGGGGCCTGTCACTCGCGGCCTGCGGACCTGACGGAAAAAGCAAACCGGGAAAGCAGTGCTAAGCCGCCCGCGGCTGCGCCGGGCCTCAGCGCCCCCCGCCACGTCCCCGCTGGGTGTGGCCAAGGACACGCTGCAGCCAGCAGCAGACCCAGAGCCACCCGCCAGGCAGAGCCCCGCAGCCGGCCCTCAGGCCCAGTAAAATTTAGTGGAAATGACAGAGATTTCGCACATCCCTCCTGCCCCCACCCCTCTCCCCGCCAGAGAGGGACGCTGGCCACACTGATGAACCGACAGTGACACGTCGTTATCGCCCAAGTCCGCGGTTTCCATCGGGGTCACTCTTGGTGTTGGACATTCTATGGGTTTGGACAAATGCGTGCGGATGACCGTTTCACGGCCTTAAAAACCCTCCGCGCTCTGCCTTCGGCCCTCCGCCCCCCACGCCCTGGCC
>NW_024348221.1:0-1139 GCF_902729225.1 Pteropus medius | reverse complement strand
AAATTAGTGTTATATTTAGGGTTAGGGTTACGTTAAGGTTAAGGTTAGCATTAGGGTTTGGGTTAGGATTAGTTTAGGGTTAGGTTTAGAATTACGTTTATGTTAGTGTATTGGTTAGGGTTAGGGATAGGGTAGAAGTTTAGAGTTACGATTAGTGTCATGGAAAGGTTAAGGTTACGTTAAGGATTAGGGTTAGGTTACGGTTAGGGTTAGAGTTAGGTTAGTGTTAGGTTTAGGTTTAGCTTTCTTGTTTGGGTTAGTTACAGTTATGTTTAGGGTTAGGGGTCAGGTATGCAATTAGAGTTAGAATTAGTGTTAGGTTTAGGATTAGGGTTAAGATTTTTTTAGGGTTACGGTTATCCTTAATTTTGTTTAGGCTTAAGGTTAGCATTAGCGTTAGGATAAGTGTTTAGAGTTAGGATTTGTGTCAGGGTTAGGGATAGGGCTACGGTTACGTTAAAGTTAGGGTTAGAGTTAGGGTTAGGGCAAGAGATTACAGTTAATATAGTGTTATGGTTCGGGTTAGTATTATAGTTACATTAAGATTAGGGATAGGGTTAGGGTTAGGGTTAGGTTTATGGTTAGGATTAGGATTAGGGTCAGGGATCGATTTAGGCTTTGGGGTAATTTTAGGGTTAGAGTTAGGGTTTAAGTTTAGGGTTCGTTTTAGGTTTTGCATATGGAGTTAATGTTAGGGTTATTCTTACCATAAGATTTAGGTTTAGGCTTTGAATTAGGGTTAGGTTTAGCTTTAGATTTAGAGTTAGGACCTGAGTTAGGTTTAGTGTTAGGGTTATGTTTAACATTTGGGTTGTATTTAGGGTTCAGATTAGGTTTAGATTTAAATTAGCGTTAGGGTTTGGTTGGGGTCAGGGGTTAATCATAGGGTGCTTGTTAGTGTAAAATTTAGGGTTAGGGTTCGGTTTAGGGTTAGGGCAAGAGATTAGAGTTAGGATTAGTGTTAGGGTTATGGTTATTGTTAGTGTTAGTATTAAGGTTAGGGTTAGGATTAGTTTACATTTACACGTAGGGTTAAGTTTGGTTATGGTTAAGGTTAGATTTAGGGTTAAGGTAAGAGTTTAGAGTTATGATTAGTGTTAGGATTAGAGTTATTATTAGGATTAGGTTTACTGTTAGGG
>NW_024348220.1:0-517 GCF_902729225.1 Pteropus medius | reverse complement strand
ATATGCATATATATGTATATGGTGGATTTTCGAAGGAAACCTGCATGGACTCCTGGTCTACCACAGAAGACAGGCCGCTGCTAGCACCTCCACCTCCCCGCACTGTGGACACCGGGCGTTCCAGAGCCACAATTCAGCATGATCTCTTTTTATTCCGAAGGCCCCGGGGCTCCTTCCTCAGGCCTCGGCTCCTTCCCGCTTTCCGCAGTGGAAATCAGACTTCAGGACAGAAGCAGATACCTCCCTCTCCCTCACCTTTCAGCCTGGGATGGTCGTAATGGTCCCCGTGGACGCTTTGAAAATGAAGAAATGAAAGGCTGAAAGAGCTGATCGCAAAGCTCCTAAGGCACGGAGGCCGAATTCAGACCCAAAGCTGTCTGCAGTGTCTCCCAACTGAACTCTTTCCAGCGGGTGACGGCCGCCATGCACGGAGGAGCCAAAGCATCCCCGGGTACGCTGTCCGTGGGCGGCCCTGACCCCTGCAAGAGGATGCAGAGACGAATGACACGTAGTTTGT
>NW_024348219.1:0-328 GCF_902729225.1 Pteropus medius | reverse complement strand
CAAGGGATAAAAGTAATCAGTATGTGCCCTAAATATAGTGAGGGATATGATACCAAGTTTGTCCAGCAGAGAGTGAGAGCTCAGCTGTGGTTCTGCAACCCAGGCTTTAGAACAATCAAGGGAGTTTTATTTTTAAAAAGTCCAGCTTCCAGAGCACATCTCAGAGTCACTGAATTGGACTTTCCAGAGTTGGGACCCAGAGTTGCATTTTAAAAAATGCTTTCTGCATTGTTCTGCTGATCAGCCAAGTTTGCCAACCATTGTTCCTTTCTACCTAGGGGTAAAGGGGCTGGTCAGGATTTATAAGACTGGTGTCTCTTGCACTAAA
>NW_024348218.1:0-513 GCF_902729225.1 Pteropus medius | reverse complement strand
TCACTAAGGGATCCTTGCCATATAAAGGTGTTAAGAACTACTGCCCTTAAGTCTTTAAGTTTTAAAGCTGAAAAGAAACAAGGAATGCATGCCCCAGGGGTTCTCATAAGACAGGCATGCCATTGGCTACCTTAGAATTACCTGATCCCTAACTCAAAGTGAACCCAGGAAGGAACCTGTATGTCTAAATGCCCCAGATGATTTTGATGCACACCCAAGTTTTGGAATCAGTGTCCTGGCCCAGTGGTTCTCAAACATTAGAGTGCATCAGAATTGCCTAAGGAGCTTCTTAAAACACAAATTGCTAGGCCTCATCCTCCAAGTTCATGATTCAGTAGGTTTGGTGGAAACTGATCATTTGTATCTCTAACAAGCATCGAAGTGATGCAGACATTTTTGGTCCAGGGTCACACTTGGAGAATCATCGTTTTAATCTAGTCTTCACATTAAAGATAAAGAAGATGAGGACTGTAGAGAAGTGGCTAATTTTTCTAAGATAATATGATTAGAGAA
>NW_024348217.1:0-36254 GCF_902729225.1 Pteropus medius | reverse complement strand
CATGTCAGCAGTTAACCCTCGTGTTCTTGCTGCTGTAGGAGAGCTGAGGCTCTCGATCGCTGGCCAGCACCACGAGAGAATATCATACCTCATATGGTTAGCCAGGAAAAGAGGAAAATTCAAACTTCGAGGTACAGTTTCCACGGAATGTGCATCATTTTCGCACCATTCCAAGGTCAAAAAGTCATTAAGTCAAACCATTTTAAGTTGGGGATACTTCTGTACAATAAAATTATAAAAGGATGTCAGTTGGCAATTATCCCTCTGAATGTAGGATAAATTTAGCATCCGCTAAAATGCACCACCTGTTAAACCCTCATTACCAAATCAGAACTGGGGCTCAAAGTCCAGTTGCGCCTGTTCTTTGGGGATCCCGCTTATTATAAAGAAACTACCCCCTGTACTCTGAGGGCAGTTACCAAACAAAATAGAGAGTACATGAGTATCACTCAGCCTGAACATTGGGACTTTGGCTTTGCTTCAATTTTCAATAGCCATAGTGCCCAATGCCCTGAAATATCCAAAGTGGGCCCGGACACTCGGACCTTCTGAGTAAAAACTGAAAATGAAATCTTTGGCACCTACGACGGGCTTGAGGAAACAGGACCCCATGGAACTCCCTTCTTCCCACTCCGAAATGGTGGGTGAATCCCAATCAAAATTAAAGGAGGGTCTTTGAGATTTGAAACCTAGTATGCATGATCTATTGAAAAATGTTCATTATTGCCACTATGTCTCCATTGAACAGACGAATTTAGCCAGTCTAACGGTCTAAGAGTCTGGTCTGAACATTGGAAATAAAAGGAATGGTCCTTCATGGTGTAGTTTCTCGACCTTGATGTCAAGGGCCACTCATTAATTCCCCTATACCAGTTTTCTATTACAGCTATAACAAACAGCCACAAACTTAGTAGCTTAAAAGAACACAAACGTATTATAGCTTTGAAAGTCAGTTTTCTAAAATGGGTTGGCAGCCCTGTGTTCCTTATCGCACTGTGATAATCTATTCTCTCCCTTTGCCAGTTTCCGTAGGCTGCCCACATTCACTGGCTTGTAGTTCCCATCACTTCAACCTCTGCTTCTGTAGTCATGTCTGCTCCCTTGACTCTGACACAGCTATTGACCGAAAAGGTCAGTAACCACAACATTAAAAAAAAGAAAACTAATTTTTAACATATCATTTCATCAGTTGTGAGTACTGCAGACAGCACGTGGCTCGGTGAAAACTATTAGTTAAATCATTTATGTTGATCCTTTCTGATGAACCCACCTGGAATGGGGCCCACACTGACACATGGCCCTAGAATTTGTCCACATTGCAATACAATGCGCACTCTTATGAGTGCCCCTCCAGCCACCTTTTCACTATGGAAAACTTGCAGACATTCCTTTGTCCCTCCAGAAATCTCCGGACCATCTATGATAGCCAGAAGTCACCCATGAACTTCTGATGCACTTGGCCCCGTGCCATATACCAGAAGAGAGGCAATCGTTGGCCGCATACTGGACTCTCCAGGAAATAGGCCCTAAGCCCGTTATTTTCCATCCTCTGCACAGAGCCACCAATTCTGCCTTGGGTCATGGAAACACACCCCACAAGCTTGGCATAGACACAGAGATCTCCTCATTGCATGATAGAGCACATAGGGCCCCTCTGGCATATCCCCCCTGCAGGATAGGGTGGCTTTCTCTGCCCTTTCGTTGTTTGATACATGTCACAAGTGCTGAAGTTGGCCATACCCCTCCTGCAATCCTTGACTTAATGGGAAGGACTTTGTGATCAACCGACTGAAAAGTAAAGGGAATTTGTACAGGTAATCAGCATCACCGAGCATGATGGATCTTGAGGAAGAAGTTTCTAAAAAGCTAGAAAATCAAGGATGTGCACCACTGATTGAATTTCAGGCAGTTGTCTCAGCCTTGGATTCCCTTGCCAACAAGGCCTCAAATCTGAAAATTATGACAGACCATTTTGCCATTGCCAGAGATATGGCTGTCTGATACAACCAATGGCAGCTTAAAAAAGTCCTTATGCAAGGTTGCTTTCAACAAGGTAACTTCCTTATCCAAGGTTGCTTTCAAAAAGGTAACTTTCCCTGGAAATTTTTGGCCTCCTAGATGCTGAAAACATGAATCAGGTATGCAAGGCTGGTTCAACATTTGAAGATTGATTAATGTACTCCGTCACATCAAGCATAAATTGTGGAAATAGAAAACCCGATCCCACACTGGAGAGGCCCAGGAAGAGCATCGGCTCGGTTAGTGCAGACACTTGGGATTTCATGGGTCTTCTAGGAGTAATGAGAGGAGAAAAAGGAGCAGCCACTGAGCCCTGCAAGTTTTGCTCTTTCCTGCTGAAACAGGTGGGAGAGGCACAGAGGGCATTGCCAGGGGACGATTGTCATCTAAGGACACCCACGTGCCGCGGGGCAATCTTTGTTGATGCACTCTGTGTTATTTGTTTCTTCCAGAAAACCCAATGCCTTGAGACAATGCTTGGGAACACCATTTGGATAGTTGGTCCCCAGAGCTTACTCTATCCTTGCTGAAGGAAATGGGGCTCTGTTCCACACACCACATGCACCTGACATATACTCTGGAAACTGTGCCAGGATGCAGAGACACAATTTTGAAAAGGGCAAAGTCATCCTCCAGACATAACAGCCCACGATGCAGCCCCAAGGTGACTCAGACTAACAGAGTGTGGCATACACGGTAAGCTCTCTCTCGGTTACCTGCATCTGTTTCCTGCATATCCTGATTAATTCTCCAGCATTTAGGTTTTACAACTTTCAATCCTATGGAAGAGTTGAGGTAATAATACAAAGCACACCTATATACCATTTGCCTACACTGAGCAATTGTTTTTACTTTCCAAATTTTGATCCTGTCACACAAACTAAATCAATCCTCTCTCTTTTTCTGTTTTGATTGTTCTCCCACAGGCATACATTTCTACAGTTAGAGTTCTCTCAGTCCAAAAATTCTCCCAATTGTCCTAATATTGATACGGAACATTACCTGTAAAACTCTGCATCTTTTAGCTGGAAATGATACGGGACATCTCTTGCAGAGTTTCTCATATTTTTGTGTTCTTTTTTATTAGTAAACCTAAATAAGTTTTCTTCCCTCCTTTCTGTGGGACAAAGGCCCTCTCCCTCAAATCCAGATAATGACCCTGCAACTGGTAACTCACTTCCTCTGGCTTTTGATAAGGATCATCGGACCACCATGAGGGAATAGATCTAGTCAAATTAGGGTCCTTAGGGTCTGAGAAAGGAGGGGATTTTAGGCCAAAGTTTTTTTATTCTTTGAGAAATATATTAATCCAGACTGTTCTCCTTTACTCACTTCTTTGGTAAAACAATAATAGAAAGTAATACATAGATGATTTAGATAACAACATTCAATCTTCTTTTCCTTGTCAAGTGACTGGGGCGGCACTTCAGCAGAAACCCAAGATCCCTGGCATGACTGAGGTAGAAAGGGATAGAGCTCCGTGAAACCGCTATAGACAGGGATGATGACCCTTCTCAGCAGGAAGCAGAAACAGAAGAAGAGATCTCCCGTCCCTCAACATCGCTACTAAGAATAAGCAGGTTCATGGCTCTCAGAAAAGAGGTAGGCAGCAAAGTTAGATCGGGGCTTTCGTTATGCCTGCAAAGACACCGAGGTCTTCCTTTTGTAGGATGGGTCTGCTCCAGCCCGCCCACAATTAAGCAAGCCAGAAGGCATTTTGGGGCTAAAGGTAACTCATAGCAGTAAACAAGAAGGCAGAAAATTGGGTACCGCTTTTAGCCAGTAAATCACACAGTGCAGTGAAGAACTCACCGACCTTCAACTCACCTGAACCCCATTATACCATGATCATGAGGTGACGCATATGCCCAGAAGTTCATTAAGTCCATTATAACAGGCTGAATTCTGGGAACGAACATGCACAGAAAGCAAATGATGAATCACGGAGTCCTGCGAGCCTTAATTGTCAATCAAGAATGCTCAGTCCTCTCAAAAAGCGTCCACCCAGAACAAATAGGGAAAAAAACCGCGAAGGCTTTGTCGCCTGGCCTTTTGAGCCACGCCTCTCTTGCTCAGGCCTGCTTCCACGTCTGCAAGTGTACTTTCCTTTCTAACGAAGCTTGTCTTCTCTACACTATTTCATTGTCTCGCTCAATCCAGTGTTCCAGACGTCAAGAATGGGATGACATGCCGGGAAAGGATCCCCGCTCTCCAGTAACCGTGTCATCCTTTGTACCTCTTTCCTAATCAAAGATTATACAATACACTTATTGTCATGGTCTTCATAATCTAATATCATCTAGAATGCATCCAAACTTGGGTGCTTTTTCTCCTTACATAATAGTGATGTTTTTGAAAAGTTTATTCCAATTTTAATTTGTCAGAAACTTCTTGATTATTACATTGGATTTAAAGATGAAAGAGTCTCATGATTTCTCCATGGTAATCAACGGACAATTTCCTCTTTATAATCACTAAGTAATCGGAGTGTGTGTAAATGTCATTGTTTTCTATGATCTTTTACCCAATGATTTTGCATCCAAAGAAACCTTTTTCCTCAATAAATTATTATCAAGCGGGCTAAAAATATGAATACTTTTAACAGGAATTGTCTTCTCCATCAGTTAGTTGGCATTATTTCCTCAAAATGGTTTCCGTTTTCTGCACTTGCCATGAATCCTTCAGCTTAGATATGTTAGGGATGGGGGCATTGTTTGTGGGTTTGCTTAGATTTTGAGGCTTTAAGTACTTTTGAACAGAAGTCGCGTTCTCTACGCCAGGACACAAAATTAAACTGTGGCCATCTAGTTCTCTAAAGGATTCGAGCTGAGTCTCGCCATCTTCGCATCGGGGACTTCATAATCCAGGCTTCTACCAACAGACTTCTAGTTAGTAAATCATAATGTCTCCATTTTCCTGCGGCTACACAAAAAAGTCTACTCATTAGAGGCCTGGCACGTAGTACACAGAACGTCTTGATCTTCAGAGGACAGAATCGTTACCTGAGAGTGGGGATGGCAGAAACAAGAATTCGAAGTGTAGCTTTGGATTTCTGAAATTCTGAAAGCTCATTGCATAGTCTTTAGCTTTGAAAGCTGAAGTCTTCATTTGCAAGAGCCAGGCTTTGTTGAAAGAAATACGTATTATACAGAGCCCTAGATATGCAAAATTCAGAGCTTAGACATATACATTTTAGCCATACATAAGCAGGAACCAGGAGATGATAATGCTGAGTACTCACCACAAGGCCATTCCTGAGCCGAAACAGGGCTGGGCGTAGTATCAGCATGTGCTCGTGGGCCGGCTCTGCACTGCAAAATCGAGGGTGCATTATATGTGAATGGGTTCACTTCAATTGCACAGTGCATCGCTTGTGTAACTCTATGAAAGTGACCCTGGAAAGAGCCTTGGATAGGCAGGAGAGAGGATCGAAACAGGAAATCTGAAAGGTTGCGAATCCCGGAGCGGAATGGCACCCGGACTCCTATTCTACTTGGACCTTTGAGAAGGAGACATCCACTCAGTGCCCCACCACAAGAGTAGCAGTTCAGGTGAGGTGAGGAATGACAGCCTGGCGTTTAGAGAAGAGAGTCCCCGAGGGAGTGCCCTCGAGTTCCCAAAGGCTTTTTTTTTTATTGCAGGAGTGAGTTTCAGATGCAGGCCCTAAGAAGAGACTCCATAGAAATGCCAAGAGGAATGATAACAAGACAAGGACTGGGATCGGGCTCTCATGACCTCGAGTGTGCAACTATCCTGATTGAGGGCCATGGCAGCAGCTACCAGCACCAACTGCAGATGCCGGTATGTGCCAAAGACCAAGATGGATCTGTTATAGCCATCCACCAAAGATGGAGGGAAGAAATGGCAGGCATCCAAAGACTGAGGGTGTGGAGAGGGCAAAGAGGACCGATCCACCTTCTTGGCTATAATCATCTGTAGCTAGATCATTTCTTGAAGAAGAGGATGAGGGGGAAGAGAAGTGAGAAGCAGAGGAGGAGAGGGAACAGGAGGAATTAAGAATAGTGCAGGGTGAGGAGTGCAGGGAGTGGAGGTGAAAAGCAAGTGGAGAATAGTGGAGGAAGAATAGGAAAAGGTTTTCCAACTGGGTAAAACTGTGAACCTCTTTCAGTATTGTTTTTTTTTTTATTTTTTATTTCTTCCCCCTTTATCTAGATTAGTTTGTTGTTTGTTTTCGGAAGGTACTAGACAAACTTCGGGGGTCCCCAATACCCTGAAAATATTTATAAAATTCTTCTTCCAGAGAATCACAAATCATTATCATCAGACTCAAGGGGCTCATCGACGGCAATGATTGCTTCACTAGGTTTAAGGATTGTGGGCTTATCTCATGTTGGAATGGCTTGGTTGTGCCACGGGATATAACGGGTGTTTTCCCTAATGGCACAGAGGATCCGGAACTCTGTTGCAACAGAGGCATTGGCAGGAGCCATCACAAAGGCACTGTAGACAGAGGCCGAATTTTGGTACATACGTAGGCTATGGAATCTCATCACCTTGTACCTGAATTGGGGTAACAACTCCCTGAATACAATAAGTACCGCTAGCAGCAATGCTTCCAGCCTTGATGTTTAGATTTGCAGCCATCTGTATCCCAGCAGACATCAGCATCCCCAGTCCCAATGAGAACTGTAAATGAGCTAATGAATGGCTGCAAGGGTGGTTGGCCCAGCACTCTGGGACCATGGCGCATGCTGATTAATTCCAGCTGAGGTTCTCAACAGGAGGTGTTTGCAAAACACTCAGGGATACAACGGAACGTTCACACTTATGTGAACATGGGAGTTGCATATCCAACAACTTCACAAATACCTAAAGGAGGAAGTGTAGCTGTCATCCCCACTCTACAAAGGGGGAACGTGTGGATCCGAGAGGTCAAAAGACTTGCCCGAGGTCACACAGAACCGGGATTGGAATACAAGCAGCCTGTCTCTCGAGCTTCTGCTCCTAACCACTTATGTGTACAGCAGCATGTTACGATGTGGGCAAATGCTATTTCTCCTCATAGCTATTTCCCAACTAGGTTGCGGTTTATCTAGTCAATTCATCTGGTAAATACCATGTAAAGGTGTATTTGAGTGTTACCCAGATCGTAGATCACTCTAAGCAGCTGCATTTCCTACAGGAATCACAGTTGGTCTGGATTAGAGAGCAAAGGAAGAGCGAAATAACTCCCTTTCTCCTTATCCCACTGCCTTTCTCTAAGACCCAGGGCCTGATAGATGAAGCACCAAGAGGAATCGGGACGACTCACAAGGGCTCTCATAAATTTGTGACCACACTCAAATGCAAGATCTGAACACTGATTGCCAGGATCTGGGTTATTTCTGCTTCGGGGCTGAATAGGGTGAGTGACTGAGAGTTGCTAGAAGAGAAGAGACAGATATGATATATGTCAATTGCTTATTTCCGAAAGTTTCCATTTAATATTTTTGGACAGCAATAGACCAAAGGTAACATACTGCTGGGAGCCAAACCGCACATGAGGGGGGACCACGGTCTCGTCTCATTTGAACTTCAGAATCCCCTAAGAGTGGAATGGCTGTTGTAATCCTTACTTTGCAAAGAGGATCAGAGTTGATGGCATTTGCCCAAGATCGCACAGGAATGGGATGGGAAATTGGATTACCTGTCCCTTGAGACCGTGTCACTAATGCCTTCTGTATGCGTTGTATTTTTACTAATTTGGACAAATGACAGTCCTCAACCTGACATTACACATTAGGGTTGGAGGTCCTCAGCTCAATTGGTGTGTTGATGGCAGACGAAAATGCCACATTGTCTTGGTGTATCTGCATGTTATCTCTCCCAGACCACTGAACAGCCTCGGTTACTGCAGGAGCGGTAATTGATCTAGAAGGGAAGGCAAGGAGGAAGAAGACCAGTTCACTCCCTCCTCCTCCCAACATTTCCCTGAGTCCCAGGTCCTGATTGGTTAGGCAGCTAGACGTGTCATCACGACTCACAATGGCCTTCTGAGCCGAGTCATCACACCTGTTTATATGAGCCAAGTCCTGGCAAAAGCCACTTGGGTTACTTCGTGATCAGGCCTGAGAATAGTAAGGGAGATTCTGCCAGACGGAAACCAGATATTACCTATGACTGGGTATCATCTGCTCGTCTGCTTTTCTGTTCCCTGGACATTCAGCTATCTTGGCCTCAGCACTCTTCATAGGCTTGAGCAAACTCTCCCCACTGAAAATGTCTCCCGTGGGAGCAGTTACCAAAATGTCCTAATGCTGTTCATTGTGTTTCAAAAGGTCAACTGAGCTGTGGTCAGCGATTCTGGCTTCAAGATCTGATCACTCAGAGAGAGTTGCAAGGGAACTCGTTCACAGGAAGGATTTTATTACTCTTTCTCCATCTCTAGTTTCAACCTTGGCCATGGCACTTAATCCGCTGCTTCTGGAAAATGCTAATTCCTTGATATGGGGTATTTATTAAGAGGGCTGTGAGTAGTCAAAATCCTCACGTCACATCACCTTGCAAGTCTCTTGTACAGAACAACGATATAGTTAACATTCAAATATGACGCCTGTGGGTATTGCCCAGAGATAAGGCATGGATTTTTACAGGATGGGAGCGGAATAATGCCGAGCGCATGTCTTGTTTTCTTTTAGAGTGCTCCTGTCCAATTTCATTTCCTTATGTTGATACACTATAACTTAGTTACATGTGGCAATTGGACAGCTGCCTTAAGTGCACATCTCTATAGAATAAGCAAGCCAATCACGAGATAATTTGCTAAAAGAATAGATACTACTTAAAAACGCAAAAGAAGACGTCATATATTTCACTAAGAATGAGGTATGAAATAAATAATCTATGCATTCAGTGCAAACATAGTCATTAACTCCAAGAGAAGTTTGCAATGAATGATCCGATTATTCAGTACATGGAAGAGAACACATTTGGGAATAAGCATGGTACTGGTCTTCCCTACAATATATGAATATCTAGGCTGTTGATTTAACAATTAAAACAGGGATTGATACTATGTCAATGGAAAAGAATAGATGAGGACACAGACCCATGTTCATGACAAAAGGAAAAATAAAATGATAAGCTTGGCATTTCAAGTCAGACGATGCCCCCAGAGAAATCTCTTTGAATTACGACCAGAAACAAGTGTGTGTCTTGGAGCGGAGTCAGGAGAAAGAGGTCCCTGGTTTCGCTGGATTAATTGGGACGCATCATCTTTCTCAGGCTTTCTCGGTTTAGCTCTCTTCTGGTCACATCTGTTGTGTCGACTAATCATGGATAAAGGACATTCTGATATCATTCCGTACAAGCCTTCACCTATCCCGAAGAATGCAGATAGACACATAAAACCTAAAGTAGCCTCTAGAAATGTGCTGAGCTATTTACTCAGTAGGCAACTGGACATGCAGAGAAATGATGTGGATCTGTCAAAGTAGCTGTGGATGTTGACATAAGCTACAGCACGGTGGATTTGAACTTTGCAAAGAGCCACGTGACCTACCCGCTTATGCCTCCCCATCCTTTTGGAAATTGCGTGATAAAAATAATGCAGAATAAAACTCCAAACTTCTTTGAGCTTTTAAAATAAAAGCTATGTTATACTCATTTGTGTTTGATGTGTTTTTATCCTGATTGATCTCTGTTGGCTTACACTGGGGTGGGGAACCAGATCTTTTGACCCTCATACTATCTCTTTATGCTCACATCTACACCCAGGACAATGGTAAGAGTGAGGATTCTGCCCACAGAAGATTCGGGACTCAGAATCGAACTCCTCCTCCTCCCCAATATCTGATATTCTTGGCCCTCTTAGTAAGGCTAGCTCCTTCCCTCTACGCATAGTGAATTTGCTTCATGCCTAACCTCTTTTCTGAACCTAAGGTAAGTCAACAAGTTGTGTCAATTCAAGTGTTGTGAGGCCCCTTGGCTTTGTGATTTCCCTACCTGAGAAAAGACTGGTCTGAGTGAATGAGCTTTTGCAAGAAGGATGATCATGGCTGCGGCAAGACCCAGAGCTAGTGGGACAGAGCGGGATCAAGAACCCATGAGCAGCAGAAGAAGCAAGCAGTTATTCCATTTTGGACAGGGAGCTTTTGTGAAAAGGGGTGCCAAACAGAGCTGCCTCTCCCTGTGAGAACAGTTCCTTCCCCTTCCTGATGTATGCTCCCTTCCTTCTTTCCAGATTCTGCATAAGACAGGTGAGCTCGGAATTGTTCCTGTCTCATTGGGTACAGTCAGATGGTTCTTCTCGGTATGAGAGATTCCCAAACATCTTGCAATTACAAACCCATATTTTTTACTTAACTCAGCTTTTCTTATTTTTCATTTTTATTTTGGCTTGCAGAGCTCTGATTCATGTCATAGCCTTCAACTATTTCATGAAGTTCAGATGTAGAATAAGAGAAACTTCCCATTGGAAACACAAGTGTTTCACACCGCGTAGAAGTTTTGCGCATGTTGTAATTTTCTAGCAGATTTCTAATTCCAAGCATTAACTCACTTGTTCACAAGTTAATCTTACCTATCTATAACTCACTTCGACCTACTCATGAACCTTTATTTCAGCTGAGGGAAGAAATGATTGAACCTTGCCCGTTGAGGGGACTCAATCTGTTTTAGTTTAAAACTTAAATATTTGTGTAAACAATCACTTACTTTTTGGCATTGAAATTGTGTCAATTCAAAATCCAATATCGTTATGAGGACTGCTCTCTCCTCCCATACGTCTTCCCCTGTACCCCCTTCTTGCCTTCTCTCTTTTCCTCCTTTCTCCTCCTCCCCACCCCCCTTTCCTTCACCCTCCTCCTATTCATCCTCCTCTACTTCTCCCATTGCTTTTCTCCTTTCCCTGCGCTCCTCACCCTGCCCAATTCTTAGTTCCTCCTCTTCCCTCTACTCCTCTGTTTCTCACTCTTCTACCCGCTCTTGCTCTTCTTCAAGAAATAATCTAGCTACAGATGATTATAGCCAAGAAGGTGGATCTGTCCTCTTTGCCTTCTCCTCCCCCTCAGTCTTTGGGGGCCTGCCATTTCTTCCCTCCATCTTTGGTGGATGGCTATAACAGATCCTTCTTGGCCTTCGGCGCATACCGGCATCTGCAGTTGATGCTGGTAGCTGCTGCCATGGCACTCAATCATGAAAGATGCACACTCTGGACCATGATTGCCCGATCCCAGGCCTTGCCTTGTTATCATTCCTCTTGGCATTTCTATGCAGTCTCTTCTTATTGCCTGCATTTGAAACTCACTCCTGCTATAAAAAAAAAGCCTTGGGGAACTTGAGGGCAGTCCCTCGGGGACTCTCCTCACTAAATGCCAGGCTGACATTCCTCACCTTACCCGAACTCTTACTGTTGTGGTGGGGCAATGAGTGGACATCTCCTTCGCAAAGGTCCAAGTAGAATATGAGGCCACGTGCCATTCTGCTCCGGGATTAACTACTTTTCAGTTTTCCTGTGTCGATACTCTCTCCTGCCTATCCAAGCCTCTTTCCTGAGTCACTTTCATAGAGTTACACAAGCGATGCACTGTGCAATTGAAGTGAACCCATTTACATGTAATGCACCATCGAGTTTGCAGTGCACAGCCGGTCCGCCAGCACATGTTGACACTCTGCCCAGCCCAGTGCCTGGCTCAAGAAGAGTCCTAGTCCCACCTTGAGGTGACAAATCAGCATTATCCTCTCCTGGGTCCTGCTTATGTATGGCTAAAAATGCATATGTCGAGGTTCTCAGCTTTGCTTATCTAGGGCTCTGTATAATAAGTATTTCTTTCAAAGAAGCCTGGCTCTTGTAAATGAAGACATCAGCTTTCAAAGCTAAGGTCTATGCAATGGGCTTTCCGAAGGCATTTCAGAAATCCAAAGCTGCACTTCGAATGCTTGTTTCTGCCATCCCCACTCTCAGGTAACTATTCTGTCCTCTGTAGAGCAGGATGTTTTGTGTACTATGTACCAGGCATTTAATGACTAAATTTTTCTTGTATCCTCAGGAAAACGTAGAAGTTATGATTTACTAACTAGAAGCCTTTTGGGAGAAGCCTGGATTATGATGTCCCCCAGCCGAAGATGGCGAGACTCGGCTCGAATCCTTTGAGAACTAGATGGCCGCAGTTTAATTCTGTGTCCTAGCGTGCAGAACGCGACTTCTGTTCAAAAGAACTTAAAGGCTCAAAATCTAAACCAACCCACAAAGAACCGCCCCCACTCCATAGCATATATAAACTGAAGGATTCATGGCAAGTGCAGAAAATGGAAACCATTTTCAGCAAATATTGCCAACTAACGATGGAGAAGAAAATTCCCATTAAAATTATTCACAATTTTAGCCCGCTTAATAATAATTTATTGAGGAAAAAGGTATCTTTGGATGTTAAAATCATTGGGCAAGTGATCGTAGACAACTATGACATTTACACACACTCCGATTATTTAGTGATTATAAACAGGAAATTGTCCGTTGGATACCATGGAGAAATCGTGAGACTCTTTCATCTTTTCCTCCAATATAATAATAGAGAAGATTCTGACAAATTAAAACTGGAATATACTTTACAAAAACATCACTATTATGTAAGGAGAAAAAGCAGCCAACTTTGGAAGCGTTCTAGATGATATTAGATTATGAAGACCATGACATTAAGTGTATTGTATAATCTTTGATGAGGAACAAGGTACAAAGGATGAAACGGTTACCGGAGACCTGGGATCCTCTCCCGGCACGTCGTCTCATTCTTGACATCTGGAACAATGGATTGAGTGAGACAACCAAATACTGTAGAGAATACTAGCTTCATTAGAAAGGAAAGTACACTTGTAGACGTGGAAGTGAGTCTGAGCAAGAGAGGTGTGCCTCAAAAAGCCTGGCGATAAGGTCTTCGGGGTTTTGTTCCCTATTTGCTCTGGGTGGGCACTTTCTGAAAGGACTGAGAATTCTTGATTGACAATTAAGACTGGCAGGACTCCGTGATTCATCATTTGCTTTCTGAGCATGTTCGTTCCCAGAATTCAGCCTGTTATAATGGACTTAATGAACTACTGGGCATACACCTCATCTTATGATCATGGTATAATGTGGATCAGGTGAGTTGAAGGTCGTTGAGGTCTTCATTGCACGGTGCGATTTACTGGCTAAAAGCGGTACCCAATTTTCTGCCTTCTAATTTACTGCAATGAGTTACATTTAGCCCCAAAATGCCTTCTCGCTTGCTTAATTGTGGGCGGGCAGGGGCAGACCCTTCCTACAATAGGACCAACTCGGTGTCTTTGCAGGAAGAACCGAAAGCCCCGATCTACCTTTCTCGCCTAACTCTATTCTAAGAGCCATGAACCCGCTTCTTCTTAGTAGCGATGTTCAGAAATGGGATGTCTCTTCTTCTATATCTGCTTCCTCCTGAGAAGGGTCATCGTCCCTGTCTATTGAGATTTCACAAAGCGCTATCAGTTTCTGCCTCACTCAGGGATCTTGGGTTTCTGCTGAAGTGTCGCCCCAGTCGCTAGACAAGGAAAAGAAGATACAATGTTGTTTCCTAAATCATATATGTATTTCTTTCTACTATTGTTTTACCAAAGAAGTGAGTAAAGGAGAACAGGCTGGGTTAATATATTTCTGAAAGAATAAAAAAACTTTGGCCTAAAGTCCTCTCCCTTCTCAGACCCTAAGGACCCTGCTTTGACTAGGGCCATTCCCTCATGGGGGTCCGATGATCCTTATCAAAAGCCAGAGGAGGTGAGTTACGAGTTTCAGGGCCATTATCTGGATTTGGGGGAGAGGGCCTTTGTCCCACAGAAAGGAGTGAAGAAAACTTAATTAGGTTTACTAAAAAAAAAAAAGAAAGAAAACAAAAAATCTAGGTACTCTGCAAGAGATGTCGCATATGATTTCCCGTATCAATATTAGGACAATTGGGGGATTTTTTGTAATGACAGAAATGTAAATATACAAATGTATGCCTGTGTAAGAACAACCGAAATAAAGAAAGAAAGAAAGAGAGAGAGAGAGAGAGAGAGAGACAGAGACAGAGAGTGAGAGAGAGAGAGAGGAAGAGAATTAGAGGAAGAGTTTGTGTGACAGGATCAAAAATAGGAAAGTTGAAACAATTGCTCAGTCTGGGCAAACGGAATATAGGTTTTTTTGTAGTATTACCTGAACTTTTCCATAGGTTTGAAAGTTGTAAAACCTAAATGCTGGAGAATAAATCAGCGTATGCAGGAAACAGATGCAGGTAACTGAGAGCGAAGCTCACACTGCATAGCACATTTTGTTAGTCGGGGTCACCTTGGTGCTGCATCGTGAGGTGTTATGTTTGGAGGATGACTGTGCCCTTTTCAAAATTATGTCTCTGCATCGTGTCACAGTTTCCAGAGTAAATGTCAGGTGCATGTGGTGTGTGGAACAGAGCCCTATACCCAGCGGCAAGGTTAGAGTCAGGTCCAGGGACCAACAATTCAAATGCTGTTCCCAAGCTTTGTCTCAAGGCATTGGGTTTTCTGAAAGAAACAAATGACACAGACTGCATCAACATAGATGTCACCATGGTGCTTGGTTTGCTTAGCTGACAATCGTCCCCCGGCAATGCCCTCTGAGCCTCTCCCACCTGTTTCAGCAGGAAAGATCAGAACCTGCAGTGCTCAGTGGCTGCCCCTCTTTCTCCTGTCATTACTCCTAGAAGGCCCATGAAAACCCAAGTGTCTCCACTAACCAGGCAGATGCTCTTCCTGGTCCTCTCCAGTGTGAGATCGGGTTTTCTATTTCCACCCTTTATCCTCGATGTGACGGATTACATTAATCAATCTTCAAATGTTGAACCAGCCTTGCATACCTGATTTATTTTTTTGGCCTTTAGGAGGCCAAAAATTTTCAGAGAACATTACCTTGTTGAAAGCAACCTTGGATAAGGACGTTTTGAAGTGCGATTGTTTGTATAACACGGCCAGATCTTTTTCAATGGTCAAAGGGTCTATCATAATTTTCAGAGTCGAGGCCTTTTTGGCAAGGGAATCCAGGGCTGAGACAACTGACTTAAATTCAATTAGTTGTGCACATCCTTGAGTTTCATGCTTTTTAGAAACTTCCTGCTCAAGATTCATCATGCACGATGGTGCCAATAACCAGTACAAATTCCCTTTACTTTTCAGTCGGTTGATCAAAAAGTTCTTCCCATTAAGTAAAGGAGTGCAGGAGAGGGATGAGTAACTTCAGCACTTGTGACATGTGTCAAACAATGGAAGGGCAGGGAAAGCCACCTTCTCCTGCAGGTGGGATATGCCAGAAGGGCCCCATTGGGCTCTATCATGCAGTAAGGCAATTTCGGTGTCTGTGCCAAGATTGTGGAGTGCTGATTCCATGACCAAGGCAGACTTTGTCGCTCTGTGCCGAGGATGGAAAGTAACGGGCTTAGGGCCTATTTCCAGGAGAGTCCAGTATGTGGCCAATGGTTGCGACTCTTCTGACATATGGCACAGGGCCTAGTGCATCAGAAGGTAATGGGTGATTTCTATCGTAGATGGTGCGGAGATTTCCCAAAGTACAAAAGAATGTCTCCAATGTTTGCGTAGTGAAAAGGTGGCTGGAGGGACACTCGTAAAAGTGCATGTTGTATTGCAATGTGGACAAATTCTAGGGCCAAGTGTCTGAGGTGACCCTATTCAAGGTGGGTTCATCTGAAATCATCAACATAAATGGTTTAAGTAATAGTGTAAAAAGAGCCACGTGCTGTCTGCAGAACGCACACCTGATGAAATGACGTGTTAAAAATCAGTTTGCTTTTTTTAATGTTGTGGTTACTGACCTTTTCATTCAATAGCTGTATCAGAGTCAGAGGAGAAGATGTGACTACAGAAGTAGAGGTTGCAGTGATGGGAACTACAAGCCAGTGAACTTGGGCAGCGTATGGATGCTGTCAAAGGGAGAGAATGGATTCTCACAGTGCCAAAAGGAACAAAGGGATGCCACCCTATTTTAGAACGCTGACTTTCAAAAGTAAAATACGTTTGTTTTCTTTTAAGCTACTAAGTTTGTGGCGGTTTGTTATAGCTGTAATAGAAAACCAGTACAGGGGAATTAATGAGTGGCCCTTGACATCAAGGTCGAGGAACTCCACCATGAAGGACCATTCCTTTGTTTTCCAAGATTCAGACCAGACATTTAGACCGTTAGACTGGGCAAATTCATCTGTTCAATGGAGACAAGTCGCAATAATGAACATTCATCAATAGATCAGGCATACTAGGTTTCAAATCTCAAAGGCCCTCGTTTCATTTTGAATGGGCTTCACCAACCATTTCGGGGTGGGAAGAAGGGAGTTCCATGGGGTCCTGTTTCCTCAAGCCCATCATAGTGCGAAAGTCTTCCTTTTCAGTTTTTAATCAGAGGATCTGAGTGTCCGTGCCCACTTGGGATATTTCAGGGCTGTGGGCAGTATGGCTGTGGAAAATTAAAGCGAACACAAAGTTCCAATATTTAGGCTGAGTGATACTCATGTACTCTTTATTTTATGTTTGGTAACTGTCCTCAGAGAATAGGGTGTAGTTTGTACATATTTAGCGGGATCCCCAAAGTACAGGCGCAACTGGAATTTGAGCCCCAGTACTGATTAGGTAATGAGGGTTTACCCGGTGGTGCATTTTAGTGGATGCTAAATTTATCCCAAACTCAGAGGCATAATTGCCAACTGACATCTTTTTATCATTTTATTGTACAGAAGGGTCCCCAACTTATGATGGTTCGACTTAACGACTATTTGACCTTGCGATGGTGAGAAAATGATGCACATTCCGTGGAAAGTGTACCTTGATCTTTGAATTTTCGTCTTTTCCTGGATAGCGATGTGACGTATGATATTCTCTCGTAGTGCTGGGCAGCGATAGAGAGCCTCAGCTCCCCGACAGCCCAACAAACACGAGGGTCAACTGCTGATACGTAGTGTCCTTTGCGTTAAAGCACTTTTTCGACATCGCGTTTCGGGTTTCTGTATCCCGTCGTGTGTACAAAACACTCAACTGTGTCTCCTGCTTCCAGTGAGATTAAGAGGTAGGCAATTACTGCATATACTGCCCAAATTTAAGCATTTCGGGCCTATTTAAGGTATGGCAGGCTAAGCTACGATGTTTGGTAGTTTATGTGTAGTAAATGCATTTTGACTTGCCATATTTACAACTAAGGATTGGTTTGTCAGAACAGAAGTTACCCCATCCTATCTGTTATTCTAGGATAAGGATTTCCAAATGGGTAAAACTGTGAACCTGTCTTTAAGTATTGTTTATTTTTTTATTTTTTATTTCTTCCCCCTTTATCCAGATTAGTTTGTTTTTTGTTTTCGGTAGGTACTAGACATACTTCGGGGATCCCCAATACCTTGATCTTATTTATAAAATTCTTCTCCAGAGAATTGCAAATCATTATCATCAGATTCAGGGGGCTCATTGACGGCAATGATTGCTTCACTAGGTTTAAGGATTCTGGACTTAAGTCATGTTGGAATGGCTTGGTTGTGCCACGGAGTACCAGGAGTGATTTTCCCTAATGGCCCTGAGGATTAGAAACTCTGTTGCAACAGAGCCATAGGCAGCAGACATCACGAATGCACTGTAGACAGAGGAAGAATTTTGGTACTTACGTAGGCTATGGAATCTCATCAGATTGTACCTGAGTTTGGGTAACGACTCCTTGAATACTATAAGTACCTCTAGGAGAAGTACTTGCAGCCTAGATGCCCAGACTTAGAGCCATCTGTGTCCCAGGCAGACTTCAGCATCTCTGGCCCTAGCGAGAACTGGAACTGAGCTAATGCATGGCTGCAAGGGTGGTTGGCCCAGCTCTCTGGGACCATGGCACATGCTGAGTCATTCCAGCTGAGGTTCTCAACAGCAGGTGGTGGCAGAACTTTCACGGATACAATGGAATGTTCACACCTGTGTGAACCCAAGCTGTTGTATGTGCAACAACCTCACAAACACCTAAGGGAGGAAGTGTAGCTGTCATCTCCACTTTACAAAGTGGGAACATGTGGATCCGAGAGGTCAAAAGACTTACCTGAGGTCACACAATACTGGGATTGGAAAACCAGCAGCCTGTCTTTGAGCTTCTGCTCTTAACCACTTCTGTATACAGGACCATGTTACTAATGTGGGCAAATGCTAGTTCTCCTCATAGCGATTTCCCTTCTAGGTTGGGGTTTATCTAGTCGACTTATCATGTAAACGACATGTAAATGTGTATTTGAGTGAAATCCAGACTGTGGAGTCATTCTGAGCAGCAGCATTTCCTGCAGGAATCAAAGTTGGTCCGGATTATAGAGCAAAGCAGGAGCAAAAAAAACTCCCTTTCTCCTTATCCCACTGCCTTTCTCTAAGCACCAGCCTCGATTGTGATACCTGAAGCACCAGGCTTGGTTGTGATAACTGAAGTACCAAGAGGAATTGGGGTGACTCACAATGGCTCTCAGATCTTTGAGACCGCACTCAAGGCAAGATCTGAACACTGATCGCCAGCACCTGGGTTAGTTCTGGATCGGAGCTGAATACGGTGAGTGACCGAGAGTTGCTAAAATAGACGAGACAGGTATCACATATGAGAATTGCTTTTTTCCCAAAGTTTCCATTTAATATTTTCGGACCGCAGTTGACCAAAGGTAACATACCGCTGGGAGCCAAACCGCACATGAGGGAAGACTACTGTCCCTTCTCATCTGATCTTCAATAGCCCTTAAGAGTGGAGGGGCTGTTGTGATCCCAACTTTGCAAAGAGGATCAGAGTTGATGGCATCTGCCCAAGATCGCACAGAACTGGGACTGGAAATCGGATCACCTGTCTCTTGAGTCAGTGTCCCGAACGCCTACTGTATACGTTGTATTTTTACTAATTTGGACAAATGACAGTCCTCAGCCTGACATTACACATCAGCGTTGGAGTTCCTCAGGTCAATCGGTTTGTTGATGGCAGACGAAAATGTCACATTGTCTTGGTGTATCTGCATATTTTCTCTCTCAGACCACTGAACAGCCTCGGTTCCTGTAGAGCAGCAATTGATCTAGAAAGGAAGGCAAGGATGGTAAGACCAGTTCCCTCTCTCACTCTCTCACTATTTCCCTGAGTCCCAGGTCCTGATTGGTTAGGCACCAAGACGTGTCATCACGCCTCACAAGGATCTTCAGAGCCGAGTCATCTCAACTGTTTATATGGGCCAAGGCTTGGCAACAACCACTTGGGTTAATTCGTGATCAGGCCTGAGAATAGTAAGTGAGGTGTTGCTGTAGGGAAAGCAGATACTACCTATGACTGGGTATCGTCTGCTCGTCTGCTTCTCTGTTCCCTGGACACTCAGCTATCTTGGCCACGGCAATCTTCACAGCCTTGAGCAAACTCTCCCCACTGAAAACTTCTCCCGTGGGAGCATTTACCAAAATGTCCTAATGCTGTTCATTGTGTTTCAACAGGTCACCTGAGCAGTGGTCAACGATTCTAGATTCAAGATCTGATCACTCAGAGAGAGTCGCAAGGGAACTCAGTCTCAGGTAGGATTTTATTACTCTTTCTCCATCTCTAGATTGAACCTTGGCCATGGCACTTAAACCGCTGCTTCTGGAAAATGCCAGTTCCCTGATATGGGGGTATTTACTTGTAGAAAAGAGGGCTGTGATTAGTCACAATCCTCAAGCCACATTACATTGCAAGTCTCTGGTACAGAACAACAATATAGTTAACAATCAACTGTGACGCCTGTGAGTACTGCCCAGAGATAGGGCATGGGTTTTTACAGGATGGGAGGGGATTAATGCCGAGCGCATGGCTTGTTATCTTTTAGAGTGATCCTGTCCAATTTCATTTCCTATTCTTGATACACTGTAACTTAGTTAAATATGAGAATTGGACAGCTGCCTTAATTACATGTCTCTATAGAATAAGCAAGTCAATCACGAGATAATTTGCGAAAAGAATAGATACAACTTCAACACGCAAAGGAAGACGTCATATACTCCTCTAACAATGAGGGATGAAATAACAAATAAATCTATGCATTCAGTGCAAACATAGTCATGAACACCAACAGAAGTTTACCATGAATGAGCCGATTATTCAGTACACAGAAGAGAACACATTTGGCAATAACCATGATAGCGTTCTTTCCCTACGATATATGAACATCTAGGCTATCGTTTTAACAATTAAAACAGTGATTGACACTATGTCAAAGGAGAAAAATACATCAGGACACAGAACCATGTTTATGACGAAAGGAAAAATAAGATGGTAAGCTTGGCATTTCAAGTCAGACGTGGTCCCTAGAGGAATCTCTTGTGAATACTACTGGAAATAAGTGCGTGTGTTTGGGGCGAGCCAGGAGAAAGAGGCCCCTGGGTCTACTGGATTAACTGGGTCGCATCGTCTTTCTCAGGCTTTCTCGGTTGAGCTCTCTTCCGCGGACATCTGTAGTGTCGACCAATCGTGGATAAAGGACATTCCGATGTCAATCCCAACAACACCTCACCTATCCCCAAGAGGGCCAATAAAAACATAAAACCTAAAGTAGCCTCTAGAACGGTGTTGAGCTATTTACTCAGTAGGCAACTGGGCATGCAGAGAAATGATGTCGATCTGTCAAAGTGGTTGTGGATGCTTACATAAGCTACAGCACCATGGAGTTGGCCTTTGCAAAGAGCCACGTGACCTACTCGCTTATGCCTCCACATCCTTTTGGAAATTGCGAGAAAAAATAAATTCAGAATTAAACTCCACCCTTCTTTGAGATTTTAAAATAAAAGATACGTTTTACTCTTTTGGGTTTGATGTGTTTTTATGCTGATTCATCTCTCCTGGCTTACACTGGCGGGGAACCCGATTTTTGACCCTCATGCCTTCTCTTTATGCTCACATCTACCCCCAGGACAAGGGTTAGATTGAGCATTCAGCCCACAGAAAACTCGGGACCCAGTACAGAACTCCTCCTCCTCTGAATTCGCTGCTATTCTGGGCCCTCTTTGTAAGGAAAGCTCCTTCCCTCTACGCAGCCTGAATTGACTTCATCCGTAACCTCTTTTCTGAACTTATCGTAAGTCAACAAGTCTTCGCAGCTCACGTGTAGTCAGGAACCTTGGCTTTGTGATTTCCCTACCTGATAAAAGACTGGTCTGAGTGAATGATCATTTGCAAGAAGGAGGATCACGGATGCGGCAAGACCAAGAGCTAGTGGGACAGGGCAGGATCAAGGACCCATGAGCAGAAGAAGAAGCAAGCAGTTATTCCATTTGGGACCGAGAGCTTTTGGGAAAAGGGGTGCCATACAGAGCTGCCCCTCCCTGAGAGAACAGTTCCTTCCGCTTCCTACTCTGTGCACCCTTCCTTCTTCCCAGATGCTGCATAAGACAGGTGAGCTCGGAATTGATCCTGTGTCATTGGGTGCAGTCGGATGGTGCTTCTCGGTACCAGAGATTCCCAAACATCTTGCAATTACAAATCCATAATTTTCACGTAACTCAGCTTTTCTTATTTTTCATTTTTATTTCGGCTTGCAGAGCTCTGATTCATGTCATAGCCTTCAATTATTTCATGACGTTCAGCTGTAGAATAAGAGAAACTTCCCATTGGACATATACGCATTTGACACAGCTTAGAAGTTTAGCGCAAGTTGTAATTTTGTAGCAGATTTCTAATTCCAAGCATTAACTCACTTGTACACAAGTTAATATAACCTATCTATTACTTACGTCGACCTACTGATGAAACTATTTTTCAGCTGAGGGAAGAAATGATTGAACCTTGCCTTTTGAGGGGACTCAATCTGTTCTAGATTAAAGTTAAACATTTGTGTAAATAATCATTCATTTTTTGGCATTGAAATTGTGTAAGTTCAAAATCCAATATCCTTATGAGGACTGCTCTCTCCTCCCATACGTCTTCCCCTGTACCCCCTTCTTGCCTTCTCGCTTTTCATCCTTTCTCCTCCTCCCCATCCCCCTTTCCCTCATCGGTCCTCCTATTCTTCCTCCTCTACTTCTCCCCTTGCTTTTCTTCTCCTTTCCCTGCGCTCCTCACCCTGCACAATTCATAATTCCTCCTCTTCCCTCTCCTCCTCTGCTTCTCACTCCTCTTCTCACTCTTCCTCTTCTTCAAGAAATGATCTAGCTACAGATGATTATAGCCAAGAAGGTGGATCGGTCCTCTCTGCCCTCACCTCCTCCTCAGTCTTTGGATGCCTGCCATTTCTTCCCTCCATCTTTGGTAGACAGCAATAACAGATCCTTCTTGGCTTTCGGCACATACCGGCATCTGCCGTTGGTAGCTGCTGCCATGGCCCTCAATCATGATAGTTGCACACTCTGGGCCGTGATTGCCCATTCCCAAGCCATGCCTTGATATCATTCCTCTCGGCATTTCTATGGAGTCTCTACTTAGGGCCTGCATCTGAAACTCACTCCTGCTATAAAAAAAGCCTTGGGGAACTCGAGGGCACTCCCTCGGTGACTCTCCTCTCTAAATGCCAGGCTGTCATTCCACACCTCACCCGAACTCCTACTGTTGTGGAGGGGCAATGAGTGGATATCTCCTTCGCAAAGGTCCAAGTACAATACGAGGCCAGTTTCCATTCTGCTCTGGGATTCACAACCTTTCTGATTTCCTGTTTCGATGCTCTCTCCTGCCTATCCAAGGCTCTTTCCAGGGTCACTTTCATAGAGTTACACAAGCGACACACTGTAATTGAAGTGAATCCATTCACATGTAATGCACCCTCGACTTTGCAGTGCACAGCCGGCCCCCCCTGCTCATGCTGACACTGTGCCCAGCTGTGTGCCTGGGTCAGGAAGGGCCCTCGTCCCACGTTGTGGTGAGAAATCAGCATTATCCTTGCCTGGGTCTAGATTATGTATGGCTAAAAATGCATATGTCTAAGCTCTGAGCTTTGCATATCTAGGGCTCTGTATAATACGTATTTCTTTCAACAAAGCCTGGCTCTTGCAAATGAAGACATCAGCTTTCAAAGATAAGGTCTATGCAATGGGCTTTCAGAAGGGATTTCAGAATTCCAAAGCTGGACTTCGAATACTTATTTCTGCCATCACCACTCTCAAGTAACGATTCTGTCCTTTGTAGATCAAGATGTTCTGTGTACTATGTCCCAGGCATTTAATGACTAAAATTTTTTGTGTATCCTCAGGAAAATGGAGAAATTATGATTTACTAAATAGAAGCCTGATGGTAGAAGCCTGTATTATGATGTTCACCAGCTGAAGATGGCGAGACTCGGCTCGAATCCTTTGGAGAACTAGGTAGCCAGTTTAATTCTGTGTCCTACCATGCCGAACGCGACTTCTGTTCAAAAGTACTTAAAGGCTCAAAATCTAAACAAACCCACAAAGAACGCTCCCACCCCTAACATATCTAAGCTGAAGGAGTAATGGCAAGTGCAGAAAATGTAAACCATTTTGAGCAAATAATGCCAACTAACTGATGGAGAAGAAAATTCCCGTTAAAAGTATTCATATTTTTAGCCCGCTTGATAATAATTTATTGAGGAAAAAGGTATCTTTGGATGCAAAATCATTGGGTAAACGATCGTAGAAAACCATGACATTTACACACGCTCCAATTACGTAGTGATTATAAAGAGGAAATAGTCCGTTGATTACCATGGAGAAATCATGAGACTCTTTCATCTTTAACTCCAATGTAATAATAAGAAGATTCTGACCAATTAAAATTGGAATAAACTTTTCAAAAACATCACTATTGTGTAAGGAGAAAAAGCAGCCAAGTTTGGATGCGTTCTACATGATATTAGATTATGAAGACCATGTCACTAAGTGTATTGCATAATGTTTGATTAGGAACGAGGTACAAAGCATGACACTGTTACCGGAGAGCAGATCCTCTCCCGGCACGTCATCCCATTCTTGATGTCTGGAACAATGGATAGAGCGAGATAACGAAATACTGTAGAGAAGACAAGTTTAGTTAAAATGAAAAGTACACTTGCAGACGTGGAAGCGGGCCTGAGCAAGAGAAGCGTGGCTCAAAAGGCCTGGCGACAAAGCCTTTGGGGTTTTGTTCCCTGTTTGCTCTGGGTGGGCACTTTTTGAGAGGACTGAGCATTCTTGATTGTAATTAAGACTGTCAGGACTCCGTGATTCATCATTTGCTTTCTGCGCATGTTCATTCTCAGAATTCACCCTGTTATAATGGACTTAATGAACTTCAGGGCATACACATCGCCTTATGATCATGGTATAATGGGGTTCAGGTGAGTTGAAGGTCGTTCAGTTCTTCATTGCACGGTGCAATTTACTGGCTACAAGCGGTACCCAATTTTCTTCGTTCTTGTTCACTGCTGTGAGTAACCTTTAGCCCCCAAATGCCTTATGGCTTGCTTAATTGTGGGCAGGCAGGGGCAGACCCGTCCTACAATAGGACGAACTCGGTGTCTTTGCAGTCAGACCGGAAAGTCCCGATCTAACATTCCTGCCTAACTACTTTCTAAGAGCCATGAACCCACTTCTTCTTAGTAGTGATGTTGAGGGACGGGAGGTCTCTTCTTCTGTATCTGCTCCCTGCTGAGAACGGTCATCTTCCCTGTCTATTGGGGTTTCACCGAGCTCTATCCCTTTCTGCCTCAGTGATGCTGGGATCTTGGATTTCTGCTGCAGTCCCACCCAATTCGCTAGACAAGGAAAATATGATGCAATGTTGTTATCTAAATCATCTATGTATTACTTTCCACTATTGTTTTACGAAAGAAGTGAGTAAAGGAGAACAGGCTGGTTTAATGTATTTCTGAAAGAATAAAAACTTTGGCCTAAAGTCCCCTCCCTTCTCAGACCCTAAGGACCCTGCTTTGACTAGGGCCTTTCCCTCATGGTGGTCCGATGATCCTTATCAAAAGCCAGTGGAGGTGAGTTACCAGTTTCAGGGTCATTATTTGGATTTGAGGGAGAGGGCATTTGTCCCACAGGAAACAAAACTTAATTAGGATTACTAAAAAAAGAAAAAGAAAATTAAAACACTAGGAACTATGCAAAGATGTCTCGTATCATTTCCCACTAAAAGATGCAGAATTTTACAGGTGATGTCCTGTATCAATATTAGGATAATTGGGGGATTTTTGGAATAACAGAAATATAACTGTAAAAATGTATGCCCGTGTAAGTACACCCAAGAGAGAGAGAGAGAGAGAGAGAGAGAATTATTTTGTGTGACAGGATCAAAAATAGGAAAGTTGAAACAATTGCTCAGTCTAGACAAACGGTATATAGGTGTTCTTTGTAGTATTAACTCAACTTTTCCATAGGTTTGAAAGTTGTAAACCTAAATGCTGGAGAATAAATCAAGGTATGAAGGAAACAGATGCAGGTAACTGAGAGTAGAGCTCACACTGCATACCACATTCTGTTAGTCTGGGTCCCCTTGGGACTGCCTCATGTGCTGTTATGTCTGGAGGATGACTGTGCCCTTTTCAAAATTGCGTCTCTGCATCCTGGCACTGTTTCCAGAGTATATGTCAGGTGCATGAGGTGTGTGGAACAGACCCCAATTTCCAGCGGCAAGGATAGCGTCAACTCTGGGGGCCAACAATCCAAATGGTGTTCCCAAGCATTGTTTCAAGGCATTGGAGTTTCTAGAAGCAACAAATGACACAGACTGCATCAACAAAGATGTCACCGCGGCGCTTGGGTGTGCTGAGCTGACGATCGTCCCACGCAAATGCCTGCTTAGCCTCTCCGAACTGTTTCAGCAGGAAAGATCAGAACTTGCAGTGCTCAGTGGCTGCCCCTATTTCTCCTGTCATTTCTCATAGAAATCTCATGAAATCCCAAGTGTCTCCACTAACCGGACCGATGATCTTCCTGGGCCTCTCCAGTGTGGGATCGGGTTTTCTATTTCCACCCTTTATCCTCGTTGTGACTGATTACATTAATCAATCTTCAAATGTTGAAGCAGCCTTGCATACCTGACTTATGTTTTTGGCCTCTAAGAGGCCAAAAATTTCCAGAGAACATTACCTTGTTGAAAGCAACCTTGGATAAGGACTTTTTGAAGCTGCAGTTGGTTGTATCAGATGGTCAGATCTTTGGAAATGGTCAAAGGGTCTGTCATAATTTACAGATTCGAGGCCTTTTTGACAAGGGAATCCAGGGCTGAGAAAACTGCCTGAAATTCAATCAGTTGTGCAGATCCTTGAGTTTTATGCTTTTTAGAAACTTCTTGCTCAAGCTCCATCATGCATGATGGTGCTGATAACCTGTACAAATTCCCTTTACTATCAGTTGGTTGATCCCAAAGGCCTTTCCATTAAGACAAGGATTGCAGGATAGGGATGTCCAACTTCAGCACTTGTGGCATATGTCAAACAATGGAAGGGCAGAGAAAGCCACCCACTCCTGCAGGTGGGATATGCCAGAGGGGCCCCTTTGGGCTCTATCATACAGTAAGGAGATCTCAGTGTCTGTTCCAAGCTTCTGGGGTGCTGTTTCCATGACCCAAGGCAGAAGTGGTAGTTTTGTGCAGAGGAAGGAAAGTAACGGGCTTAGGGCCTATTTCCAGGAGAGTCCAGTATGCGGCCAACGATTGCCACTCTTCTGGCATATGGCATGGGGCCAAGTGCATCAGAAGGTCATGGGTAACTTCTGGCTATCATAGATGATCCGGAGATTTACGGAGGTACAAAGGAATGTCTCCAAGTTTTGCATAGTGAAAAGTTGGCTGGAGGGGCACTCATAAGAGTGCGTGTTGTGTTGCAATGTGGACAAATTCTAGGGCCATTTGTCAGAGGGGGCCCCATTCAAGGTGGGTTCATCTGAAAGGATCAACATAAATGGTTTAAGTAATAGATTTCAAGGAGCCTCGTGTAGTCTGCATAACTCACAACTGATCAGATGTTGTGTTAAAAATTAGTTTTCTTTTTTTAATATTGTGGTTACTGACCGTTTCGGTCAATAGCTGTGTCAGAGTCAGGGGAGCAGATGTAACTACAGAAGTAGAGGTTGCAGTGATGGGAACTACAAGCCAGTGAATGTGGGCAGCCTATGGAAGCTGACAAAGGGAGAGAATGGATTCTCACACTGCAAAAAGGAACACAGGGCTGCCAACCCATTTTAGAATGCTGACTTTCAAAACTATAATACGTTTGTGTTCTTTTAAGCTCCTAAGTTTGCGGTGGTTTGTTATAGCTGTAATAGAAAACCGGTACAGGGGAATTAATGAGTGGCCCTTGACATCAAGGTCGAGGAACTCCACCATGAAGGACCATTCCTTTTTTTTCCAAGTTTCAGACCAAACTCTTAGATCGTTAGACTGGCCGAATTCATCTGTTCAAAGGAGACAAAGTGGCAATAATGAACATTTATCAATAGATCATGCAAACTAGGTTTCAAATCTCAAAGGCCCTCCTTTAATTTTGATTGGGCTTCACCAACCTTTTCGGGGTGGGAAGAAGGGAGTTCCATGGGGTCCTTTTTCCTCAAGCCCGGCGTAGGTACCAAAGACTTCGTTTTCAGTTTTTACTTAGATGGTCCGAGTTGCCCTGCCTATTTGAGATATTTCAGGGCAGTGGGCAGGATGACTATGGAAAATTGAAGTGAAGCCAATGTTCCAATGTTTAGGCTGAGTGATACTCATGTAATCTTTATTTTCTGTATGGCACCTGCCCTCAGAGAATAGGGGGTAGTTTGTTTATATGTAGTGGGATCCCCAAAGAACAGGCACACCTGGACTTTGAGCCCCAGTACCGATTAGGTAATGAGGTTTTACCAGGTGGTACATTTTAGCGGCTGCTACATTTATCCTAAACTCAGAGGAATAATTGCCAACGGACATCTTTTTATCGTTTTATTGTACAGAATATTCCCCAACTTAAGATGTTTGGACTTAACCACTTTTGACCGTGCGATGGTGTGGAAATGATGCACATTGCCTGGAAAGTGTACCTCGAATTTCAATTTTACTCTTTTCCTGGCTAGTGATATGAGGTATGAAATTCTTTCGTGGTGCTGGGCAGCGATAGAGAGCCTCAGCTCCAAGATAGCCCAACGAACACGAGGGTCAACTGCCGATACGTAGTGTCCTTTGCGTTACAGAGTTTTTTTTTTACATCGCATTAGGGGTTCCGCATCCCGTCGTGTCTACAAAACACTCACCTTTGTCTCCTGCTTCTGGTGAGATGAAGAGGTAGGCAATTACTGCAGATACTTCCGAAAGTATGCGTTCTGGGCCTATTTAAGGTAGGGTAGGCTAAGCTATGATATTTGGTAATTTAGGTGCATTTTGACTTGCCATATTTTCAACTAAGGATTGGTTTGTAAGGTCAAAGCTTACCCCATCCTATCTCTTATTCTAAGAAGAGGATTTCCCACTGGGTAAAGCTGTGAACTTGTCTTTCAGTTTCGTGAGTTTTTTTTTTTATCATTATTTCCTTCCCCTTTATCCAGATTAGTTTGTTGTTTGCTTTCGGTACGTACTAGACATATTTCGGGGGTCCCCTCTAACCTGATCATACTTATAAAATTTTTCTTCCAGAGAGTCGAAAATCATTATAATCAGAGTCAGGGGGCTCATCGACTGCAATGATTGCTTCACTAGGTTTAAGAATTCTGTGCTTAAGTCATGTTGGAATGACTTGGTTGGGCCACGCGGTACAACGAGTGTTTTTCCCTAATGGCCCTGAGGATCAGGAATTCTGTTGCAGTAGAGGCTTAGGCAGCAGCCATCACAAAGGCACTGCAAACAGAGGCTGAATTTTGGTACGTACGTAGTCTATGTAATCTCATCACCTTGCACCTGAATTGGAGTAACAACACCCTGAATACCATCAGTACCGCCAGCAGCACTGCTTCCAGCCTAGAGGCCCAGACTTACAGCCATCTGTGTCCCAGGCAGACTTCAGCATCCGAAGTCCCAGAGAGAACTGGAACTGAGCTAAGGCATGGATGCAAGGGTGTTTAGCCCAGCTCTCTGGGAACATGGTGCATGCTGAGTCATTCCAGCTGAAGTACTCAACAGCAGGTGTTAGCAGAACTTTCAGGGATACGATGGAATGTTCACGCATACCCAACGACCTCACAAACACCTAAGGGAGGAAGTGTAGCTGTCATCCCCGCTTTACAAAGGGGGATCGTGTGGATCCGTGAGGTCAAAGTGCTTGCCTGAGGTCACACAGAACCGGGATTGGAATACAAGCAGCCTGTCTCTCAAGCTTCTGCTCCTAACTACTTCTGTATAGAGCAGCATGTTACTAATGTGGGCACATGCTAGTTCTCCTCATAGCTATTTCCCATCTAGGTTGGGGTTTATCTAGTCAATTCATCTGGTAAATACCATGTAAAGGTGGATTTGGGTGTACCCCAGACTATGGAGTAATTCTGAGCTGCTGCATTTACTACAGGAATCACAGTTGGTCCGGATTAGAGATCAAAGGAGGAGCAAAATAACTCCCTTTATCCTTATCGCACTGCCTTTCTGTAAGTCCCAGGGCCTGATAGCTGAACCACCAAGAGGATTCGGGGCAACTCATAATGGCTCTTAGAACTTTGTAACCGCACTCAAAGGCAAGATCTGAATACTGATCGCCAGCACCTGGGTTAAATCTGGTTCGTGGCTGAATACGGTGAGTGTCCAAGAGTTTCCAGAAGAGAAGAGACAGGTATCACATATGTGAATTGCTTATTTACGAAAGTTTCCATTTAATATTTTCAGACTGTAGTTGACCAAATGTAACATACCGCTGGGAGCCACACCGCACATGAGGGGGCACCACTGTCGCGTCTCATCTGATCTTCGGAAACCCCTAAGAGTGGAGTTGCTGTTGTGATCCCTACTTTGCAAAGAGGATCAGAGTTGATGGCATTTTCCCAAGATTGCACAGGAATGTGACCTGAAATCAGATCACCTGTCCCTTGAGCCTGTGTCCCTAACGACTTCTGTATGTGTTGTATTTTTACTAATTTGGACAAATGAAATACCTCAACCTGACATTAAACATCAGGGTTGGAGTTACTCAGCTCAATCGGTGTGTTGATGGCAGACGAAAATGTCACATTGTCTTGGTGTATCTGCATGTTTTCTCTCCCAGACCACTGAGCTGCCTCGGTTCCTGCAGGAGCGGCAATTGATCTAGAAGGGAAGGCAAGGAGGAAGAAGACCAGTTCCGTCCCTCCCTCTCCTACTATTTGCCTGAATCCCAGGGCCCGATTGGTTAGGGAGCTAGACTGGTTATCACGCCTCACAATGACCTTCAGAGCCGAGTCTTCACATCTGTTGATATGAGCCAAGGCCTGGCAACAAGCACTTGGATTACTTCGTGATCAGGCCTGAGAGTAGTAAGTGAGGTGCTGCCCGAGGGATAGTAGATATTACCTATGACTGGGTATCGTCTGCTCGTCTGCTTATCTGTTCCCTGGACATTCAGTTATCTTGGCCTCAGCACTCATCATAGGCTTGAGCAAACTCTCCCCTCTGAAAACTTCTCTCATAGGAGCAGTTACCAAAATGTCCTAATGCAGTTCATTGTGTTTCAACAATTCAACTGGGCAGTGGTCAGCGATTCTGGCTTCAAGATCTCATCACTCAGAGAGAGTGGCGAGGGAACTCGGTCTCAGGTAGGATTTTATTACTCTTTCTCCATCTCTAGATTGAACCACGGCCATGGCACTTAAACTGCTGATTCTGGAAAATGCCAATTCCCTGATATGGGGTATTTTCTTGTAGAAAAGAGGACTGTGGGTAGTCACAATTCTCAAGCCACATTACCTTGCAAGTCTCTGGTACAGAACAACGATATAGTTATCATTCAAATCTGACACCTGTGGATATTGCCTAGAGATAGGGCATAGATTTTTACAGGTTCGGAAAGGACTAATGCTGAGCTCATGGCTTGTTGTCTTTTAGACTGCTCCTGTGCAATTTCATTTCTTTTTCTTGATACACTATAACTTAGTTAAATATGGCAATTAGATAGCTGCCTTAATTACACGTCTCTATAGAATAAGCAAATCAATCACGAGATAATTTGCGAAAAGGATAGATACAATTATAACACGCAAAAGAAGACGTTATATACTCTACTAAGTGTGGGGTATGAAATAACAAATAAATCTATGCATTCAGTGCAAACATAGTCATGAACGCCAACAGAAGTTTTCCATAAATGAGCCGATTATTCAGTACATGGAAGAGAACACATTTGGGAATAACCATGATTGCAGTCTTTCCCTACGATATATTAACATCCTGGCTATCTATTTAACAATCAAAACAGGGATTGAAAGTATGTCAATGGAAAAGAATAGATCAGAACACAGACCCATGTTCATGACAAAAGGAAAAAAAATAAGCTTGGCATTTCAAGTCAGACGATGCCCCCAGAGCAATCTCTTATGATTACTGCTGGAAATAAGTGTGTGTATTGGGAAGGAGCCAGGAAGAAGAGGCCTCTGGGTCTACTGGATTAACTGGGGTGCATCATCTTTCTCAGGCTTTCTCGGTTGAGCTCTCTCCCAGGGACATCTGTGGTGTTGACCAATCGTGTATAAAGAATATTCCGATGTCATTTCCAACAAGCCCTCACCTATCCCGAAGAGGGACGATAAACACAGAATACCTAAAGTAGCCTCTAGAAATGTGCTGAGATATTTACTCAGTACGCAACTGGGCATGTACAGAAATGACGTGGATCTGTCAAAGTGGCTGCGAACGCTGACATAAGCCACAGCACAGTGGACTTGGCCTTTGCAAAGAGCAACGTGACCTACCCGCTTATGCCTCCCCATCGTTTTGGAAATTGCGTGATAAAAATAATTCACAATAAACTCCACTCTTCTCTGAGCTTTTAAAATAAAAGCTACGTTTTACACATTTGGGTTTGATGTGTTTTTATGCTGATACATCTCTATTGGATTACACTGGTGGAGAACCCGATCTTTTGACCTTCATACTTTGTCTTTACACTCACATCTACCCCCAGGACAAGGGTTAGAGTGAGGATTCAGCCCACGGAAAACTCGGAATCCAGAACAGAACTCCTCCTCCTCCGTATTCTCTGCTGTTCTTGTCCCTCTTAGTAAGGCTAGTGCCTTCCTTCTATGCAGCCTGAATTGGCTTCATGCCTAACCTCTTTTCTGAACCTAAGGTAAGTCAACAATTCCTGTCAGCTCAAGTGTTGTGAGGACCGACCCTTGGCTTTCTGATTTCCCATCCTGAGAACAGACTGATCTGAGTGAATGAGATTTTGCAAGAAGGAGGGTCAAGGATGCGGCAAGACCCAGAGCTAGTGGGACAGGGCGGGTTCAAGGACCCATTAGCAGAAGAAGAAGCAAGCAGTTATGCCATTTTGGACAGGGAGCTTTAGTGAAAAGGGGAGTCAAACAGAGCTGCCCCTCCCTGTGAGAACAGTGCATTCCATTCCCACTGTGTGCTCCCTTCCTTCTTTCCGGATTCTACATAAGACAGGTGAGCTCGGAATTGTTCCTGTGTCATTGGGTGCAGTCAGATGGTGCTTCTCGGTACCAGAGATTCCCAAACATCTTGCAATTACAAATCCATATTTTTGCTCAACTCAGCTTTTCTGATTTTTCATTTTTCTTCCGGCATGCAGAGCTCTGATACCTGTCATAGCCTTCAACTATTTCATGAATTTCAGCTGTAGAATAAGATAAACATCCCTTTGGACATACAAGCGTTTCATACCGTGTAGAAGTTTTGAGCACGGTGTAATTTTCTAGCAGATTTCTAATTCCAAGCATTAATTCACTTGTTCACAAGTTAATCTTACCTATCTATTACTTGCGTCGATCTACACATGAACCTTTATTTCATCTGAGGGAAGATGATTGAACCTTGCCGTTGAGGGGATTCAATCTGTTCTAGTTTGAAACTTAATCAATTGTGTAAATAATCACTTATATTTTGGCATTGAAATTGTGTAAATTCAAAATCCAATATCCTTATGAGGACTGCTCTCTCCTCCCATACGTCTTCCCCTGTACTCCCTTCTTGCCTTCTCTCTTTTCCTCCTCTCTCCTCCTCCCTATCCCCCTTTCGCACATCCCTCCTCCTATTCTTCCGCGTCTACTTCGCCACTTGCTTTTCTCCTCCTTTCCCTGCACTACTCACACTGCACAATTCTTAGTTCCTCCTCTTCCCTCTCCTCCGCGGCTTCTCACTCCTCTTCACCCACTTTCTCTACTTCGAGAAATGATCTAGCTACAGATGATTATATCCAAGCAGGTGGATCGGTCCTCTTTGCCCTCTCTTCCTCCTCAGTCTGTGGGTGCTCGCCATTTCTTCCCTCCATCTTTGGTGGATGGCTATAACAGATCCTTCTTGGCCTTCAGCACATACCAGCTTCTTCAGTTAGTGCTGATAGCTGCTAACATGGCCCTCAATCAGGAGAATTCCACACTCTGGGCCATCGTTTCCCAATTCCAGGCCTTTTCTAGTTATCAGTCCTCTCGGCATTTCTATGGAGTCTCTTCCTTGGGCCTGCAGTTGAAACACCCTCGTGATATAAAAAAGCCTTGGGGAACTCAAGGGCACTCCCTCGGGTTCTGTCTTCTCTAAAGACCAGGCTGTCATTCCTCACCTCCCCTGTACTCCTCCTGTTGTGGTGAGGCACTGAGTGGATGTCTCCTTCGCAAAGGTCCAAGTAGAATAGGAGGCCAGTTGCCATTCTGCTCCGGGATTCATGACCTTTCACATTTCCTGTTTCGATGCTCTCTTCTGCCTATCAAACCTCTTTCCAGGGTCACTTTCATAGAGTTACACAAGCAATGCACTGTGCAATTGAAGTGAACCCATTCACATGGAATGCACCCTCGAGTTTGCAGTGCACAGTCGGCCTGCCAGCACATGCTGACACTATGCTCAGCCCAGTGCCCGGCTCTGGAAAGGGCCCAGTCCCATCTTGGGTTTTGAAATCAGCATTATCCTCTCCTGAGTCCTGCTTATGTATGGCTAAAAATGCATATGTCTTGGCTCTGAGGTTTTCTTATCTAGAGCTCTGTATAGTACGTATTTCTTTCAACAAAGCCTGGCTCTTGAAAATGAAGACATCAGCTTTCAAAGCTAAGGTCTGTGAAATGGGCGTTCAGAAGGCATTTCAGAAATCCAAAGCTGCACTTCGAACGCTGGTTTCTGCCATCCCCACTCTCAGGTAACGATTCTGTCCTCTGAAGATCAAGATGTTCTGTGTACTACGTCCCAGTCTTTTAATGACTAGACATTTTTGTGTTTCCTCAGGAAAACGTAGAAATTATGATTTACTAACTAGAAACCTGTTGGAAGAAACCTGTATTATGATGTTCCCTAGCCGAAGATGGCGAGACTCGGCTCGAATCCTTTGGACAACTAGATGGCCGCAGTTTAATTCTGTGTCCTAGCGTGCAGAACGCGACTTCTGTTCAAAGTACTTAAAGGCTCAAAATCTAAACAAACTCACAAACAACTCCCTCACCCCATCACATATCTAAGCTGAAGGATTCATGGCAAATGCAGAAAACGTAAACCATTTTGAGCAAATAATGCCAATTAACTGATGGAGAAGAAAATTCCTGTTAAAAGTATTCATATTTTTAGCGCACTAGATGATAATTTATTGAGGAAAAATGTATCTTGGTATGTTAAAATCATTGGGTAAAGATCGTAGAAAACTATGACATTTACACATGCTCTGATTACTTAGTGATTATAAAGTGGAAATTTTCCGTTGATTACCATGGAGAAATCGTGAGACTCTTTAATCTTCAACTCTAATGTAATAATCAAGAAGATTCTGACAAATTAAAATTGGAATAAAGTTTTCTAAAACATCACTATTCTGTAAGGAGGAAAAGCAGCCAAGTTTGGATGTGTTCTATATGATATTGGATTCTGAAGACCATGAAACTAAGTGTATTGAATAATCTGTGATTAGGAACAAGGTACAAAGGATGACACTGTTATCGGAGAGCCAGGATCCTCTCCCGGCAGGTCATCCCATTCTTGACGTCTGGAACAATGGAGTGAGCGAGACAACGCAATAGTGTGGAGAAGACAAGCTTCAATAGAAGGGTAAGTGCACTTCCAGATGTGGAAGAGAGGCATGGCTCAAAAGGCCTGGCCACAAATCCTTCGGGGTTTTGTTCCCTATTTGCTCTGGGTGGGCACTTTCTGAAAGGACTGAACATTCTCGATTGACAATTAAGACTGGCAGGACTCAGTGATTCAACATTTGCTTTCTGCACATGTTCATTCCCAGAATTCAGCCTGTTATAATGGACTTAATGTACTTCTGGGCATATACGTCGCCTTATGATCATGGTATAATGGGGTACAGGTGAGTTGAAGGTCGTTGAGGTCTTCATTGCACGGTGCGATTTACTGGCTAAAAGCGGTACCCAATTTTCTGTCTTCTTATTTACTGCTATGAGTTACCTTTAGCCGCACAATGCCTTCTGGCTAGCTTAATTGTGGGCTTGCTTGTGCAAACCCTTCCTACAAAAGGAAGGACTCGGTGTCTTTCCAGGCAGACTGAAAAGCTCTGATTTAACTTTCCTACCTAACTCATTTCTAAGAACCATGAAGCCGTTTCTTCTTAGTAGTCATGTTGAGGGATGGGAGGTATCTTCTTCTGTATCTGCTTCCTGCTGAGAAGGGTCATCGTCCCTGTCTATTGGGGTTTCACGGAGCTCTATTCATTTCTGCCTTGGTCAGGCCGGGATCTTGAGTTTCTGCTGCAGTGCCGCCCCAGTCACTAGACAAGGAAAAGAAGGTACAAAGTTGTTATCTGAATCATCTATTTATTATTTTCTACTATTTTTTTACTAAAGAAGTTAGTAAATGAGAACAAGCTAAGTTAATATATTTCTGAAAGAATAAAAAATATTTGGCCTAAAGTCCTCTCCCTTCTCAGAGACTAAAGACCCTGCTTTGACTAGGGCCATTCCCTCATGGTGGTCCGATGTTCCTTATCAAAAGCCAGAGGCGGTGAGTTACCAGTTTCAGGGTCATTATCTGGATTTGGGGGAAAGGGCCTTTGTCCCACAGAATGGAGGAAAGATAACATAATTAGGATTAATTAAAAAGAGGAAAAAAAAAAACTAGGAACTCTGCAAGAGATTTCCTGTATAATTTCCCACGAAAAGATGCAGAATTTTACAGGTGATGTCCCTTTTCAATATTAGGACAATTGGGGGATTTTTGGAATGACAGAACTGTAACTGTTAAAATGTATACCTGTGTAAGAACAACCGAGAGAGAGAGAGAGAGAGAGAGAGAGAGA
>NW_024348216.1:0-1051 GCF_902729225.1 Pteropus medius | reverse complement strand
CACAGACGATACACAGGTGAATGGGCATGGCTAGATTTTGTCCAAAGGCTATAGTATACAATGCCTGATATAAAAGGTGAAAAAATACTTTAGTTCTAGGGAATAGAATTGGACATTAGGTATAGACTGGCAACCCTATAACCAAGATTTCATTTCACCCAGCCAGAATCATTATGAATACTTTCTGAGATATTAAAATCCAACATTATACCAACTTCAGTCTTCCTTAACATAGAACTCCAGGATGACCCACTGCTTCAGCTGGACCTCTGTCTGGTAAATGATTCTTAGCTTACATTATGTCGCTTATGAAAATGTCACAAATTTCATTGAGCATATTGACAAAGTGAGCTGAATGTGGCAGAACAATATTGGCCCAGGTTTTTACAGTTTAGATGGGCTCAGAAAATGAAGGATAGACTTGAAGGATGCAAGTGCAGGGAAGTGGGTCCTTAAGGATAGGAGAAGGGATCCTTATAATATCTAAGTGACTGACTTTTCCGGGAAGTAGATGTTGAGTGAGAAAAGTCTGTCAAGAGGGTACTACGTCAAGCTTGATGCTGAAGCTGTAAAGTAGTGGGACATAAGGAGGGTAGGGACATCAGGACTGTTCTCGGAAAGTGGGTGGTTTCTTTATGGGGATACCTGCTGGAGTGTACAGTTTTTTTAAAAAAATAGGTTACTGGGAAGAGCATTATCCACAATATCTATATATACCAACACATAACATATGTATATTCCTCTATGTGTTTATATATACACATAGTTTTTGGTTTATTTTCCTTTTCTCAAAATACATTATGTCTCCCAATTTTGTTTTCTTATTTAATGTGGAGCTGTATCTGGTGTTGTTACTTGTAATTTTAGCTTTTTGTGAGGCCTGCCAGTGTTGGGTTTGGGATTGCACAGATTATCATCTAGAAAGATGGCAATGAGGAGCTGTAACCACAAGCATTTTATAGTGGAGGCAAAGTATAAGCCGGTTTGGTTTTTCTCCCCTCCCTTTTCTTTTTAAACAAAGATTTTTGCCTCGTTTCAATTTTTTTTTTTT
>NW_024348215.1:0-551 GCF_902729225.1 Pteropus medius | reverse complement strand
AGGGAGTCACCAAGTTATGTTAAATATTTCAAAAGGACTAAAAAAAAGCCACATACTCGCTCCCAATAAGGCCACACAGATTATTTGCTTTTAGGGGTGATCTTAACAAGTGGACGTTCGTTAGCACTGACTGGCAATCACATCTGTTTACTGAAGCTGGAAAAACAGTGCTTAAGTTTGCATGACACTTTTTCATACCACAAGTGCACAGAAAATAAGTATTAAAAAAGACTTTGATAAGATAGATCATCATAAAAAAAAAAGACTCTTTGAAATTGAAAATGGCACTCTTTTCCCTTCATATTTAAGATTAGGACAAATTTATAAAACAGGAAAAAAAATTACTAGAGAGTAAAATATCTATGTTTTACTTTGGTTTTTACTTCTTAAAACTGTCTTTCCTATGAAGTTCAAGTCAAATGACAGATTTGCTATCAAGCCCTTAGTCACCTTTTAATTATTTATGCGCTATCCATGAAACCATCTCGATGTTATCTGCACTTTTAATAAGTACACGATAGTGAAGATTTTTGTTCAAATAGACTATAGCT
>NW_024348214.1:0-421 GCF_902729225.1 Pteropus medius | reverse complement strand
GATGGGCTGACGTCCTCACGAACCAGGTCCTCGCGCCCTGAGCTCTGGGGCAAAAGCTGAGATGGAGCACCGGCTTCCGTCCACTGCCCAGGGTCACTTGGGACCAACAGGAGCTGGCCCATCTTTCTGGGGCAGGAGCTGCGTTATCCACCAGAGAACTTGTCTCTATTCACCTGGTGGTCTGGACTGACCCCTACTGATCTGGTTTCACCCCAACCACTAACTGTCCTTAATGAGAAAACCTCACAGGAAGCGTGTCACAAAGGCCAAGCATGTCACATCCAGTTACCCCTGGCTGGGGCCTCCCGCATGGGGATGGGGATGCCTAGGTGCTGTGGGGTCTCATTCTTTCTCAGAGAGCGGGTAGCTACAGTTCTCCCCAAATACATGTTCTCACCCTTCTAATCCTGGCAAAACCTCG
>NW_024348213.1:0-364 GCF_902729225.1 Pteropus medius | reverse complement strand
TAATACCTACGTTTAGGCCCATTGCTAACCCCTTAAATCAGAATCTCTGGTTGCTGCCTGGGCTGAGACCCCCTACACTGGTGTCACCAGACAGAAACTTTTTTCCATCACCACCATCGTTCACACACCCCAAGGGAGAAGGAATGATCCCTAATTAGTGTCCGGGGACTACTGTAACAAAACCACAGTTGGGTGGCTTTAAATAACAAATTTATTCTCTCAGTTCTAGAGGCCAGAATTCTGAAATCAAAGTGTCTGCAGGGCACACCCACCCCAGAGGTTCCGGGGAGGACCCTTCCTCGCCTCTTCCAGCTGCTGCTGGCTACCTGCAACTCTTGGTGTACCTCGGCTATTAGCTGCATCA
>NW_024348212.1:0-465 GCF_902729225.1 Pteropus medius | reverse complement strand
TCCCATGTAACTCAGAGTAAAATCTTCAGTTTCACAACAGTTTAGAAGGCCTAACTTAGTTCATGTCCCTATCGACCTTGCCGACTTTATTTTTCTCTACTCATTCGCTTGATCATTCCGTTCCTGACATATGAACTTCCTCCCTTTTCCTTAAAATGCCAGTCATACTGGGATGCTCCCTTCTCAGAAATCCCTTTCCTACAAGTCTTTGCTCAAAAGACACCTACCTTGACCCTTCCACTTAAATTTGCAAACCCTTCTCTGTTGCCCCCATTGTTCCTGTCTGTTCTTCCATTTTTCATAGCAATTTTTACCATCTCACCTACCATATGATGTATTATTATGTTTATTGTTTATTGTCTCCCCTGAGTAGAATATGAGCTGCATGAAAGCAGGCGATTTCGTCTGTTTTGTTCAGTGATGTATCTATAGCACTTAATTAGAACCCTGCTTAGCACATAGCAG
>NW_024348211.1:0-8064 GCF_902729225.1 Pteropus medius | reverse complement strand
GTCCCTTTTTGTTCCTTTCCCGAGACCTTAAGGGACTCCCCCACCGCCGCTGGTCTGCTTCCTCGGCCACCAGAGACACTCTGCCAGACACTTCGGAACCGCTGCTCAGACTTGCCGGTCCGAAAGCACCCCGTTATCCGAAATGAGTTGGACAGGACGGTGTCAGGGATGCGCTATGAGCTGCTGCCCAGGAGGGCAGGCAGGGCGTGCTGTAGGGCATGCGTGGTTGGCGCCGGGTCATACGCTATGCATGCCTACGCATGCTCCCCTTCCCGCTTGGTGTTGAGCGCCTTCTTCCCCACGGATGATTTTCCTCCGGCACGCCGCGATTCTTGAGGAGAAGCAGAAGGTCTTCAGAAGTAATAACATCTCTCGAAGAGACTTAACGTCTAGTTTCAGTTAGTTGTATACATTACCCAGCATCACGGCGGACATTGGTTTTCGCCGGTAATCAACCAAATACATTTCCAACCAGTTCCAAACAAGAGCAAACCGATAAAATTATTTTTCCATAATTTTCATAATGAACTACCAAATCAATTCTTTTGAACTGCTACAAAACTGTCAGATATGAATATAGATAACATAACAAACAAACATTTTAAATGATATTATATATATAATATAATAAAGTTATATAGACAGAGAAGAGGGTGGTATTAGGTAATTAGATAACACAAATGAAAATCATTTTTGGAAGTTCTAACTGATATTAGAGGTACCCATTTGAGTGATTAAATGCTGTACTGAGATGGAATAGTCTTTTGAGATTGTGTGTGTGTGTGTGTGTGTGTGTGTGTGTATGACCTGAAGTGTGCTATCCATATGACTCAGCAAGAGAATTACTGAAAAATATAGATTAAAAATCGCTTTTTATATTTTAAAATAACACAAATTCCTCCATCAGCTTTCAAAATTAACCATTGATTGACTATTTTTCTCAAGAAAGTTTGAATTGACTTCATCTTATTAATTAGTTCTAGTCTTTCGCATGAGTATATAGTCCTGCAAAGCTATTCTTTCATATAACTGCCCTTTATAAATGTCAGTAAACATATTTCTGCTTTCCCTTGAGAATATTTCTTAAGGTAGACTTCACATTTTATAAGGACGGAAAGCCACCGACATCTGGAGGTTGAAATAAGTCCGCTGGAGCACAGTGCTGTTCCCATTTACGTTATTGGATAATGAGAGCTATGCAGGGGATAGATAAGGGGAGGTTACAGGATCTATGGCTGAAACACACCCATGCATTTCTTTTCAAAAGTCCTAAAATGATGAATTCTGCAAACAAAAGCAGAAGGAAATACGTTAATCTAATGCCCTGTTTCTATTTGCTAGATTAAATATATATATTTTTATACACATATGTATAAAACAACTCAAAATTATTGTAGTGAAAAAACGATCCAAGAAAAGAGAACATATCTCATCCACAAAAGACCAAATGTGTCTCAGAGATCTAAAAATCTAAGCTTTTGAGGACATTTCCAACGCTCAGATATGTCCATCGCGGAGAACCACATAAAGCCCGGGACACTCGGGGGGCTGTGGCCAGGGTGTTAGCCATCTAAGGCGGGACCGAGACCTGAGGCCAGGACAGAGGGGCGGCATCTGGGTTCACCCCGTTACAGACCTGGGGGACAGGAGTGAGAGTGGGGGCGTGGGGACCCCCATCCCTACTCTGCTCCGGACCAGCTCAGTGGCAGTTCGTGGGGGGCAGCTGGGCAGAACCCTGTAAAACGAGGGTGGAGAAACGGGTCTCCAGAGTTACTCCACATGTAGATACGCGACCTTACTTAAAAAAGAATAGACAGGCAAACGGCAGAAAAAGGTGATGCCAGGCAACAGAGGTTTAGAAGACACAAGAACTTTTGTTAAAAACCATGACGATCTATAAAAATGGGATGAAATGTTGCTTGCTGGAAATAAGGAAGGAATGCAAGAAAAGATAAAAGGAACAACCAGATGAACAAGAAAGAGCTTTTTCTTTTCCTATGACATGTAAGATCAAAAATTTAAAGAAAATGTGGCAGGGTCAGAAGCTGATTGGGAGGAAATACCCAGGAGGCAGGACAGCGACAGGGGCCTGAACCGGGAGGGGGGACGGGACTTCGTGGGCAGGTACAGCGCCCGGGAGGTCCCCGCATGCGGCCACCACCCACCCTGCCGCCAAGACCCGTTAGTTTCCCTCGGGGCACATTTAAGCCCCCCGAGTCCTGACCGAACACATTAAAACCCTGTTGGCCAACCTAAACCACTGATCTTTTACTGTCTTTAACGGGGCAAGGACTTAGTTGCTTCCTGGAAAAACAGGTCCCACATGGACAAAACTGTCCAGTGTCCCTGTCCTCCTGATGGCTTTGATCGGAGGCTGCTGCAGGAGCCCCGCGCCCTCGGCGGCTTGCCCGTGTCACAGCAGGTGTGCGGGGTGGCTCAGCGCAGACCACCGAGGCTGCGGGAGCAAGCTGGGCGCACTGCCGGCCGGGGACATGCGGGACGGCGCCCCACGCAGGTGCCCGCCTGCTGGCTGCGACCGAGACTGCCACAGGCCTGTGAGTCTCAGACACAGGCCCTTAAAAAGTCTGGCATGGAACAAGATCCCTTCCGGCAGTCACCGTCCTTAGACCCGGACATGTGACGGTGATCGGAGCACGGAGGAAGGGAGCTATGGCGTGTTCATGTTGCAGGACGCCGACCGTGGGTACCGACATCGCCCGTCTAATAGGAGGAAATCGCCCAGCTTTACCTATATAGAATATAGGTAAAACAACTCAATGGAAAACTTAAAAAAATCCACGTATGTCCAAGTGGCATAAAATATGAATGGGATGTCAGACCCAGAGCACCGTTATTCCTAAGAGGGAGGAAGAGGGACATTTGGGGGCTCGACAAAGGACTTCACACTCCCCGTAAATTGCAATTCCTTGAGAAATTACGAAACCTACGTGTCAAACTGAACACTTGAGGCAGCTGGAAGTTCATTATGTTCTTTCCCACGCCTTTCTGATGCTTTACAGCGAGCACTGAAAATCGCACCCCAGGAACGTGTCAAGTCCCCTCGTTATCGTCACTGTCACCGTCACCGTCAGTGCGGTTCCCACAGCCCCGGGCAGCCGCACCCTCCGAGTGCCTGGAGAGGAGGCTGCCCGCCTCCTTCATCTGTTGGCACAAGTGCTCCCCGCCAACACGTGTAAACTGAACGGAAATCCTGACCTCAGCAAAACTGGGAGCTAAACTTTACATTTCTTCTCAAAACTGCCAGTGCCACCTCGTACCAAATTGACAGTCACTGCCCCCAGCGTTTAGGTGATTCTTGCTAACTCATCATTTCCCGTATAAAACTTTTTGCCTTTTGCCTGTCCTCCGTCCTTCTAGTTCTCACTGTTATGGGCTGAAGGTCTGTGTTTCCTCAAAATCCATATGTTGAAACCTACGCCCTAGTGTGGTGGTGTCAGGAGATGGGGCCTCTGGGAGGTGACGAGGTCACGGGGGTGGGTGGACCCCCATGATGGGACTAGTGTCCTTATACAGAGACCTCAGAGGTCCCTGGACGTTTCTAACAGTTTTACAAAATATGGCTGCGATAGGCAAAAATTAAGCACTTTTCCTGGGGCTCGCTGGCCCGCCGTAAAATTCTCTCAGGTCTAAGGGAGAAGATATATGTAACATCTATGTGTCTGGAATAACCACAGAATGATCACAAATTGATTTGTTAAAAAAAAAAAAAAGCAATAGGCAATTTCATTCCAAAGAAAATTATATGCTTATTATAATCAGGGATCATTAGCAATCACGATGATAGAGTCAAATCTGCGTTTGTGAGTTTTAGATATTTACTACCTGGAAGAGAAGGATCAAACAAACTTAATTAAAAAAATACCTATGTGTTCACGCTGCGCCCGAGAGCCATCCGTGTTGCAGCAGTCCTGACTCGCTGACGGTGGCGCTCTGAGAGGTCCGAGGGCTCGGCGCACAAGCCGAAGCGGGTGCGATGTTTCTGCTGCGATCCCTTGAGAGTCTGAAACTTGGTGGCCCCGGATCTAAACGTCGGCGTCCAGCCTGGTGCTTGGTGGCTTGCTTTTGCGCTTTCTTCACTGGGCGCAAGCTTGACGCCAAGGACCTGGGACCAGCGTACGTCTACGGTATCCTTGTGTCATCTCCCTGCTCGGAAACGATGTGGATCGTTTTAAAACGAAAGAGCGAAATAATTTTTTGTTCATGAGATTTTCTATACTTATTTTTCAAGCATGAATTAGAATCTTATTCCAGTAAGGAAATGGGGTTTTCTACACTGCCCCATCCCATAGAAGGCACGTTGGCCATGCATTTCCTAAACGCCCTCTTTTAAAGCACCTGGCTAGAGCATGAGCCTGAAGGGCCACCCCAGGCTCCGCGCCCCTCCTGCCCCTCCTCCACGCCAGCGCTGCCCCAACCCACTCTGCCTGGCCTGCCCCCTCCCCAGGGTTAGCTCATGTCCAGCGCATGGTCTGTGCAGGGCTTATGGCGGCGCATGCAGATGGGATGTGGGGCGGATGCTGTCAGGCTAGGTTGCTAGTTGCTATCGTGATGGTCCTCTGTCATCATCACTTGAAAACCAAATTCACCATCTGAAACTGAGCGCTGAGGACTCCTTCCATCTCAACCTGCGCTGCTGGGCACAGGGGGTCCCCTGCCTGCGGGACGGCTCTGAAGTCCCAGCTGGATGAGCGAGGCCAGATCGTCCCCCAGCTTCCACGTCAGTGTCCCCACCCGTAAACCTCACTCAGGACCCTGACGTGTCGCACACACAGCCTCCTGGTTTTGGCAAAGCCCAGCTGTGCTCCTCGGCGCATCCTGGTCACGGTCTCCCGGAGGGGGGACTTCTGGTCCCACACACGAGTCTCCAGCGCAGTTCCGTGTCCCCCTGTATTTTGGTTTACGCAGCTTCTTTCTTCTTAGAATTATTATGCTCCGTTCAGATGTGTAATTGGAGTCCCGGCCGAATGACACAGCAACCTTCTCCGCAAGCAGAGTCTCATGGGTGCGTCACACAGATGCCCCCAGAGTCCCACCTCGTGGGGGCACTCATCCGCCCCTCGCGGAGATGGACACTTCTTTTTTTTTTAATTCCTTACTCTTAGGACGGATCTCCCAGTCTCAGATTTTTCTTTTTCAAATTCCTCGCTTCAGCTAAATGGAACAGGTGCCGCTTTTTCCTTCAGCAGCACGGAGGGCAGAGTGCAACTCAGTGGCATGGACGCTGCCCTCAGCGCCGGGTGCATAAGAGGTGGCCGGGCCCTTGGGGATGTTCCGAGCACTCAGGGCGCGTGAAGGAGCCTGGAGAGAGAGGGGCTCGGGTTCACCTGCTAAGATGCTGACAAAGCGCTCCCCCTCCATATCCATTTTTTTTTTTGGAAAAATATTTTAATCACACCCATTATGGCAAGAGTTAGCGAGAGAGGTTCAAGTTGGAGGAGCCATGCCGAGTGCCAACCTGAGTATTTTTCTGAGGCACAAGATTGAGAAATTTCAGAGAGACTCTCAAACACTCATGCCAACCCCAACAGCGATCCAGAGCCCCGGCTCCGTGGAGATCAACTTGGGGCTTCTCCGTCCACCCGCTGCCCCGGGCCCTCCCAGGGTGCCGTAGTGTAGCTGGAGGGTGTAGCCGGGGTCTGTACCCAGAATGTGTAGCCAGAGTGTGTAGCCAGGGAGCCCTCCGGTCCAGGCAAAACCAGATGCTCATTTTAATGCAGCAGTCGTGGTTTAAATGCACCACAGAACCCACCAATCCAAAAAAAAAAAAGCAAGAAAAAACAAAGCCTCATATTTTTAAAAACTGGGCAACAATTCCAGAAACTAATCAGTAAGCTCTGTCTACTCTACACTCACATTTGTCATCAACCTAATTGTTGTCCCCAGCACACAATTACTAAGTGGCTACATTTGCAGGATGCCGTGCCAGGCACTCTTGAAAGCAAGTACAGAAGCTCCAGGCGGGGGATTCGGGTTGCACACTGTGCACACACACACATTCACACACTCATGCATTCACACACACACACTCACACAAACACAGGATTTAAAATAATTCAAACCTTTTCCTTGTATAAGCTTCTGGATTTAAGTAAGAACCAAGACTTGAAAATATGTGACAATTGAGGTACTTTAGATGTCTGTCTGTCTGTCTATATCTATCGTCTATCAATCATCTATCTATCTATCGTCTACGTAGCTGCCTAACTAGCTATCATTCACCTATCATCTATAAATGTGTCTATGCATGTATGGATGCATCTATCAGTCATCTACCTCTACACACACATCCATACATTCACAGAGACGCAGATTATTTTTGTTCTGGTGATTCTCATGGACTCCCACTTTATGTCAAACCAGATTTACATTTCAAATTACAGGACACGAGAAGATCTTTTCTCAGATACAGAGCCTCTCGGACATACTATCGCAGAATACGTAAATGACCTTTTATGAATGTTTTGGTTTAGTATCTCTTGCAATAAATATGCCCGAGAGATTATATAATAAGATATGTGTGCTTCAAATGACATAGTCTATAAAAATTTTAGAAAACAGCTCACTAAAACTCTGTAAAAAGTTAGGTTAAATTACATTATTAAAGCCGGCTGGATTCCATTAATATTTGGAAATTTGGGAAGAAAACAATATATAACAACTCGTTATCTGTGTCTTTTAAATAGAAAACAAATGTGTGTGCGTATTCTCATGGAAACACGGGCATCCTTGGGCACACTGCTGTGGCTTCCCGCCTGTCATATACCAGATCGCTGTGACATGAATCTGTGGTTCTCCCTCGATCTGCAGCACCCCCTTATCTGAGAAAGGTCAGAGGCATTTCCATGACAGTTACTGTCCTGGATTTCACTGTCATTTTGCGACATATGTCCATTATAACCAATATGAAACATCAAATACAGCTAAAGAATAGTTCATTGTCTTTAACAGTACCGAATGATATACGAACATTATTTTAAACATGACTGAATATTATAACTTTCTTCTAATCTGTCTCCTAAACTTTTTCCATCAGGTTTCTGTCTTATAATTAATATTCCTTTTTTTTTTTTTTTTTTTTTTTAGTTTAAAGCCTATTTATGTATTTTAAAACCAGAGGCATTTGTACTAGCCTGTTTTTTAAGATTATAGTAATGGGTTCTAGAAGGTTTGAAATGAAAACACACGATAGTCTGCCCACAGCTTTCAGTAGGGTTGATCAGCACTGTATTTTAGGATGTCTGTCTTTAACGCCAACTAAAACGAACATACTAAAGACAAAAAAAGTCACGCCAGTGGCCGGAGCAGCCCTTTGCTGCGTCCGTGCACCTTTACGTCGTCACTGTCACCTTCCCCTGAACTTGACGCCTGCCACACAGGAAATGGACACATGCCAGCAGACGTGTAATAAGCATTTAAATGATCAGAGCCTCTCTCATGAGACTGTCGTATAGATTGTACTTCTCCTAGATGTCGGAATCACATCCCAAAATGAAGACGCGGGGACCTCAGTGCCATGGTCCAGGCTCAGCTACCATGTCCATCCTTTGCACGCTTCTTTATTTTCGCCAGCATTTTTTAAAAAAAAGTCTTTGAAAATTACAGTAGATTTAAATTTTCTATTTTTACTTCTTTAATCACCTCTGTCTTCTTACATGGTTCACATTTTAAAAACCTAGTTTTGTCACAAAACGTTTAATTGAAACTTTTGAGAAAGCATACTTGTTACTGACAAATTAATCAGCAAAATCAGTGAGCTAATTTTAATGATGATTACTATTTTAATGGGTGAATATTTTTAGCTCCATCTGGAATGCAAAAGTGCTCGCTGACTTGGTGAGACTTAAAGTGTGTACGAACTGCGTTATGCTGTCTCTAACAAGCGCAGGTAGCACATTATCTTAATTCAAATGAGAAAAGTATTTATAGACCAGACTAAGAAGCTGCAGTTCAGGTAAGACATGAATGAGGCAGGAGGGGACCAAATTCTGCTCCGTCGAAAGCGGCCAGTTAACTGTCCTGTCGAGACCCGCAACGCTTTCATTC
>NW_024348210.1:0-961 GCF_902729225.1 Pteropus medius | reverse complement strand
TGTTGTTTCATTCTCTGCTGGTTTAATTAGTGCCTGATATTGTCTGAAGTAATGTCATTTTTATTATAGTAATGGCCAGAGCCAGCATAAAATTCACAATATTTTTCATTTCAATAAAACTATTCAGTCTAATGGTCCTGTCCCAGCATCGTTAGAGGTTCCGAAGCCGCAGAAGGATAAAGCTTTCCCTGGCTGTCTTGGAAAGCATGTTCCTCCAAGGGTTCTCAAGTCTGGGTATGAACTCTTGGTGGTTCATGGTACCTTTCCTGGACTCCCAACCATACCCAAAAGAGCAGACTTGAAAGCTTGGCTTCAAATTGTTATAGTGCTAGTCTTGGAAGCAAAAATTCTATAAGTCCCAATGTGTTGCAGTTATGGCTGAGACTGCTCTGTGTTCTGTGACCGGTCCCAGGGCAGCCACTGATCAGTAGCAGAGCTGCTGGGTCTTGGGTCCGAGCTGAAGATTGCTCATCTGTAAACAAGGCAAGAAAATCCACCTGGCAAGGAGAGATGCTCATATGTGGCAAGGCTTGATAAATGGTAACTTATCCTTGGTTGTTAGAGATGAGGCTCCCACCTTCAAAGGTGAAGTTTTGATCATTCCCTTCAGCAATACCCACCTCCAGCAAAAAAAAAAAAAAAAAAAAAAATTATAAGGATCAGGTACGTGGCTGAGGAGATTATTGAGACTGGGAAGGATGCTTGTGGGCCTGACAGGAGTTGAGGAAGCCAAGCCAGGGCTCTGTGGTGTTGATGTTGCCAGGAGGCACTACTAGGACACAAAGCATTCCCTTGCCCCTCCCAGGCTGGCTGTGCTCCCTGCTTCTCACTCTTTCCTCAACCTTTTGGGCCCTGGCTGGGCTCCTCTTTCCTGGGAAACACAAGGGTCAGCATAGAAAATGTAGTCTGGATGTGAGCTCATCTTATACTGGACTGGCTAAATCATTCTGGCCCAGAGTAA
>NW_024348209.1:0-419 GCF_902729225.1 Pteropus medius | reverse complement strand
AGTCGTGGCAGTTTGCATTCAACTTGCTAACGTAATAACTAGATGTTCAGTGGCCTTTGTGATGCCACCACAGAGTCCCACCTCTCAAACTGGAGCCTGCGCTTAAGGCTGTGATTTAGTAGGGAGCCTGCCTGGAGACTCATGTGGAGGAATCTGTGCTTCATGTCCTCCCCGCTATCCCAGGCTCCTACACAACCTACCTAACAGGCCTCCCTCCTAGGCCTGACTCACCTGCTTCCCATGATGACAAGTAGCTCGTCTGACAAACTGACGTGTGCTGATGTGTGAATGGTAGAGAGAGAGAGAGAGAGAGAGATGTTTCACTTCCTTCTGGGCAACGTGCTCAAGCTAGAAATGTAGCTTAAAGACTCAAGCACGGCTCTTCCCCCCACCTCCCCACCCCACACACACGTCATGCA
>NW_024348208.1:0-943 GCF_902729225.1 Pteropus medius | reverse complement strand
TTTCATTAGCTACTAATAAATGTAGCTTCCCTAGGAACAGATTTCAGCCCAAGGTGGTGTCAATTTTTCACGCACCAAAAAGATGGGGCGAGGTACTGGCACAGAGAGCAGCGAGGATAACAGGTTTATCTGCTGGCCAACGCTGCTCGGCTGCTCTGTCATTTTGAAAGCAGAAAATGGAGGTGAAGGATGGCTATGAAGCTGTCAGCACAGACGAGGCAGCTGTGGTGGCTCCCACGGCAGGGAACAACCTCTAAGGCAGGGCCCAGGAAGAGCAGAACACACACGAAACCACAAGGCTCCAGACACAGGAAGGCGAAGAAAATCTACACTTTCAAGTTACTACGTGGGGACGTAGGGGACTTGGTAGAATATTAGAGAGCCAGTACTGAAATCGTGCCAGGGTTGAGTCCCGACCTGCTGGGTGTCCCGCTCAACAGTCAGACAACCGGCTGCCTCAGGTACTAATTAGTGAAACTGTCTAGAGGGATGGTTCTGGCCCACTCTTTCCCCAGCTCAAATCTCTTCAGGGCCTCTCAAAGGCCATTACCAATGGGTTAAACCCCTGGTTTATACGCTAAAAGTCTGATTCTCCAAGGTCAGTTCAAAGTTCTGTAATTTCAGAGCTCCAAGGAGAATCAGAAATCTTGGTTTGAACTCCTCTGGGGTTGTGAGTATAGAAACAACAGCCCTGATAAGGGACGTTATTCGCTTTGAGTCAAAAGTACCTTTGCGGGCCCCTGGAATCTAGATCATGACAGACACTTTTGAGAACCTGATGAACCCTTATGTATGCTATCCCTTCCAAAATATATACACAAATGTAACATTTCCACGAAGTTTCAGAGTGTTGCCAACTTCGGGATGGCTCCTTGGTTAAGAACCCATTATCTAGTACATCTAGACTGGAGGTCTTTCCAGAACAGCACGACCGGCCTGTGGC
>NW_024348207.1:0-627 GCF_902729225.1 Pteropus medius | reverse complement strand
ACAAATTACTTTGGTAATTGCAAAAGGATTATTAATACTTATAGGTCAGTAGTCTTGACCTTTTCAAATGTAACCGTTTTTGCTGAGACTAGAACTTAAAAAGAAACTAAACTGTTGTGATATTTACCTTAAAAATGTTAAGTGAATGAGACAGCAAATTAATGAATTATTTAAATATACCACCCACATTTTTAGTCTGTATTTGGGCATGAATAAGAAAGGATGTTTATTTTTTGCATTGCGAGGGATTGCATACACATACAGATGCTGTTCCTCTGCCTTATAAATTCTAAATGATGACTGGATGGCAAGAAGGAAAAAGAAAACTACAAAGCCTTCCTTTATTTATCTCAATTTTGACCTTACATTTGGAAAGGTGAAGAATAATTCTGGCCAGTGTTTCTTCAATTCTATAGCCTTCCAAAACGGACAATATCAATTTCATAGCAATGCCGTGACCATTTATTCCCATCACAGAAGGGCATCTTGGAAAAAAGTCCTTCTTATGTGGCATTGTAAACCATCTGCCCTATTCAGGTTTTATAATACGTAGCAAATTCGAAAAAAAAAAAATAGAAAGAGAAGTTTCTGGGACAAAATCAGCATCTAAGAACTATGAAAAAATCA
>NW_024348206.1:0-1748 GCF_902729225.1 Pteropus medius | reverse complement strand
CAATTTGGGCAGAGTGGGGTCTTTTTGGGTGGTGGGAGATAAGTAATCAAGAATTTCGCATTAAGTTGTTAAATTCGAGATGTCTGTGAGTCCAAGTACAGATGCCAATTGGGTACTATCTGGAGCTCAGGAGATAGTTTGGAGCTAGAGAGCTATATCATATATATATATATATGATATTCATATCTGAACATATATTTATTTATAATTTATATATATATATTTATAATTTATATCTCAGATATATGAAATATAAAGTTATGAGATTACTATTCTTAGGTAGGGTATATAATTACAAAAGAGTAGATCACTAAAGATGGAGCCTTGCAGCCCTCCAACATTTAGAGGTCCAGAAGAAAAGATAGAACAAGCAAAGGAACTGAGACAAAATGGCAAGGAATGGAGAGGAAAAAACAGAGCGGTGAGGTATCCCAAAACCCAAGGAAATAAAAGGTTTTAAGAAGTAAGTAGTTGAATTGATGCTAGTTATTTGAGGATAATAAAGTCTTAGAATATAGTTCATTAGATTTTGCAAGATGGAAGTCACTGTTTTCCTTGACAAGAGCAGCTTTATTGGTGTATGGGGGTGTAAGCTTGATGAAAGTGAGAGAGAATGGGAACTTTCAGTTAGACATGGGAAACTTCCAGTTGCACACATGTGTTTATCATCTATGCATCCTATGTCAGGCTGACTCTAAGATAGCTCCCAATCCACCTCCTGGTATTTACACCCTTAAAAAATGCCTTTACCTTGAGTATGTGCTTCTACAGATAGAATCTGACAAAAGTGATAGATGTCACTTCTGTGATTAGGTTACATAAAATACTGACTTCCATCTTGCTAGCTGACTCTCTCCATTCCTGATTTTGATAAAACATGATGCCATATGGAGAGAGCCATGTGGCAAAGGACTAAGGGTGACTTCTGGCCAATAGTCACTAAGAAAGTGATGTTCTCAGTTCGACGGCTCATAAGGAACTGAAACTTCCAATTATTACACTGGCATGAAAGTAGATGTTTCTTCCTCTGAACCTTTATATCAGACCGCTGGCAAGCACCTTGATTGTGGCCTTGTGAGAAACCCTGAAGTAAAGCACCCAGTGAGACAATGCCCAGACTCCCGACCCACAGTAATTCTGGGATAATTAATGTGTGCTGTTTTAATCAGCTAAGTTTGTGGTAATGTGTTACATAGTAATAGATAACTAATACACTTTTTGAAATACCACTAAATTGAGAGAGAAGAAAGGAATAACTGGGTATTAACCCACAAGATAAGGAAAGGAAAGCTAGAAAAGAAAAAAAACAGTAGATAAGATATATTCAAATTTTGTGAGCTGGGAAGCTGATGGATTTGTAGTTACTAACTTAGTAAAGTCATAAAAGCTGATGTTCCTATAAAAAAAGAGACTGACAAGAAGAAAGTTGATAGAAAAGCTCAAGAATTGGAAGCACCAGCTACATAGAAAGCTACAGTGAAAGAGGATGGAGCGCTGAAAACAAGGACTGAAGGCATGAACGTATGACTGGGAAGCATTTAGGTAAACAGATCTGTTCCAGCACCTTGAAAAGCAGATGACTAAGCCTCCCTCCAGGGGACAGGAGCCTTATTCTCTGAAGAAATTGAAGCAGAGAGATTTTGAGACAAGATGAGTGAGTGTAAATGTTGGTCTCAGACTAAAAATAGGGAAATTAAGTGAAAGCCTAATTTGAATGATGATGACTTCTAACTTCCTAGCTCTTCCCA
>NW_024348205.1:0-475 GCF_902729225.1 Pteropus medius | reverse complement strand
GGCCTGTCTTCTGTGGTAGACCAGGGGTCCACGCAGGTTTCCTTCGAAAATCCACCATATACATATATGTGCATATAGATGAACATATATATGCATATATATATATATGGTAGCTTTGGCAAAAAGCTCTCTGGTGACGTCCATTTTGAGCCAGAATCGCAGACTTCCGAGAAAAGGCTCACTAAGGGCAAATGCACAGCCCTCCCGGGGCCTTGGGGCTCTGTGGGCGATGCTCGGTCTGCTGCGGAGATTGGGGTACCGAAGTTGGAGGAGCACTCACTGACACTTTGAGCTCCTAGAGGTACAAACTACGTCTCATTCGACTCTGTATGCTCTTGCAGGTTTCAGGGCCACCCACAGACAGCGTACCCAGGGATGCTTGGCCCCTGCCTCCATGGCGGCCGTCACCCGCTGGAAAGAGTTCAGTTGGGAGACACTGCAGACAGCTGTGGGTCTGAATTCGGCCTCCGTGCCT
>NW_024348204.1:0-4967 GCF_902729225.1 Pteropus medius | reverse complement strand
GGAGCCAGAATCGCAGACTTTCGAGAAAAGGCTCACTTGCGGCAAATGCACAGCCCTCCCGGGGCCTTGGGGCTCTGTGGGCGATGCTCGGTCTTCTGCGGAGACTGGGGTACCGAAGTTGGAGGAGCACTCACTGACACTTTGAGCTCCTAGAGTTACAAACTACGTCTCATTCGTCTCTGTATGCTCTTGTAGGGTTCAGGGCCACCCACACACAGCGTACCCAGAGTTGCTTTGGCCCCTGCGTCCATGGCGGCCGTCACCCGCTGGAAAGAGTTCAGTTGGGAGACACTGCAGACAGCTGTGGGTCTGAATTCTGCCTCCGTGCCTTAGGAGCTTTGCGATCAGCTCTTTGAGCCTTTCATTTCTTCATTTTGAATGCGTCCACGGGGATCATTACGACCATCCCAGGCAGAAAGGTGAGGGAGAGGGAGGTGTCTGCTTCCGTCCTGAAGTCTGATTTCCACTGCGGAAAGCGGGAAGGAGCCGAGGCCTTAGGAAGGAGCCCCGGGGCCTCTGGGATGAAAAGAGATCATGCTGGATTGTGGCTCTGGAACGCCCGGTGTCCACACTGCCGGGAGGTGGAGGTGCTAGGAGCGGCCTGTCTTCTGTGGTAGACCAGGGGACTAACGAGCCTGGAACCACCATAATACACATATATATGACATAGATGAACACATATGCCACACATATAGAGCGTGATATAGATATATGGTAGCTTTGGCAAAAAAAGCTCTCTTCTCTGGTGAGACGTCCATTTGGGAGCCAGAATCGCAGTGACTTCCGAGAAAAGGCTCACTTGCGGCAAATGCACAGCACTCCCGGGGCCTTGGGGCTCTGTGGGCCATGCCCGGTCATCTGCGGGTACTGGGTTGGCGAAGTTGGAGGAGCACTCATTGACACTTTGAGCTCCTAGAGGTACAAACTACGTGTCATTCGTCTCTGCATCCTCCTGCAGGGTTCAGGGCCGCCCACAGACAGCGTACCCGGGGATGCTTGGGCCCTCCGTCCATGGCGGCCGTCACCCGCTTGAAAGAGTTCAGTTGGGAGACACTGCAGACAGCTGTGGGTCTGAATTCGGCCTCCGTGCCTTAGGAGCTTTGCGATCAGCTCTTTGAGCCTTTCATTTCTTCCTTTTGAATGCGTCCACGGGGACCATTACGACCATCCCAGGCAAAAGGTGAGGGAGAGGGAGGTGTCTGCTTCCGTCCTCAAGTCTGATTTCCACTGCGGAAAGCGGCAAGGAGCCGAGGCCTTAGGAAGGAGCCCCGGGGCCTCTGGAGTGAAAAGAGATCATGCTGAATTGTGGCTCTGGAACGCCCGGTGTCCACATTGCGGGGAGGTGGAGGTGCTACGAGCGGCCTGTCTTTTGTGGTAGACCAGGGGTCCACGCAGGTTTCCTTCGAAAATCCACCATATACGTATATATGCATATAGATGAACATATATATGCATATATACGTATATGGTAGCTTTGGCAAAAAGCTCTCTGGTGACGTCCATTTGGAGCCAGAATCGCAGACTTCCGAGAAAAGGCTCACTTGCGGCAAATGCACAGCCCTCCCGGGGCCTTGGTGCTCTGTGGGCGATGCTCGGTCATCTGCGGGTACTGGGGTACCGAAGTTGGAGGAGCACTCACTGACACTTTGAGCTCCTAGAGGTCCAAACTACGTCTCATTCGTCTCTGCATGCTCTTGCAGGGTTCAGGGCCACCCACAGACAGCGTACCCAGGGATGCTTTGGCCCCTGCGTCCATGGCGGCCGTCACCCGCTGGAAAGAGTTCAGGTGGGAGACACTGCAGACAGCTGTGGGTCTGAATTCGGCCTCCGTGCCTTAGGAGCTTTGCGATCAGCTCTCTGAGCCTTTCATTTCTTCATTTTGAATGCGTCCACGGGGACCATCACGACCATCCCAGGCAGAAAGGTGAGGGCGAGGGAGGTGTCTGCTTCCGTCCTGAAGTCTGATTTCCACCGCGGAAAGCGGGAAGGAGCCGAGGCCTTAGGAAGGAGCCCCGGGGCCTCTGGGATGAAAAGAGATCATGCTGAATTGTGGCTCTGGAACGCCCGGTGTCCACACTGCGGGGAGGTGGAGGTGCTAGGAGCGGCCTGTGTTCTGTGGTAGACCAGGGGTCCACGCAGGTTTCCTTCGAAAATCCACCATATACATATATAGGCATATAGATGAACATATATATGCCTATATATGTATATGGTAGCTTTGGCAAAAAGCTCTCTGGTGACGTCCATTTTGAGCCAGAATCGCAGACTTCCGAGAAAAGGCTCACTTGCGGCAAATGCACAGCCCTCCCGGGGCCTTGGGGCTCTGTGGGCTATGCTCGGTCTTCTGCGGAGACTGGGGTACCGAAGTTGGAGGAGCACTCACTGACACTTTGAGCTCCTAGAAGTACAAACTACGTCTCATTCGTCTCTGTATGCTCTTGCAGGGTTCAGGGCCACCCACAGACAGCGTACCCAGGGATGCTTTGGCCCCTGCGTCCATGGCGGCCGCCACCCGCTGGAAAGAGTTCAGTTGGGAGACACTGCAGACAGCTGTGGGTCTGAATTCGGCCTCCGTGCCTTAGGAGCTTTGCGATCAGCTCTTTGAGCCTTTCATTTCTTCATTTTGAATGCGTCCACGGGGACCATTACGACCATCCCAGGCAGAAAGGTGAGGAGAGGGAGGTGTCTGCTTCCGTCCTGAAGTCTGATTTCCACTGCGGAAAGCGGGAAGGAGCCGAGGCCTTAGGAAGGAGCCCTGGGGCCTCTGGGATGAAAAGAGATCATGCTGAATTGTGGCTCTGGAACGCCCGGTGTCCACACTGCAGGGAGGTGGAGGTGCTAGCAGCGGCCTGTCTTCTGTGGTAGACCAGGGGTCCACGCAGGTTTCCTTCGAAAATCCACCATATACATATATATGCATATAGATGAATATATATATGCATATATATGTATATGGTAGCTTTGGCGAAAAGCTCTCTGGTGACGTCCATTTTGAGCCAGAATCGCAGACATCCGAGAAAAGGCTCACTTGCGGCAAATGCACAGCCCTCCCGGGGCCTTGGGGCTCTGTGGGCGATGCTCGGTCATCTGCGGGTACTGGGGTAGCGAAGTTGGAGGAGCACTCACTGACACTTTGAGCTCCTAGAGGTACAAACCACGTCTCATTCGTCTCTGTATGCTCTTGCAGGGTTCAGGGCCACCCACAGACAGCGTACCCAGGGATGCTTTGGCCCCTGCGTCCATGGCGGCCGTCACCCGCTGGAAAGAGTTCAGTTGGGAGACACTGCAGACAGTTGTGGGTCTGAATTCGGCCTCCGTGCCTTAGGAGCTTTGCGATCAGCTCTTTGAGCCTTTCATTTCTTCATTTTGAATGCGTCCACGGGGACCATTACGACCATCCCAGGCAGAAAGGTGAGGGAGAGGGAGGTGTCTGCTTCCGTCCTGAAGTGTGATTTCCACTGTGGAAAGTGGGAAGGAGCCGAGGCCTGAGGAAGGAGCCCCGGGGCCTCTGGGATGAAAAGAGATCATGCTGAATTGTGGCTCTGGAACGCCCGGTGTCCACACTGCGGGGAGGTGGAGGTGCTAGGAGTGGCCTGTCTTCTGTGTTAGACCAGGGGTCCACGCAGGTTTCCTTCGAAAATCCACCATATACATATATATGCATATAGATGAACACATATATGCATATATATGTATATGGTAGCTTTGGCAAAAAGCTCTCTGGTGACGTCCATTTCGAGCCAGAATCGCAGACTTTCGAGAAAAGGCTCACTTGCGGCAAATGCACAGCCCTCCCGGGGCCTTGGGGCTCTGTGGGCGATGCTCGGTCATCTGCGGGTACTGGGGTAGCGAAGTTGGAGGAGCACTCACTGACACTTTGAGCCCTAGAGGTACAAAGTACGTCTCATTCGTCTCTGTATCCTCTTGCAGGGTTCACGGCCACCCACAGACAGCGTAGCCAGGGATGCTTTGGCCCCTCCGTCCATGGGGGCCGTCACCAGCTGGAAAGAGTTCAGCTGGGAGACACTGCAGACAGCTGTGGGTCTGAATTCGGCCTCCGTGCCTTAGGAGCTTTGCGATCAGCTCTCTGAGCCTTTCATTTCTTCATTTTGAATGCGTCCACGGGGACCATCGCGACCATCCCAGGCAGAAAGGTGAGGGCGAGGGAGGTGTCTGCTTCCGTCCTGAAGTCTGATTTCCACTGCGGAAAGAGGGAAGGAGCCGAGGCCTTAGGAAGGAGCCCCGGGGCCTCTGGGATGAAAAGAGATCATGCTGAATTGTGGCTCTGGAACGCCCTGTGTCCACACTGCGGCGAGGTGGAGGTGCTAGGAGCGGCCTGTCTTCTTTGGTAGACCAGGGGTCCACGCAGGTTTCCTTCCAAAATCCACCATATACATATATATGCATATAGATGAACATATATATGCATATATATGTATATGGTAGCTTTGGCAAAAAGCTCTCTGGTGACGTCCATTTCGAGCCAGAATCGCAGACTTCCGAGAAAAGGCTCACTTGCGGAAAATGCACAGCCCTCCCTGGGCCTTGGGGCTCTGTGGGCGATGCTCGGTCATCTGCGGGTACTGTAGCGAAGTTGGAGGAGCACTCACTGACACTTTGAGCTCCTAGAGGTACAAACTACGTGTCATTCGTCTCTGCATCCTCTTGCAGGGGTCAGGGCCGCCCACAGACAGCGTACCCGGGGATGCTTGGGCCCTCCGTCATGGCGGCCGTCACCCGCTGGAAAGAGTTCAGTTGGGAGACACTGCAGACAGCTGTGGGTCTGAATTCGGCCTCCGTACCTTAGGAGCTTTGCGATCAGCTCTTTGAGCCTTTCATTTCTTCATTTTGAATGCGTCCACGGGGACCATTACGACCATCCCAGGCAGAAAGGTGAGGGAGAGGGAGGTGTCTGCTTCCGTCCTGAAGTCTGATTTCCACTGCGGAAAGCGGGAAGGAGCCGAGGC
>NW_024348203.1:0-2865 GCF_902729225.1 Pteropus medius | reverse complement strand
CCTCCCCGCAGTGTGGACACCGGGCGTTCCAGAGCCACACCAGCATGATCTCTTTTCATCCCAGAGGCCCCGGGGCTCCTTCCTAAGGCCTCGGCTCCTTCCCGCTTTCCGCAGTGGAAATCAGACTTCAGGACGGAAGCAGACACCTCCCTCTCCCTCACCTTTCTGCCTGGGATGGTCGTAATGGTCCCCGTGGATGCATTCAAAATGAAGAAATGAAAGGCTCAAAGAGTTGATCGCAAAGCTCCTAAGGCGGAGGCCAAATTCAGACCCACAGCTGTCTGCAGTGTCTCCCAACTGAACTCTTTCCAGCGGGTGACGGCCGCCATGGACGCAGGGGCCAAAGCATCCCTGGGTACGCTGTCTGTGGGTGGCCCTGAACCCCGCAAGAGCATACAGAGACGAATGGGACGTAGTTTGTACCTCTAGGAGCTCAAAGTGTCAGTGAGTGCTCCTCCAACTTCGGTACCCCAGTCCCCGCAGATGACCGAGCATCGCCCACAGAGCCCCAAGGCCCCGGGAGGGCTGTGCATTTGCCGCAAGTGAGCCTTTTCTCCGAAGTCTGCGATTCTGGCTCAAAATGGACGTCACCAGAGAGCTTTTTGCCAAAGCTACCATATACATATATATGCATATATATGTTCATCTGTATGCATATATATGTATATGGTGGATTTTCGAAGGAAACCTGCGTGGACCCCTGGTCTACCACAGAAGACAGGCCGCTCCTAGCACCTCCACCTCCCCGCAGTGTGGACTCCGGGCGTTCAGAGCCACAATTCAGCATGATCTCTTTCATACCAGAGGCCCCGGGGCTCCTTCCTAAGGCCTCGGCTCCTTCCCGCTTTCCGCAGTGGAAATCAGACTTCAGGACGGAAGCAGACACCTCCCTCTCCCTCACCTTTCAGCCTGGGATGGTCGTAATGGTCCCTGGGGACGCATTCAAAATGAAGAAATGAAAGGCTCAAAGAGCTGATCGCAAAGCTCCTAAGGCACGGAGGCCGAATTCAGACCCACAGCTGTCTGCAGTGTCTCCCAACTGAACTCTTTCCAGCGGGTGACGGCCCCCATGGACGCAGGGGCCAAAGCATCCCTGGGTATGCTGTCTGTGGGTGGCCCTGAACCCTGCAAAGGCATACAGAGACGAATGAGACGTAGTTTGTACCTCTAGGAGCTCAATGTGTCAGTGAGTGCTCCTCCAACTTTGGTACCCCAATACCCGCAGATGACCGAGCATCGCCCACAGAGCCCCAAGGCCCCGGGAGGGCTGTGCATTTGCCGCAAGTGAGCCTTTTCTCGGAAGTCTGCGATTCTGGCTCAAAATGGACGTCACCAGAGAGCTTTTTGCCAAAGTTACCATATACATATATATGCATATATATGTTCATCTATATGCATATATATGTATATGGTGGATTTTCGAAGGAAACCTGCCTGGACCCCTGCTCTACCACAGAAGACAGGCCGCTCCTCGGACCTCCACCTCCCCGCAGTGTGGGCACCGGGCGTTCCAGAGCCACAATTCAGCATGATCTCTTTTCATCCCAGAGGCCCCTGGCTCCTTCCTAAGGCCTCGGCTCCTTCCCGCTTTCCGCAGTGGAAATCAGACTTCAGGACGGAAGCAGACACCTCCCTCTCCCTCACCTTTCTGCCTGGGATGGCCGTAATGGTCCCCGTGGACGCATTCAAAATGAAGAAATGAAAGGCTCAAAGAGCTGATCGCAAAGCTTCTAAGGCACGGAGGCCGAATTCAGACCCACAGCTGTCTGCAGTGTCTCCCAGCTGACTCCTTTTCCATGGGTGACGTTCTAGCGGACGGAGGGCCAAAGCATCTCCGGGTACGCTGTCTGTGGGCGGCCCTGACCCCTGCAAGAGGATGCAGAGACGAATGACACGTAGTTTGTACCGCAAGTAGCTCAAAGTGTCGGTGAGTGCTCCTCCAACTTCACCACCCCAGTACCCGCAGATGACCGGGCATGGCCCACAGAGCCCCAAGGCCCCGGGTGGGCTGTGCATTTGCCGCAAGTGAGCCTTTTCTCGGAAGTCTGCGATTCTGCTCGAAATGGACGTCACCAGAGAGCTTTTTGCCAAAGCTACCATATACATATATATGCATATATATGTTCATCTATATGCATATATATGTATATGGTGGATTTTCGAAGGAAACCTGCGTGGACCCCTGCTCTACCACAGAAGACAGGCCGCTCCTCGCACCTCCACCTCCCCGCAGTGTGGACACCGGGCGTTCCAGAGCCACAATTCAGCATGATCTCTTTTCATCCTAGAGGCCCCGGGGCTCCTTCCTAAGGCCTCGGCTCCTTCCCGCTTTCCGCAGTGGAAATCAGACTTCAGGACGAAGCAGACACCTCCCTCGCCCTCACCTTTCTGCCTGGGATGGTCGTGATGGTCCCCGTGGACGCATTCAAAATGAAGAAATGAAAGGCTCAGAGAGCTGATCGCAAGCTCCTAAGGCACGGAGGCCGAATTCAGACCCACAGCTGTCTGCGGTGTCTCCCAGCTGACCTCTTTCCAGCGGGTGACGGCCCCCATGCGCAGGGGCCAAAGCATCCCTGGGTACGCTGTCTGTGGGTGGCCCTGAACCCTGCAAGAGCATACGGAGACGAATGAGACGTAGTTTGTACCTAGAGGAGCTCAAAGTGTCAGTGAGTGCTCCTCCAACTCCGGTACCCCAGTCTCCGCAGAAGATCGAGCACGCCCACAGAGCCCCAAGGCCCCGGGAGGGCTGTGCATTTGCCGCTAGTGAGCCTTTTCTCGGAAGTCTGCGATTCTGGCTCAAAATGGACGTCACCAGAGAGCTTTTTGCCAAAGCTACCATATACATATATATGCATATATATGTTC
>NW_024348202.1:0-15200 GCF_902729225.1 Pteropus medius | reverse complement strand
AAATCCACATGAGTAAGTGAAGACCTGGAGGGTATTGCATTGTACGCAAGACAGAAATGGCATTGGATAGAGTCCTGGGGGGCTGATTCTACCCCTGTGGCCACATGTCCTGTCTGAAGGGAGACTCATATGGGGACAGCATGTACCTGTGGGGGGCAGAGAGCCTGAGATCAGCACACAGGTCCCTGCACTGTGCTGTGTCTCTCTGTGTGGAAAAGAGAACCAGCCTCAGGCACACAAAGCCCTCAGGGGGTCTCTCTGTCAAGATATCAGAAAAAACACATTGAAAGCTGCTGCAGGAAAGGTCCCCAGGCACTGCTGATATGCCGTCTGCAGACAGGTTACTTCATCATTTCTCATCTGTGTGAGAATGTGGAAAATTAGTGCCACAAAGAAGCAGTAATTCTGCTGGGAGGAAGCTGAGAGATTTGAGAGGAAATTGCTGCTCCCAACAGGAAGCCCCTTCCCCAGCTCCCTCTGCACCTGCTGCTGGGCTGGTCTGTGTGTGCTGTGCTGTGTGTACCCGGAGCTCCCCCTGGTGTCCTGAGCTCCCCCTGGTGTCCTGAGCTCCCCTCCTGTCTCCCTCATGGAGGTTTGTGACTGGGCTCACACTGAAGTCCCCTCACTGTGTCTGTCGCACAGTAATACACGGCCGTGTCCTCAGGCTTCAGGCTGCTCATTTGCAGATACAGCGTGTTCTTGGCGTTGTCTCTGGAGATGGTGAATCGGCCCTTCACGGAGGCAGCGTAGTATGTGCTGCTGCCATCACTATTAATGGATGAGACCCACTCCAGCCCCTTCCCCGGAGACTGGCGGACCCAGCTCATGCCGTAGTCACTGAAAGTGAATCCAGAGGCTGCACAGGAGAGTCGCAGAGAACCCCCGGGCCGCACCACGTCTCCCCCAGACTCCACCAGCTGCACCTCACACTGGACACCTGCGAACAGAGACATGTCAGGGTCAGGAAAATGTCACAAGTCCGTGTTCCTCACTCACACCCACTCACGTTACGCAGCGTCCCCTGTTCCCCATCAGTCACCTCGTAAAACAGCGATGAGGAAAACCCAGCGGATCCCAGCCGATCCCATGGTGCGTCGTGCGTGTTCAGACCTGATCCTGGAATGGGGACTCCTGGGAATCGCGGGGCTGTGCTCCTGTCCCAGAGCTGCAGGCTCGGGGCTGGGCTGGCTTTTATCGGCAGAGGGACCCTATTTGCATGAGCTCTGACTGTATAAGGAGCTCTGGGTTTGGGGACCCACAGAGAGGGTAGAACCCAGATCAGGTGTGCGTGTGTTTGGGCCCGTGATGGCAATGAGAACATTTTGTAAAATATTCCTTTTATTGTGACATGTGTTACTTAAACACTTAGCAGCATCATCTTATTGCATTTTTCTCATGCACATAAGTCATGTGACATATCATTTACCTGCATCACAGGTGAACAAGGCCAAACAGGACCACAAAGAGCTTGATGGTGTCGAGAGCTTACACGTGTATGAGTGAACTCGTTTGTCTGGCCCTGTACGCTCCCCACTGCACCCTACTGCTCCCCTGGGCCACCTCCAGGACAGAGTGGACGTGCGCAGTGAGGTGCAGTTCCCCTTCCTGCATGAGCGCGTGTGGGATTTGCTGCCTTCTAGTGCTAACGGAGAGCACGTGCGAGTACCAGGCTCACAGGTGTATTGCAGGCGTCTGTCCCATCTGAGAGTCACTCTCTGTGCCTCTAACTTTCTTTGTCCACTGGTAACGGCACTTGTACGGTAGCCGTCTTGCTGTGGTAGAGCTCTGTCAGCCACAGCCACGCCAGTATGGTGTGTACAGTTGGAAGCGCACGCACATACATGATGTCCATGTTACATCCTCAGCATCATAATTGGAAATGCAGCGTGTGGTGTGACGCGGGCTCGCACGGGTCAGTGCTGAGTCTCCTTCCTATGAGTGCATCTGTGCCATGTGAGTCTGCGCACCTGCTGAGGGGTGTTGGAGTGTCCCTCGTGTCTGGGCTCTACGAGGAAAGCCAATGCTCAGCCTGTAGAAAGAGAGACCTGAGAAAATGTTATTCTTCTTATGACATGCAGCCACAGTGACAAGCAAGCTGCACTAAGTGCTAAGCAGTAAATTCTCTTCAACATGTTAGCTATGTGACATCAAGATGCTGCACCCCGAGGGCTGGATACACAGGTGCCCCAGAAAAATATGAGATCATAATCTGTCTGCCCTTGTGATAGGAGTCCAGAGGGCACAGCCCTAGAAAGATCAAAAGTTCGACTAGAAACAGTTAATCATTCAAAAATCCAGTGTCTTAAATGTCTGGGAGCACTTCCCCCAGTGAGAGCACGGAAGGCTGTGTGTGAACCAGGAAGCGAGACCTCAAGATGCTGAGTCTGTGGTTGTCTTTACCATGGATTCTCTGCCCCAGGACTGTGTGAAGTTAATTCCAGTTGTCTCTCTCAGCCGCTTCATCTCTGTTACTTTTTTATAGCAGCTCACATGGACTATAATTCGGTAAAGAGAAATGGGGTGCTGCTGTAAGAGATACGTGAAAATGAAACACTGCTTTGGAAACGGGCTGGGCAAAGATGCTGGAACGGTGCTGAGATGCGTGTTAGAAGAAGCCTCCATGCTGTGGACGGGTCTTTAGAGGAGGATCTGGGGGGAGCTCAGAGAGGAAGAGGGAGCCAGGGAGCAGCCTCAGTCTTCGTGGAGGAAACCTCAGCCGTCCTGAGCAGACGCAGAAATGTGGGTGACGACGGCCATCATGACGGGTGCTCGGATGGAGCCGGAAATGTCTTAGTGGAACCTGGAGGGAGGCGGTCCTTGTTATGGACGGTGGGGAACTTGTGTGACGTGTTTCTCCTGCTGTTCTGTGGAAGGTAGAATGAGGAGAAGGGAAGTGGACACTCAGCTGAGGCTCTTTCAACGCCTAGGGAGGCAGGTCAGGCTCCGCCCCCTGACGACTCGTGGTGAAGGACAGCAGAGATGAGGCTAAACTGTTTGCAGCCGTACGATTGATCCTTTACATCCGCCACTATAACAACCACAACCACATTTTCTGACAAAAAAACAGCACAGTGCAATGGTCCTAAGGAAGTTTTCACCTCCACATAGAGGGCGCCCCATGGGTCAGGCCCAGCTGCTGCTCCGCGAATCTTATCACCTGGCTAGTGCTGGGAACACACACCTGAGAGCCTCTCCAGCCTGGAATTGGAACAGCAGGGACACTGGGGAGGCCCACTACTGGGTGATGTGGACGTCCCTGGAGGGAAACTTTGCAGGGACGACGTGCTGGACCCTCCTCCCACGGCAGAGCGACTCGGGAACGTCACCATCAGCTCTCCCTCTGCCTGCTCTCGGGGTCGGACTTGCACTGGGGTCTGACACGTCTGCAGCCGCCCTGAGCTCTCAGCATTTTCTCTACAAGGGTGGAGGTTTCATAACAAAATACGAGTGAATGTTCCAACGAAAGTCATCTGTCGCCGAAGCTGCTTCTCATAAGGCTTTGACCACACCCCTTCTGTAAATGTCTTTGATAAAATGAACCTGCTTCTTCTGAAAACATAGAATGCTACATGAAACGGTCAGTTCCTTGTGAAAACATGGCTTGCCTCCTCTCTCCATTTTTTTCAGTCCCCACTAATCCAGTTGTTGCTCTCAGGTATTCTCCATGTTTGTTAAAATCTGTAACCCATGTATTCTAAGTCAAAATTTATCATAAATAACCTGATCTGGGCTGACCCAAACACACTCGAATGGCATGGATTTCCATGGTGGACAGCGGCTTCAGGTTTTGCAGACACTTCCACTATGGCCGTCCCTATGAATTTCCCAAAAACTTTGTCCTGCCCAGTCTGTTTCCACAATTGATGGCACCTGGATCATACAGCACATCCGAGGGTCCCATCTGCAGGTCCCCCCTAATGCCCACCTGAAGGCCATGACTCAGGAATAGTTGGAGCTGCACCGAGTGCGTTCTCTATAGCATCTTTTACCAGACAACTTGTCCACTTGGCTATGGATAGTCGTTTGTCTTCCCAATGTGTCCACACTGAGGACGACAGGGCTGTGCAGTGCAGTGCAGTGAGGAGGGGGAAAGTCCCATATGCCTCTTCTAATGTGCCTGAAGGTACCATCCTGAGCTCCAGGTAAAGTTCCTGACTTGCAACATTCCTTCTATACAAGCCTTTTACATGAGCTGATTGCTTGAATTGAGCTCAGACGGTTACAAAGCAGCTGGAATTGTTATGGTTGCAAGTGGTAACATTGGTAGAAGGGTGGGAGTTGCTAAGGGCTACCGATGGTTACAAATTGTTACAGGAAGCGGGAGCTGCTGGGGGACAAACAGTTCCATTTGCCCAGCAAAGAGCAAGTAGGGCAAAGTGCAAGTGAGCTCTGCAGTGAGCTCGTGCACCTGCGAGCATATTTACCTCAGCAGAACACAGAGCTGTTGGCCTTTTGTTGAAAATTCCTCTACTTTTCCTCTTCAAGATGACAGGTGTGGCTACAGGAGGAAGCATAGAAAGAGATCGGGGGAAATAGAGTTTATCACACTCACGGGTCCTAGAGACGGATGGTTATGATGCCACCAGGGTCTCATGGAAGACACCAGAGTGTTCAGGAAGCAGCAGACAAGGGGTCAGAGGGGACCTTAGGACCTGGGATTTACTGGGTTTTTCTTGGGGAAGGAAGAGCAGGGTGGGCAATCAGCTTAGGGCTGATTATTTTATTGGCCTTGAAGCTGGAGGGGCTTCTCCAGTTGCCTGGCACCCGGGCCAGGAATACTGAAGGCAGAGGATATTGCATCCTGGGGTGTGTGGGCAGACAGAGGTGGTGTCCCCTGGTGGGCTTCTTTACATGTGAAAGGCATGTGCCAAGCCAGGCCCTGTGCTGACTCCAAGGATTGGGTTCCCGTGAGCAGAAGTCTGTCCACATCCAGAAAGGGTTATAAAGATGTTAAAACATCGTAATGTCGAGAAGCTAATAAAATACATAAACACGCAATTCAGAGGATGACCTTATGCTTTCTCTACAGCAGCACCTTGTCATAGTCTGTCCCCATTTCATACGGGAAAAGAGTTGTGTCCTTCGTCCTCCACTGTGAACCATGGGGACAGACCTGGGACACACAGTCGTCCCTCAGGAGCTCCTCGATTGACCTTGACCACATCATGTGTGAGAACCCGCTTCCTCCCTAACTCTGGGTTCATCTCCCTAAATGTGTTTCAGCTGAGGCTGAAGCTTTGATGTGGGGACAGGGGGCTGTACCCTCAGTGCTGAATGGGGATTCCTATAGACTACTGGTCTAGGGTGTGAATATTTCTTCCCTCTACACGATTCTGTTCTGTTAGATAAAGAGGATCCATCTGTCCTTATCAAAGACACAATGTGGGTGCACTAGAGAGGCTCACTTCTCTATGTAAACCTAAACAGGTGAATGGCCAACAGGGTAGAGCGATCAACCCTTGTTTGGTTGGATTGTGGTGCTGGGCCACCCCATGAGGCCTGGACAGAGAAACGCTCTTCTGGGTAAAGAGGAGGCCACGTCTGTGGGAAGCTCACAGTGCTCCTTTCTCTACAGACCAGGAACCAGAGAGAAGTCCAAACACACGGGGTCCCTCACCTGAACCCTCACCACTCTGGTCATACCGCCTGAAGCTACCTTCCTAATGGGAGCATTCCCAGATGTGGGGAATATTTACTGCAAACCCTGTGATGGGGTCTGAAGACACAACAGCAGAGCGACTGTGCAATGCCAGGGCCTAGTACAGAATCATAGGAAGGGACCCATGTCAAAAATTAAGAATGAAGTGACAGCGAGGGCTCAGCGGGCACTTCTGAGTAATGCACGATTCCGATTTCTGTGTCTCCTCACTCAATGGCTGGACAATGACTCCGGCATCTCCATCCTGATTCTGAACAATAAACTGTCTTTTCACTCTGTTTATAAACTGAGCTCATGCCACCAGAGATCCTGCTTCAGGACTGTGGAATGATGGGTGCCCTGTGTTCCTACCCCCATGGGGAATCCTTTCTGAGTGATGGGCCCATGTGGGGACAGCATGTACCTGTGGGCGGCAGAGAACCTGAGCTCAGCACACAGGAGCCTGGACTGTGCTGTGTCTCTCTGTGTGGAAACAGGTCCCAAACTCAGGGACACAAAACCCTCAGGTGATGTCTCTGTCAAGAAATCAGAAAGGACACATTGAAAGCTGCTGTTGGAAGAGTCCCCAGGCACTGCTGATCCGCCATCTACAGACATGTTACTTCTTCATTTCTTGTGTGTGTGAGAATGTGGAAAATTAGAGCCACATAGAAGAAGCAGTAATTCTCCTGGGAGGCAGCTGAGAAATTTGAGAGGAAATTGCTGCTCCCAACAGGAAGCCCCTTCCCCAGCTCCCTGTGCACCTGTTGCTGGTCTGGTCTGTGTGTGCTGTGCTATGTGTAACCTGTGCACCCCCTAGTGACCTGATCTCCCCTCCAGTCTAACTCAGGGAGGTTTGTGACTGGGCTCACACTGAAGTCCCCTCACTGTGTCTTTCGCACAGTAATACACGGCCGTGTCCTCAGCCTTCAGGCTGCTCATTTGGAGATACAGCGTGTTCTTGGCGTTGTCTCTGGAGATGGTGAATCGGCCCTTCACAGAACTGCCATAATTTGTGGTACTACTATCTGCATTAATTTCTCCAACCCACTCCAGCCCCTTCCCTGGAGCCTGGCGGACCCAGCTCATCCAGTAGCTACTGAAGGCGAATCCAGAGGCTGCACAGGAGAGTCGCAGAGACCCCCCAGGCCGCACCACGTCTCCCCCAGACTCCACCAGCTGCACCTCACACTGGACACCTGTGAACACAGACACGTCGGGGTCAGGAAAATGTCACACGTCCGTGTTCCTCACTCACACCCACTCACGTACGCAGTGTCCCTTGTTCCCCATCTGTCACCTTGTAAAACAGCGACGAGGAAAACCCAGCTGAGCCCAAACGCCATGGTGCGGTGTGCGTGTTCAGACCTGATCCCGGAACGGGGACTCCTGGGAATCACGGGGCTGGGCTCCTGTCCCAGAGCTGCAGGCTCGGGGCTGGGCTGGCTTTTATCAGCAGAGGGGCCCTATTTGCATGAGCTCCGACTGTATAAAGAGCTCTGGTTTTGGGGACCCATAGAGAGGGCAGAGACCAAGAGCAGTCGTGGGTGTATTTGGGCACGTGGTGGCAATGAGCTAATTTGGCAAAATATGACTGTTACTGTGACATGTATAACTCAAACACTTAGCACTATCATCTTATTTCATTTTACTCATGCACGTAAGTCATATGATGAGATATTATTTACCTGCATCACTGGTGAACAAGGCCAAACAGGACCACAAAGAGCTTGGTGGTGTCGAGAGCTTACATGTGTATGAGTGAACTCGTTTGTCTGGCCCTGTACGCTCCCCACTGCACCCCACTGCTCCCCTGGGCCACCTCCAAACAGAGGGGACGCGCCCAGTGAGGTGCAGTTCTCCTTCCTGCATGAGCGCGTGTGGGATCTGCCGCCTTCTAGTGTTAATGGAGAGCACGTGTGAGAACCAGGGTCACAGGTGTATTGCAGGCGTCTGTCCCATCTGCATTGTCACTCTCTGTGCCTCTAACTTTCTTTGTCCACTGGTAACGGCACTTGCACGGTAGTCGTCTTGCTGTGGTAGAGCTCTGTCAGCCACAGCCACGCCTGGATGGTGTGTACAGTTGGAATCGCACGCACATACATGATGTCCATGTTACATCCTCAGTATCATAATTGGAAATTCAGCGTGTGGTGTGATGCGGCCTCGCACGGATCAGTGCTGAGTCTCCTTCCGATGAGTGCGTCCGCGCCTTGTGAATTCGTGCACCTGCTGAGGGTTGTTGGAGTGTCTCAGCTCCCTGGGCTCTACAAAGAAAGCCAATGCTCAGCATGTAGATGCAGAGACCTGAGAAAATGTTCTTATCCTACGACACACAGCCACAGTGACGAGCAAGCTCCACTAAGTGCAAATCTATCGATTTTCTTCACCTATCAGGTATGTGACGTCACACAAAGCGTACCCCAAGGCCTGGATACTCAGGTGCCCCAGAAGAATAAGGAACCAAACATCCTGTCTATGTGATAGGTCTTTGAAGAGCACAGCCCTAGAAAGAACAAAAGTTTAACTAGAAACAGTTAATCGTTTCAATCCACCACTGTCCTGAAGAGCAGAGCGCCAATCTCCCATGATGCAGAACGGGGGCCCTTATCCTCTTGCAGGTTTCTCTGTAACCTGAGAGAATCCGCAGCAGATCCCAGTTTCCTGAGGTGACACTGTGGTGTGGCGAACTCATGTCTCTTGCCTGCATGTGCCCGTGCTGCCCCCACTGTCCTCACTACCGAACAAACATGAGAATACGCAGCGGAGGGCACGGAAACTGGAAGGCGTGGACACTGGTGGAATATGATGGCTCGAGGGGCGGCAGAGGCTGCAGAAGAACTACCTGCCATGGAGTGGGACAGCTACAGGTGCAGAGCTGACACTGGTTCTGGTGGACAGACAGGAACACCTGGAAGGACACAGCCCAGACCCGGGCACATCCCTGCCTAAAAACAATGCTCAGGCAAAGGTCAGAGAATCACCGTCTCCCACCCCCACCACCTCAACCCCTGCCATCACGTCCACATGAGGTGGGAGTCAGCTGGGAACCAGGGGCAGAGAGATTTTCTGCGGGATAACGGACGGTGCCGCCCCCATGCCAACGAGGGGACACAAACATGGAACCGCTGGGACGTTGAGTCCTCTAGAGCTGAAGCACGAACCAACCTCACTAGTGGTGTCCATGGCCTGGAACACCCCAGATCCAAGGGACGCGCACGGGGACGAGCCAGCTGGAGGTAGAGGGAGATCATCCCCCTGCAGTTAAGTCATTCGTTGTGACCGTGCGATAACGACATACGAGACAACATCAGACAATAGTACACCAGCAGCTACTGCCTTTTCGAGCAGATCTGGATGCTTGGAGATTAGGGGGAATAACCAAGACCCAGACCAGACCCCTAACAAACATATTTCAGAGTGACTCAGGCATTGCCTTGTCGAACACTGATTTTAAAATAACTCTGACCGCCATGTTAGGAGGTTACAGAAAAGCTACACATACCACAGGATCGTGAAGACGCCTGCAGTAGAGCGAAGGCGACTGAAAGAAAGCCTGGCATGGAAATGGAGAAAATGACGACGGAGAAGCAGAACCGAAGAAAGTTGTCCGCAGGCTCGGATGTAGACATAGCTTTCACGAGACACAGTCGACGTGAATATGTTAGTAGGGTTTTCACAGCCTGCTTTTCAAGGTGAAAAGAATGATGGAGAACAGAGAACATCGAGCCCTGTGGGACGATAAAAAATAATGTCGTTTGGGAATAATTACTATCCCCAAAATATTTCATGTACGAGTCTTTCACCTGCTACACATTTTATTATTTGGGGGTAATTGTTAGTGGGACAGTTTTGATCCTTTCTTTTTCAGATATGTCATCATTAGTGAGTAGGAACAACTTGTTGTATGTTGATTTTCCATCCTCGGACTTGTTGAATTTGTTTAGTTCTAACAGTTTTGTGTATAGTCTTTATCGATTTCTACATCTAAGATGATGTCATTGTGAATAGATAATTTTACTCTCTTTCAGATTTTATTTCTTTTTATTGCCTAATCTCTCAAGGTAGGCCTTCCCATACCATGATGAGTACACATGGTGAGTGAGCATCTTTGCCTTGCTCCTGACATTACAGGAAAACTTGCTCCTGACATTACAGGAAAACCTTTTTCAAAGCCTTCTTTGCATCGATTGTTAAGATTATGGAAGTTTTCTCCTTCATTTTGTTAATGTGGTGTATCACATAATTGATTTCTCTCTGTTGAACGATCATATGTGATCCTGTTAATTTGCTGTTGAATTCAGCATGCTGATATTTCTAGAGGACATGTTTATCTATGTTCACATGGAATATTGGTCATTAATGTTCTTACTTTATTTGTATTTTGGTCGTTAGTGTCCTTACTTTATCTGGGTCATGCTAATACCAGCCTCCTTACATGAATTTGGGAGTATTTCTTCCTCTTCAGCTTTGCGAAAGAGATGCAGGGTTGTCCCCGTGGGCGGTTGAGAACTTTGAGAGGAAATTGCTGCTCCCGACAGGACCTCCCTTCCCACCTCCCTCTGCCCCTGCTGCTGGGCTGGTCTGTATGTTCTGTGCTTTGTGTGACCTGAGCGCCCCCTGGAGACCTGATCAGCCCCTGCAGCTCCCCTGTCTGCCTCCCTCAGGGAAGTTTGTGTCTGGGCTCACACTGAGGTCTCCTCACTGTGTCTCTCGCACAGTAATACACGGCCGTGTCATCGCTGGTCAAAGAGTTCAGTTTCAAGAAAACCTGGCTCTTGGAGGTGTCCCTGGTGATGCTGAGTCGGGACTTAAGAGCTGGGTTTAGCTTGTGCCTCCACCACTCCATATAGCACCGACCCACTCCAGCCCCTTTCCTGGAGCCTGGCGGGTCCAGTGCACATCAATGCTGGTTAAAGTGAACCCAGAATCGGTGCAGGTGAGCGAGAGGGTCTGCGAGGGCTTCACCAGTCCTGGGCCCGTCTCCTGCAGCTGCACCTGGGACAGGACACCTGGGGACAAGGAGCATCAGTCCTGTCAGTCACATGCTGTCACAACCATCCCACAGACCCCTGTCTGACATCTGAGACACTCACCTTGGGGGGCTGTCACCAAGTACACGAGAAGACCCCACAGTCTCATCTTCACCTCGACCACAGAGCTGCTTCCCCAGTGACCTGAGCCCTGTGTGAGGAGAGAGCTGTGAGCGTCCACAGCCCAGACAGTTTTTACCCTGGTGCGGTAGGAGAAATTTGCATATGGGCAGCCTGCTCCTCATAAGTGGGGAGGGACTGGGTCAAGCTCCCTGGCGTCTCTGGGGTCCAGCTGGGTCTCTTCCCTTTAATACATACGGTGTCTGAGTGTGGGATGGCAGAGCAACCGATCTCTAAGGTACATTGAAACAGGTCTAAGGAAACCCTGCTTTTCATAGTATACGAATAAACACTGGACTATTGAGTAGGTCACCGTTTTTAAACTTATAAGTGTTTCTCATGATTATGAAAGTGATTAGCATGATGGTCAGACATATTTTTACTTCAAACAGATTGAATATATTCACAGTTCCCAACTATTTATAAACATAATTCAAGTAAATCATACTTTTTAACCTTTGTTATAAATTACATCCAAAATAATAGACAGTCTTCTCCAATTCCCTCCTTCATTGAAGCACATGTGAGTTGTCTTTGTCTAAGTAGCTGCCTCTCTCCATAATCAGGCTGGAAGACCCCTGATGCTGGACCCTTCATATTCTGCTTTTTCTTATTTTTTTTTTGTTAAATAATAAAGTCTTTACATATTCTATGTAATCTTTTTTTTTTGACATATTTTAATTATACTATTTATTTGGAGATTTAACTAAATTTTGAAATAACATTTCAAGTACCAAGCATTTTTATTTGCCTACTTTTTCCTTAAGGTCTAAGCTGTTTGTGTCACATCTAAGAAATCCTTGGCTGATCCAAGGTCACACACATTCCGGTCTATCGATCTGTGTCATTCCCTCGACCAGTGCCATGCAACCTTTATTATTGCAGGAGGGAATCAGGGCAAAACCGAGTTTATCACACTCAGAATCCTGGAGACTGGAGACCTGGATGCCACCAGGGGCTGCATGGAAGACACCAGGGTGTCAGGAGCCATGTACAGGAGGGAGAGGGGACCTTAGAACCAAGTTTTCTTGGGGTTTCCCGGGTAAAGGATGAGCAGGACTGGTGAAGAGCTTATGCCTGACTCACGTGAATCATTTCTGTGGGCTCAGAGCTGGACGTGGTTCTCCATCTGCCTGGCAGCTGGGCCTGGGATGAGAAGGCAGAGGAGTATCGTGTCCCGGGATGTGTGGGCAGACATAGGCGGGTGCCCTGTGGGGATAGTGTGCATGTGAATGACGTGTGCCAGGCTCGGACCTGTGCTGTATGCTGTATCTAAGAACTGGTTCCATCATGAGGGGAAGAGTCTCCCCATCCAGAAATATTTGTCAAGTTGTTAAACATCATATTGTACAGAAGGTGATAAAATACGTAAACACACTCAATGCAGGGAGCCTTTGCATTCACACCAAGTGCAGCACCTTGCCCTATTCTGCCCCCATTTCATACGGAAAAAATCACCGCATCCTTCATCCTCCACTGTGAATGCTGGGGACAGGCCTGGGACACACAGTCGTACCCTCAGGAGCTCCTCGTTAGACCCTGAGCACATCATGAGCGAGCACACGCTTCCTCCCTAACTCTGGGTTCATCTCCCCACTGTGTTTCAGCTCAGGCGGAAGCTTTCATATTGGGTGTGCGTGTGGGGGGCTGTATCACTGAGTGATGGATGGGGCTTCTATAGACGAGTGGATCCGGGGTGTGAATTCCTCTTCCATTTACACGATTTATTTCTATGTGATAAAGGAGAGAAACACATACTTACCCGGGACACAATGTGAGTGCACTAGAGAGGCTGGCTTCTCTAAGTAGATCTAAACAGCTCAGATGGCCTATAGGGTAGAGTGATCAATCTTTGTTCAGTTGGATTAGTGGTGCTGAGCCACCCCATGAGGCCTGGGAAGAGAAATGCTCTTCAGAGTAAAGAGAAGGCCATGTCTTTGGGAAGCTCAAAGTGCTCCTTCCTCTATCCAACCAGGAACCAGGGAGAAGTCCAAACACGCGGGGTCCCTCACCTGAACCCTCACCACTCTGGTCACACCCCCCGCAGCTACCCTCTTATGGGCAGCGTTCCAGGATGTGGGAGCATTTACAGCAAAGATCGTGATGGGGTCTGAAGGCACAACAGCAGACCGACTGTGCAATGCCGGGGCCCAGTGAGAATCATTGGAGGGGACCCACGTCAAAAATTAAGAATGAAGTGACAGCGAGGGCTCAGCGTGCACTTCTGTGCAATGCCCTATTCCTGTTTCTGTGTCTCCCATCAGTCGAATGGCTGCACAGTGACTCTGGCATCTCTTACCTGATCCTGAACTAGAAAGTGTCTTTTCATTCTGGTTACACAGAGGTCTCATGCCACCAGAGGTCCTGTTTCAGGACTGTGGAAGTGACAGGTGCTCCGTGGTCACTCTGAGCCACGCAGGCTGCGTAGTGCAGGCCCACTAACAAGACTCCTTTCCTTCCATCACAGACTTTGGGAGGAAAGACTCACCTTTAAGGTTAATGAATAGGATATGAAGGACAGTGATATCACTTTTCAGAATTTCCCATCCTTTCTAAATGCAAGTGTGAGCCTAGGTGCTTAATTCCATACAGATTTATTTTTTGTAGGACTTCTCTTTGTGTAATATTAACCTAAGTGATATCTTTAGATGATGCGAGTGAACATAAAGTGAGAAAACAATATTCTGAAATGTTTGTACTGACAGTAACACTCAAAATCTATTCTCTTCTAGCTACTGAAATACACTTAACTCATTTTTCCCCTGTATTCAAATGTTTTTTTAAACACCGTTCTGCTTGTGAGTCCTGACTCAGTCCTGCTTCATGTTTTTGATATAACTTTTGCTCACAATTTCTGAGTGTACTTGGTGAGAAAGGCATTTAGTCACTGGTGACCTGTCATGTGCAGTAGACAATGTTACTTCCTTGTTGCTGTTTGCAGTGAGTTTAGAAGAAATTAGAGACACAAGAAAGCAAGAGCTGCCCTTGAGAACAGCTCAGAACGTGGAGAAAAATCCTGCCTTCAACAGAATGCCCCTTCCCACCGCCCTCTGCGTCTGCAGCTGGGGTTGATCTCTGTGCTTTGTGGGTTTATAGCACCCCCGGTGTCCTGAGCATCCCTTGTTTCCTGAGTGCCACCTGGTGTCCGGATCCCCTGGGAACTTAGCGCCCCCTCTCCTCTCCCTCAGGGAAGTTTGTGACAGGGCTCACACTGAAGTCCCCTCATTGTGTCTCACACAGCAATACAGGGCCGTGTCTTCAGCCTTCAGGCTGCTCATTTGCAGATACAGCGTGTTCTTGGCGTTGTCTCTGGAGATGGTGAATCTGCCCTTCACAGAACTGCCATAATTTGTGGTACTACTATCTGCATTAATTTCTCCAACCCACTCTGGCCCCTTCCCTGGAGCCTGGCGGAACCAGATCATCCAGTAGCTACTGAAGGTGAATCCAGAGGCCACACAGGAGAGTCTCAGAGACCACCCGGGCCGCACCACGTCTCCCCCAGACTCCACCAGCTGCACCTCACACTGGACACCTGCGAACAAAGACACGTTGGGGTCAGGAAACTGTCACACGTCCCTGTTTTTCACTGATTTCTACTCACGTACTCAGTGTCCCTTGTTCCCCATCAGTCACCTCGTAAAACAGCGACGAGGAAAACCCAGCTGAGGCCAAACGCCATGGTGCGGTGTGCGTGTTCAGACCTGATCCCGGAATGGGGACTCATGGGAATTGCGGGGCTGGGCTCCTGTCCCAGAGCTGCAGGCTCGGGGCTGGGCTGGCTTTTATCAGCAGAGGGGCCTTATTTGCATGTGCTCTGACTGTATAAGGAGTTCTGGGGTTGGGGACCCATAGAGAGGGCAGAGACCAAGAGCAGACGTGGCTGTGTTCAGACATGTGGTGGCAATGAGAACATTTGGTGAAATATGACTTTTGCTGTGACATGTGTTACTTAAACACTTAGCACCATTGTCTCATTTCATTTTACTCATGCACGTAAGTCATGTGATGTGATATCATTTACCCGCATCACAGGTGAACAAGGCCAAACAGGACCACAGAGAGCTTGCTGGTGTCGAGAGCTCCCTTGTGTAAAAGTGAAATTATGTGTCTGGGCCTGCATGCTCCCCACTGCACCCCACTGCTCCCCTGGGCCACCTCCAGGACAGAGTGGACGTGCCCAGTGAGGTGCAAGTCTCTGTCCTGCATAAGCACATGTGGGATTTGCTGCCTTCTAGTGCTAACGGAGAGCACGTGTGAGAACCAGGGTCACAGGTGTATTGCAGGCACCTGCCCCATCTGAGTGTCACTCTCTGTGCCTCTAACTTTCTCACTGATAACTGCACTTGTACGGTAGTCGTCTTGCTGTGGTAGAGTTCTGTCAGCCACAGCCACGCCAGGATGGTGTG
>NW_024348201.1:0-1005 GCF_902729225.1 Pteropus medius | reverse complement strand
TTGCAGGGGACACTCCGTTATGAAAATAAGTCACTTGGCACCAGGGACGTCCGTGGAGAGGACCGGGGGCGGGAAGAGGAGCTGGGAGTTCGCAGGGTGGCTGTCCATAGAATAACGGACAGAGAACCGAGGCTCCTGAGGGCAACGCCGAGTCAGAATCCTGACAGGTCGGGCCCACCGTGCCCCGTCCTGAAGCCTCTCGAGGCGGCCTTTAACCCGCGCGTCCTTCCAGTCCCGAATCCAGAAGGCTCTGGGCAGCTCTGCACCACGCAGACAGCACGTCCACATCCCGCTGCCCGTGGCACGCCTCCCGCTGCCGGCAAAACTTCTTGCTCGTTCTCGGAGTCGACTCTGCTCAGGTGAGTGACTCAGGTGGAGATGGGCGGACTGCTCATGACTGTGCCAGCCCCCTGTGGCCACGGACACCGCGTCACCTCGGGACACAGCGGGCTGGCCTGTGGGGTCCAGGTGGTGAAGCGCTGGCTGTTGGGGTTGGGACGAGGCAGGCGCATGGGGAGGACGGGGGTGCCTGGGGCCCAGGCGCCAGTGCCTGCCCTGTGCGGCTGGCAGGTGTCTTGGCGGGCCAGCCCCGGGCACCAGGTTAGAAGGAGGTGCCCAGTGGGGGTACTGCCACTCAAGGCGAGGGTGAGGAGCCGGGAGGGCGAAGTCAGCCGGGGCAGCTGTGTCTCATGGGGAGCAGTCTGGCTCACGAGTTATCAGAGACCATGCAGGCTGGTGAGAGCTGGCGCTCGGCAATGAGGTTGGCAAGGACCTTCTTCCATGTTCGGTATCATGGAGATTTCCAAACATGGAAGACACAGAGGGGCTGGCAGGCCCAGTGCAGATGGGCACGGCGTGGTTGCCGAGTGGGCCGGGACAGAGGCGACGGGCCACCTGGCTGTGTCCTGGTGCCAGGCCAACAGCTGGGAGGGCGGGGTGGGGGCAGCCTGAACAGGAGGCTCAGCGGAGACAGCTCCAGGCCCGCAGGTAGTGAGAAGGTGCAGG
>NW_024348200.1:0-336 GCF_902729225.1 Pteropus medius | reverse complement strand
ACACAGAATAACCCAGGATAATTTAGTTCAAAGAACACCAATAAGACTAGAAAACAAGCGAGGAAACAGGGATTGTGATTCTAACTTGGTTATCCACTAGCTGTGTTACCTTAGTCAAGTCACTTTGCCAGTCTGAGAAAACACTCAGCCTCAGCTATTCTGATTTAGTAGGTCCAGGGTGAGACCTGGACATCTATACTGTAATAAAAAGCTCTCTGGGTTATTGTCATATTAAGACTGGAAATCACTGATCATATGTTATGGGACTTAATATTTTAAAAATGGTATATTCTAATTCTTTCTCTTAAATTATAATGAAAGTGGTACGAGACAGAG
>NW_024348199.1:0-559 GCF_902729225.1 Pteropus medius | reverse complement strand
GCCCCACGTGGGCAGGTTCTCCGCGCGCCAGGTCCTCGCTGGGCAGAGGTTCCAAGCCCTCCAGACCGGGAAGCAGTCGCCCGGCAGCAGCTGATCGCTTCCTGTCTCCTCTTTGAATGTCACCTCCCCAACCCCTACCCCCAGCCCATCTCTCCGAGGTGAGGCGAAGGACCAGGCAGGACAGGCGGGTGGGACAGGCGTGGTGACGCCTGCTTTGGGGGAGGGGAGAAGGGAGACAAGAGGGTTCCAGAACATCTGCCGCCACTTCGGAGACTGGGGCCCCGTGGGACACCTCTCCGCAGACTCAGGCAGCATGGACCGGGTAACCCTCCATTCGCCTTGTCCAGAGACGCGGGCTGTCAGCCCGGGGGGCCGACACCCAAGGGTGTTAAGCACGCGGGGACACCAGCGACAGCCTGGGTGCCCATTGCTTGAACTCCCGCGATGTGCCGAGCATTCAGCTGGGCGCTTGGGACCCACCAGCGAAAACACAGAGATGGCTGCTCTTCTCAAATGCCAGGTGCCCGAGGGACAATGACAGTGCGGGTTACTCGCACCT
>NW_024348198.1:0-418 GCF_902729225.1 Pteropus medius | reverse complement strand
GTACAGATATGAAAGTGTGACAGTAAGAAGGCTAATGGGGCGGGGGGGAAATGATGTGTTTGAAATATGCTGTTGGAGGAGAGCTGTGCAGATACCCTGAAACACCAGAAAGATGAACAAGTGGACCCTAGAGTGAATTAAGATTGAAACATCATTAGAGGTGAAAAATGATAACACTGAAGCTGTCCTATTTTTGTTGCAACATGAGAATCAGGGTTCTTTATAAAATAACTGGTGCTGGAAAAAATAGAAAGCATCAGGAAAAGAGGAAGCCCAAATAAGAGATGGATGGACTCCATAGTAGGCATGAGTCTGCTGGGGTTAAGCAGAGTTGTGGAGGACAGGATATTGTGGACATTACTCATTGATAGGGTTGCCAAGAGTTGGAACCAACTCAGTGGTATGTAACACGAACACA
>NW_024348197.1:0-351 GCF_902729225.1 Pteropus medius | reverse complement strand
CCAAAGAGAAGTATAGGCAGAAGAGATCTCTGGATCCACTCACCATCACCATCATTTAAACTTCATCCATCCTCACTCCTGACTAATTCTCTTAGAGCATTTCAGACTGTATTTATTTATTGAACACCTACTGTGCCCCAGGCACCAACATTCAGACTGTATTTATTTATTGAACACCTACTGTGCCCCAGGCACCATGCTATGCCCCAGGGATCCAATGTCAATAAAGCAAATAAGATCTCTACTCTTATTGAAGTTGTATAAATGAAGCAGAGCGTGAGTAAACAGACCATTATAAAGTGTGGGAAATGCTGTGAATGGGGACACACTGGGTGTGGGAGTTGGGGGGCA
>NW_024348196.1:0-894 GCF_902729225.1 Pteropus medius | reverse complement strand
GTTTCTTGCTCTGCTACACGCTGCAGTGGGTCTCCTTCCTGTGAGGCCCTGGCAAAGCTGCCTGGGACTCTGGGGGCACTGAGCTGGTGGCCCTGCTGGAGCAGTTCCTGTAGAGGGGACCTGGGCTTGGCCTGTGGTTCTTCTGTAGGTTGAGTCTGACTCTGTCCTGGCCAATATTAACCGACTCTCAGGGCAGGGGCGGGATGCGAAGGTGAACTCTAATGAGCCATTGATTTTTCCATCGATGCCTGCTCTGCCTTAAGCATTTCTTCTAACGGATGGGGAGAAACGTGAGAACGGCATTGCCCCGCAACGGGGCCGTCCTGGGGCGCCTCACTCATTCCTATCGTTGCTCCTTCTGAGGCCAGAGATGGACTTTTCTGGGGTGGCCCACGGCGAGAGAGGCTCTTGGCTACGTTCCCAGCTCTGACTTCCCCGGTCTCACAATGCCCCATTCGCTCAGGTGTTCAGGCCGGTTCTGTATAAGGACTGAGGTGTCAATCACCTGTTTAAGCCAAACCTGAGCACCATCCTTGGTGCTTATGGCACCTGCGGTCCCCCAGTGTGGCTCTTCAGCTTCAGCCCCAACACAGGTCCACCTCCACATAGCTGCCCTGTTTTTCTCCAGAGCCACCATCACCCGTCCCTGGATTACTGCAGACACCTCCCCACTGGCCTCCTGTCTCCGCCACGGGGCCTCTAGAGTCCACTGTCCCCGCAGCAGTAAGATGACACTTTAAATGTGTAAGTTGGATCTTGTCACCCCTCTGCTCGCAGCCGGGTCCCCCAGCTCCCCACCTCACTCAGAGCAGATGCCGAAGCCCTGGCCGTGGCTGTGGCCTGTGCCGCCCGTTTCCCCTTTGTCCTCGTGTCCACCCCGCCCCGCCCGGCTCT
>NW_024348195.1:0-12349 GCF_902729225.1 Pteropus medius | reverse complement strand
TGAGAAACGTCTTCAGGAAGCTCGTCTCTGTGTCACAGCCTGGACTCGGCTTAACCCAGTTGTGGGTTCTAAGCACGCCTTGAATGATCAGCTTCTCAGGCAGGCAAATGCCAGGGTGAGTGTGCTCCATGGAGAGAGCACTGGGAAATGCCCTGCCACCTCCTAACTGTGGAACCTGTGCCAGACGTGGTCTCTTTGAAGGTCGTTTGTGGTTGGCCTGTGATTTCTTAGGTTACATCAAATGGCTGTGATTCTAGATCATATTCATAATCTTTTGACAAAACCTAGAGACAACAGAAGGAAATCCTTAAGACATCAAGTTAATTCTCCCTTACCCGATCACATATAACAGTGTTTTCAACTTTTTGACAATTTTTTCTTTCATCGCATTGCCAGGAATGCTCTTGCCCTAGATACCCACAAAGCTCACTGCCTTCCTCTTCTCACTTCCTTCAACTCTTCACTCAAGTGTGCCTTCTCAGAGAGGCTTCCCTGGACACCTGATCAAAAATCGTACCCTCGCCCTTCTGTTCCTGCCACTTCCATCTCCCTTTCCTGCTTTATTTTTCTCCTTTTCACTTCTCGTCATCTAATACAAGCATACCTCGGAGATATTGCAGGTTCAGTTCCAGACCACCACAATAAAGCAGGTATCACAATATAGTGAGTCATAATCTTTTTGCTGGTGGAGAGTCCTGCCTTCAATTTATAAAAACTCAACATCGTGAAAGCACAATAAAGGCAAGTGCAATAAAACGAGATGTTCTTGTACACTAAAAATTTTCTTATTTGTCTTATTCATTGTCTTCCCCACTAGACTGTAAGCCCCACTGGGGCAGGAGTTTTCCCTGGTGCAGGGTCTGTTCACAGCTGTGCCCAGCCAGGACAGCACCTGGCGCATTTCAATATGCATTTGTTGAATGAGTTAATAATTGTTTTCTGTCCTTTAAGTAGAGCAGATATCTTCATTTTACAAATGAGGATATAAGGCAGTGTTTCTATACTTCCGACCCCCAAGATCATGAGGAAAAAAATACAAAAACATTTCTAATGACTAGGTTTCTGTTTTTGTTTTTCTCTCCTGCAGGTGTGACAGGAGTAGGCTGGATTTGAGCATAATCCCTCCCCTTGTGGGTTATGCTCTGGTAAATAGTTCTGTTAAAAACAGAATACTCTGGGCATATTTCAAAATGACTACTTTTTACTCCTTGCTGGAAACGCGAGGGGATCTTTTTCTAACCATAACTGTGAGAACCCAGTAGGGCTACTGGAGGTAACACCAAAGTGTGGTGGCCCCTTAAGACTGGGCACATTGAAGCTTTGAACTCTCAAACGTGTCCACACTGAGCCTCCAGCAATCCCTCAATTACAGTTTAAGTTTTCCTCTCCAAGACTTATTCCCACAGAAGTTTCTGCTTCTGGGCTTCTGCTCTGGTAAGCTGTGATTCTGTATCCACTTGTCTGTATAATTTTGGAGGTGGCAGTTTTCCCTGTGACCTCCGTTCTTTGATGGATCTGAGTGGTTGATTTCGTTTGTTCAGCTTTTTTCTTGCTGTGAGGGTGGAAATGATGACGTCAAAACACCTAACATAGCAGACCGGACTATTTTTTAAAAAACTTTATTGTCGAGTTTTGAATTTTTTATATATATGCTAGATACTAGTCCTTAGTCAAGTAGATGGCTTGCAAATATTTCTTCCCAGTCTGTAGCTTCACATCCTCCTCACATGTCCTTTAAAAGAGAAAATTTTTAAAATTCTGATGAGGTCCAGTTTATCATATTTTCCTTTTATAGATCATGTATTTAGTGTCAAATCTAAGAAATTTATGCCTAGCTTTAGATCCTAAAGATCTTCACCTACTTTTTTCCTAAAGATTTTATAGTTTAAAATTTACATTTTAACATTTTAAAGATAATTTACATTTTACATTATAGTTTAACATTTACATGCATTGTGAAAAATTCATTTTTGTATAAGGTATGAGGTTTAGGTTGAGGTTCTAATTTTGCCTTTAGCTATCCAAATGTTCCAGCACTGTTTGTAGAAAAGGCTGTCCTCCCTCCATTGAATTCCTTTTGCAGCTTTGTCAAAAATCAGTTGACCATATTTGTGTGGGTCTGCTTCTGGGCTCTCTATTCTGTTCCATTGACCTATTTGCTATCTCTTCACCAATACCATGCTGTCTTGATTGCTGTAATTATATAGTAAGTCTTAATATTGGATAGAGTGATTCCTTCCATTTTATTCTTTGTCAAGATTGCTTTGCTATTCTATGGCCTGTGCCTTTCCATATATTTTTAGAAGAAGCTAGTCTACGTCTACAAAAATCCTTTCTGAGATTTTGGTTGGAATTGAATTAAACCTATGTCGATTTGGGAATAGTTAACATCTTTACTATGCTGAGTCTTCCGATTCATGAACACTGCATATCTCTACATTTATTTAGGTCTTATTTGATTTCTTTCATCAAAAAATTATCAATATTTTGTAATTTTCAGAATATATATCCTATGCATGTTTTGTTAGATTTATATCTAAGCATTTCATTTCCTTTGGAGTAATTATAAATGGTATTGTGTTTTGATTTTATTTTCTGCATATTTATAGTATATACAAATACAAATGACTTTTGTGTGTTGATCTTGTGTCCTGTGACCCTGCTAAATTCAGTTTTTGGTTCTAAGAGGTTTTTTTATTTTTTTAAATATTCCCTGGGAGTTTCTATGTAAACAATCATGTCATCTGCAAATGTTTAACTACCCTGCATACCTGGAAAATACTTCCACTTGGTTATATTGTGTAAATCTTTTTATAATTGTTGGATTCAGTTTCCTAATTTTTTGTTGTTGTTGAGAATTCTGGCATCTAAGTTCATGAGAGACATTTTTTCTGTTTTTTTTTTTTTTGGGTTGTCTTTGTTTGTTTTTCATCAGGGAAATATCTGCTTCATAAAATGCATTGGAAGTGTTTCCTAATTTCCTATTTTCTGGAAGACATTGTGAAAAATTGGTGTTAATGTTTTTTAAAATGTTTGTTAGAATTCTCCAGTGAAACCGTTTAAGCCTAGAAATTTTTCTTTGGGAGCTTTTAAATTGTGATTTCAATTTATTTAATGATCATAGGACTGTTCTGATTTTCTATTTCACCTTGGTCGAGGTTTGGTAATTTGTGGTTTTCGAAGAATTATTCCACTCTTTTAAGTTGTAAAAGTATGAGTGTAAAAATTATTTGTAGTGTTCTCTTATTATCCTCTTAATGGCTGCAGGATCTATAACTGAAGAGGAATTTTCATTCAAAAGGCTAATCAGCTCTCTGTTCTGCTTCTGTAAATATGCTTGCTGCATGGGCTATACTCGAAATTGACTAAAGACTCACCTTCCCTTTTGTTTGATCTGTCTAAGCAAAAAATGTAACTGTTTGTACCCCCTAGCAACTCCCGTGCTTTATAACACTTTGTAACTGCCGGTAACCCATAGCAACTCTTGCCCTTTGTAAAGGTCTGAGGACAAATCGGCCTGTGCAAAAAGGGTCTATATAAGGAATGTTGCAACTGAGTTCCTGGTCCAGATCTTCAGAGCGCTAGCTTTTCTGGGACCGCAGGCGTAATAAACCTGAGTTCTCCAACTCTCTGAATGGTCTTGGTTTCTTGCCCATCTGATTTTGAATCTTTTCTGCAACATAATGTTATCCTGTTTTATTCCTGATATTGGTGATTTGTGAGCTTTTTTTTTTTTTGCCATCAGACTTGATAGAGGATTATCAATTTTATTATTTTTTTCAATGAATCAAATTTTTGTATTACTTTCTCTACTGTTTGCCTATATTCAAGTTTAGAGATTTCTGCTCTTTTTCCTTCCTTCTGCTTGCTTTGGGTTTATTTGGTTGTTCTTTTTCCAGTTTCTTGAGGTAGGAAGTATATTGATTTGAGATCTTCTTTTTAAAGGTAAGCATTGTTATAATTTTTTCTCTCAACACTTTTAACAGTATCCCACATATTTTGATGTCTTTTTTTTTTTTTAATTTAGTTCTAGGATTTAAAAACATTTCCTTTCAAACTTTCTCTTTGTCCAAGGGATTATTTAAAAGTGTTGTTTGGTTTCCGAGGGTTTGAAATTTTCATTATCTCTCTGTTATTGATTTCTAGTTTCATTGCATTATGGTCAGAAAACATACTCTTTATGATTTCAATTCTTTTAAAATGCTGTCTGTTTCATGGCCCAGGATATGGTCTATCCTGGTTTATGTTCCATGGGAAATTGAAGAGAATATGCTTATTTCTATTGTTGGGTGGAGCGTTCCATAAATGCTAATCATATCCTTTTAGTTCATGATGTTATGTTCTATGTCATTGCTGGTTTTCAATCTAGTTCTATCAGTAGTTGAGAGAGGAGTGTTGAATTTTTCAACTATAGTGGTGATTTTTCTTATTTCTCCTTTCAGTTATGTCATTTTTTTACTTTACGTATTTTGAAGCTTTGTTGTTTGTGCATACACACTTAGAATTGTTATATCTTCTTGGCGGATTGAGCCTTTTATTGTTATATAATGTCCCTTTCTGTCTGTGGTAATTTTCTTTGCTCTGAAGTATACCATACTACTTTTTAATATAGTCACTCCTACTTTCTTTTGATTAATGTTAGCACGGTATATCTTTTTTATCTTTTTACTTTCAACCAACCTATGTTGTTGAATTTGAAGTGAGTTTCTTGTGGATAGGATATCGTTAGGTAGGTTTTTATAAATCCACTGTCAATCTTTGTTTTTTTATTAGTGTATGTAGATCATTTATATTTAAAGTAATTCTTAATATGTTAGAACTTAATTATACCATTTATTATTTGTTTTCTGGTTTTTGATGCTCTCTCTCTCTTTTTTTTTTTTGCCTTCCTGTAGTTTAAACATTTCTCTAGAGTTCCATCTGGACTTACTTATGGTGTTTAGGAGAGATGTACTCTCCAAATATATAGTGTCTGTAGTTGCTCTGAGTATTATAATATACATACGTAGCACATCACATTCTACCAGTATCAACATTTCACCACTTACCTATGAAAATTCCACTTCCATTTAGGGTCCTTTGTTTTTCTCACTTTAAAATATCATTTTCTTGAGTATCAAATGGTGTTAGCCTTTCTGTTTCAAGAATCAAAGATGACTTATAAAACTCATGAGAAATATTGTCTATGATTATGTACTCTTACTTCTACTTCCTGTCGTCCCTTCTGCTTCCCAATGCTCCAGATTTTCTTCTTTTAGCTTTTAATCTCTGTTTATAGAACTTCCTTTAGCTAGTTATCAAGTGTATGTGTGCAAGTGACACATTTTTAAAAGTTTTCCTTCATCTGAGAATGTCCTTATTTCCCCTTCTTTCATGGATAGTTTCATTGGACAAAACATTCTGGGTTGACAGTTCTTTCAGCACTTGAGAAATGTGCCACTTTCTTCTGGCCTTCATAGTTTCAGATGATAGATCCGATCATGTAAATTGGTGTGCCTTTATAGGCAAGGTGTCATTTCTGATTTCACATTTATTTTTGTCTTTAGTTTCCAAACATTTAATTATGATGTGTTAATCCAGTTTGGGTTTCACTTATCTTCTTAAATGTATAGGTTTGTGTCTTTCATTAAATTTGGGAAGTTTTAACCATTGTTTCTGTGACTACTGTTTCAGCCATACCCTCTCTCTCACCTTCTGGAAGTTCTAAAAAGTTAAAACGTTTGTTATTGTATCACAGGTCACTGAGGCTCTATTTGCTTTTTTTTGGGTCTCTTTTCTATGTTCAGACTGTGTAGATTCTATTTGTCCTTAAGTTCCTTGATTCTATCCTCTGTCACCTCCACTCTGCCATTGACTCCACACAATGAGTTTTTAAATGTGTTGTATTTCTCAGTTCTATAATTTTCAATTTTTTTTTTTTGTATAACTTCTATTTCTTTGCTGAACCTTTTTTTAAAATTTATTTCAAGATAATTTGTACTTGGTTGTTGACACATTTTTAAGATACATGTTTTAAAATGATTTTTAGTTGTATCCCGGACATTTTGTCTTTTCTGTTAGGAGACTCTGGGTCCTATTTAAATCTTTTATTTTAGTAGATATTCAGCTTGTTTAGCTTTAGCACACAGATTCCTTCCTGTAATTGGTGGTTGTGGGCCCAATGAGTTTAATTTCAGAGGTTTTGTGGTGCAAATTTGATCTGTTCTCTGCTAGAGAGACCTTTTTGTCTCATAGCCTGAGACTGCCCTGGCTTGATGATTTTTGCAATGGGATCTTTCCTGTCCAAGCTATCTGGCCGTCCCAGTGTCTTTGGGTGGGAGAAGGGAGACTTAGGCTTGTTTGGGCAAAGATGCTTCCCAGGTTGAGCTGCTCATTGTGGTTGAGTCCCTTTTTCTTTTATTGCCTGGTCACTTGACTATCTTCCAGTGGGGGAAGGGAATCTCTGGTCTAGCAGGAAAGAACAATTCTCCTCTTGTCCACTCAACTATCCCTCTTGCTGGTGGTACCTGGCTTACCCAACAGTGTCAGAGGGATTCCAACTGCACTGGGGTAGGAATGAGTATCCTTCAGTTGCTAGGTTGTGAAAGGTCAGGCCTAGGTCACCTTCTATAGGGTGAGGAGAAGTAAAATGCTTCGCTACTGTGTTGTTTCTCCAGTCTTGGGATTCTGAACCAATTCACCTTTCTATTACTTCTTAGGATTCTTCTTTGGTTGTCATTTGCATTACTTTGAGGATTTATGATTATACTTAACTGTATTATTATACTTAGTGGGGAGGAGCAGGGAGATACAAATCTGTACCATTTTGTCAGGACAACATTTTCAGCCCAATTATTTTGACAATTATTATACTTTTCTTATTTTTTTTAAATACTGAATGACTTTCTAAAAGTGAAGATACCTAGCGGAGACACAATAACTTGTTAGGTGTGGATTGAATTCCTGTATATACTTGTGTCTGCTTTATCATAGAGGAAGTGTTATTATAATCCTTATTTTAAGGTAAAAGGGTAAAAAAAAGAGGCTGGGGTCACATGTGGTTCTAGCTGAATTTATCCACTATGTAGGGCTATTGTGATCGTTAAATGTAAAAATACATATGTAATGCATTGATCCTCGGTGCATGTAGGCAACAATAAGTGCCCAATAAATGTTACTGTTCCCTTTCCTTTAACACTGCCCATTTTTTCCCTGAGTTGTTTAAAGTCCCTAAAGACAGAGATGATCTGTCTTTTTTCACCTTGTATCTCTAGGATCTAGAATAGTCCCTGACAATAAAAATTAAACTGAATAGCATTTATATCATTTGTAACACCTCCATCTCCTCCCAGCTATGCTCTTTCCATCTTTCGAATTTCACTGACCTCTCTGTGATTTACTTTCTTGCTTGAATTAGATCATTTTTGGCTTTCCTCCCCCTCATTCATTTCCTATGCCTTTAAGCAATAAGTTTCTCTGTGCTCATGTGTTTTGATCATTTTCTGTTTCCCAGTCATCCCAATGCTTGGGCAAAGATGTAAACTGTTTTTCTCCTGAATTTTAGGCCATACGTATCAAAGCCCCTGTGACCTGGCAGACAAGGAATATTTCTTTACAGCATCCATTTTATTTGACCAGCATAATAGGCCTACCTCACAAATACAGGTTTTTAGCCAATCTATTCACTCCTCATAGCAGACTAAGAGGCTGCGAGAAGTTTGAAATTTAAATCTAAGTTATTGTAATGTAAAATCAACCTAGATGAAAACGATAAGCATTTAAATCTTAATGTGTGCCAAATATGTAATGCATGTTACCATGAAAAATCAAACTCCACAAAACATATTTGCTTTGCTTTAATAAATTAAATAGGTTAGAAAAACAGTGAACTGTCTAAAAGTGGTAGGTGCGCTCTGGCATTGCACGATCAGAAAACACACTGTACAAATTAAGAAACAATATACATCCAATATCCACTGTGTGTATTTCCTTGGGATTTCAAAATGAAATTTTCCAAACTCCACCCCAGAGGCTTCTGCCAATTTTACCACATATCTGATGACATTATGCAGAACAGAAGCTCAAGAAATTCACTACATTAAAAATGAAACAAAACCTACAAATACAAATGAAGGATTTATACTCACGAGTGGCTCAGAAACAGAGTCTGACTCATGATTGGGGTAAACAGTACAGAACTCAATAGTATTCTTCCTTTCAGCAGAAAATTTAGCTTATAAGATATCCTCATAACCAAAAGAGATATTAAAGTTAACACTTCACTAAATTTTATTAATATTTTTTTCTCTGTATTGAAATAAGCAGTTTGCAAATACTTCCTCTCAAGTCATTAAAACATGACCAGTAGGAAAAGTTAAGTCTGAAACTTACCACCATAATTTGATAAAGATACATAACATTCTTAGAAATTCTTTTCAACAAACAAATATGCCATTAGCCCGAGGAAACATTAGATCTTTTCAATTCACTGTCATGTCATGTAAAGTAAAACAAAACAAAACAAAACAAAACAAAACCACACTGGTAGATAATTTCTTGAATCCAATGTTTTTATTCAATTAAGACTTTTTAAAAATTAAAATAATCTCTGTATTTCTGTAAAGTATATAGAGAAATTTACATCAGTGTATGTGTATACTGCCCAAATCTAATCGATGATGTTTCTGATACTGAGGTTGTGGTCTTCATTGCTTAATGAGAATAAACAATTTTTTTGTACTAATGTAGTATATATTTTTGAATCTCTTTGAAATAGTTGTTAAACATACATTGAGTGAACCTCAATGAACTCTGAGTAGGCAAAGATGCAACATTCAAGAGAAACCAGTAATATTTAAAAAGTTTATATGACCTGAGAAGTACTGATATCTGGGTATGTATTGAAGTCAACTGGGTACTCTAGTCAGAACGGTTCAAATTTAGGTAAGAGAATCTCGTACAATCAATTAAACTGAGTTGATGGTTCTTTTGATAGGAGAATATAAAAGCACAATAAAAATAATACCTAAAAAAAATGAAGACTGTATCTACAGCATGACTTGTTTGGTAAATGGAAAGATTAGAAAAACATAAAAGCAAAAAAACTCTTTTTCTAGAAAGATGGACCATGGCCTATGACTACACACTCAAAGTTCCAATTGCACATTAATTACACTTTTTGAAATTTCAAATGTTAAGCAGACACTGAGGTCATTAACCAAAACAATTCTAGAAAGGAGAATATTGCTCCGATGAGGCTGTTAACTCTGGAGGGTGGTATTTTATTTCACAGACAGCATCAGTTTATATATATTCATTATCAGTGCCTTCATAACCAAACGATTTAAAAGTTAGCAGCAGTTTCTGCAAGTACAAAAATACACATGTATTATGTAACATATGGTGGTAAAATTTGTCAGGACATATTATACAAACTCAAAGCTTTTTTGATAAAGCATCAATCTAATATATTATTATAGATTAACAGAGTATAATAAAGTGACATGTACTCTGTGTTCAAATAATACCATGTAATACTTCACAGCAATACTAACAAATACTTCACATTAAGTATTGCAAGAGTATCTAAGGGAACACAGAACATCGGAATGGTTAATTCAGAACTGCAACACCTATTTTCTTCTGTGCTTCGAATTGGTTGGGTGTTTTTCTTCCTTTTATTTTTTATTTTTTTGGTGATTTTTGACTCATCAATGTGGAAAAAAAAAAGGCTAGAATGTTATTTTGTTAAGTAGAGAAGAAATTTATTCCAGAAAGACACTCCAAATCATAAGAGCTTCATTCACATCTTTCAGTGCTGACAGTAGTATTGCCTTAAGGATAAGGGGAATCCCTGGCCTTTATATATTACACTGCAAAAGATGCATATGGAAACTTAGGAATCAAAATACAAAGTGAAGTCTACTTCACATCTGTAACTGAGATGGTTAATATCATGAAGGAGTTCTTTGGACTCAGAGTTCTAAAAGCTAGTTGTAATGCTTAGGGCAAACACAGCCATGTACCTTTGAGGTAGGTAGCACCTATAGCTAATACTGAAAGGACTTCTTAGATCTTACAGAAAACATTTTTTTCCTCTCCAACTGAAAAATGCAACCTTTAGAACAACAGGGAAATAACATTTGACATGAAGTTTCCTGGTGGCTCAGAAAAATAATTTTGAATAAACTAGTTTGTGGGCCTATGGTAGTTTGTGATGTTGAGGACAAACATTCAACCGAAGACATTTAACCACAATAAGAATCCAATGTCTATAAGAACAGAAACTGAGCTAATAATGGACATAAAGACAGTAATTATTATGACCCCTTTGTGCAAAATACCTAGGATGGATAGCATAAAGATAATCATCGCTAATACTTAGGACGACAAAAGAATTCTTTTTATGGAGACCGTTTGGCAAAAAGTTTAGACTAAAACTTTCTTCTGAGATGGGCTTTTTCAAAGCTACTTTTTGCTTTTGGAATTAGGTTTATATAATTCTCTATAAGAGCAGTAAAGGGAATTAGGTGTTGAACTCACATATTCACTTTTAGTCATTGGAAACAATGACTAAAGAGTTTTTCTCTCTTTTTACTGTTATAGTGAATCATATAAACCTAATTCTGAAAGAAAAAAAGCAGCTTTAGAAAAGCCCATTCCAGAGGAAAAGAGCCAGTTTTAGTCTAAACTTTTTGCCAAATGGTCTCCATAAAGAGAATTCTTTTGTCATCCTAAGTGTTAGCAATGATTATCTTTATGCTATTCTTTCCAGGCATTTTATACAACAAGGTCATAATAATTACTGTCTTTATGTCCATTATTAGCTCAGTTTCTGTTCTTATAGACATTGGATTCTTATTGTGGTTAAATGTCTTTGGTTGAATGTTTGTCTCCAACATCACAAACTACCATAGGCCTTGAGTCTGAGCTGGACACATTACTCAGTCTAAGGGCAGGCTGAGGATTTCGCACAAGGCAGAGTGTCCGAAGAGCACTTCCCATGACTCTCTCTTCGTGTGAATGCACACAAAGCTTGAGACTGTCTTCCACTAGGTTGAGTGCAGAGCTAAAGTGTTTCTCTGAGACCTGGCTGGGATAAGAGCTACTGCACTGAGCTTCTTGCACAGCTTCAAGTTCTTCAGCTGCCCTTAAGGGCCTATCTTCTTGTTTCTCTTGCAGTGACCTGGCTTCTGGAACACTAGAAGAATGTGGAGACTGCTCTGTGGGTCTTTTTAGAGAACCTATTTTCTTTTCCTCTGGTCCATATGCACTTGGTTTCTTTCTGAGGGACCAGTTCTTTAGACTGGCCATGCCATTTCTCAACCATGTGATGGGGTGAAGAGTTACAGAATGTGAGTGACACTCTACTCTATTCTTATTTGTATGAGCCAGTTGACTGCTGGCTTGCCCAGATGAGGGAGCAGGCATTCCAGAAATGAGGCCAGAACTGCAAAGGTCAGAAGAAAGTTCCTCCTGTTTTCTTTGAGCCTGAAAAGTGCAATCGATTGATGAGGAAGTATCAGTGGGTGTAAAAATGAAGTGTTCAGAAAGCTGGGAAAAAGCACTGTCTTGGGAGCTCACTGATGAGCCAGATGGGGAAGTGCCTGGGGAGGACAAACTGGAAGAGCTAGTGCTTGGGCAAGTGTTTAAGCTTGAGGGTAAAAACTTCTCGGTGTTTTGGTTTATGGCATTACTCTTGCCCTCCTCGATGCCCATGACCAAACTCTGATTAATGAGCTTTTGTCCCTCCATTTGCAAAGACTTGTGTTGTTTGAAATAGTCATCTTCTCCAAGTGATCAGCTTCATAGCTGGTTTTATGTTGTTTCTTTGAATAAATACCCCCGAGATGGCTCAGTTTGCAGTGCTGGTCATGACTGCTGGTCTCCGAGCAGCGCCGGTGTCCTCTTGAACTCTTGAGGGTACCTGTTGTGTGTGCCAGGGAGTATCCAGATGTACCTGTATCAAAGGGCATGTTTTGGGGATGATCACGTGAGGATACATGACTGTAAGATGCCACAGAAATGGCCACTGGCTTGGATTTAGAAAAAAGTTTCACGTGATTTCCTTCATTACCACATGAGCTTTCCTTCTTAACTATTTTATTAGTGGCATTTTTCTTGATATCAGTGCCTATGACTAAATTCTGTCTCAAACATGTCTTACTCTCTTTCCGTAGGGGTTGATTCTGCTTTAGATAGTCCTCATCTTCTTGTGAGAGAATTGGATCATAGCTGGACTTGAGTTTTTTTCCCAGTAAAACTCCCTGAGAGAGGAAAGCTTTGAAACTTCATAGTTGGTGCTGGGCTCCAAGAAGTACCAGATCCACTTGGGGCTTTTTGGAGCATCCGCTGCAGCTGTGGACAGGCA
>NW_024348194.1:0-425 GCF_902729225.1 Pteropus medius | reverse complement strand
CACAGAGCCCCAAGGCCCCGGGAGGGCTGTGCATTTGCCGCAAGTGAGCCTTTTCTCGGAAGTCTGCGATTCTGGCTCGAAATGGACGTCACCAGAGAGCTTTTTGCCAAAGCTACCATATACATATATAAGCATATATATATGTATATGGTGGATTTTCGAAGGAAACCTGCGTGGACCCCTGGTCTACCACAGAAGACAGGCCGCTCCTAGCACCTCCACCTCCCGGCAGTGTGGACACCGGGCATTCCAGAGCACAATTCAGCATGATCTCTTTTCATCCCAGAGGCCGCGGGGCTCCTTGCTAAGGCCTCGTCTCCTTCCCGCTTTCCGCAGTGGAAATCAGACTTCAGGACGGAAGCAGACACCTCCCTCTCCCTCACCTTTCTGCCTGGGATGGTCGTAATGGTCCCCGGGGACGCATT
>NW_024348193.1:0-433 GCF_902729225.1 Pteropus medius | reverse complement strand
ATGTACTCACTTGAATTTTTGTTATTTAAAAGCCCTCAGGTAGCATCTTCTAATATCAGTCATACTTTTTCTTTTATAATAATTAACCTCCCTATTTTCATTTTTTAGAACTTTGGGGCTCTGTGTGTGTGTGTGTGTGTGTGTGTGTGTGCGTGTGCGCGCACGCACACGCACGTGTGTGTATTACCAGAACAAGAAGGCAGTATCTACCACAACTTGTGCCCTTCGCTCAAAACCCCAACAGTACCCCCTCCCCACTACAGAGAGCCTTATTCTCAAAAAGAAGAGAGTGAGGGATTGGCATTGCAGCTGTGCCAGCAGACACTACACAGGAGATGCTCACTGATTCTGTTTAGTCTCTTAGGAGAGCGCATGTATAAATACTACATATGTAAATGTCTTTTAAGACATCAGTCCTCCTCTCAAGGGATTT
>NW_024348192.1:0-3942 GCF_902729225.1 Pteropus medius | reverse complement strand
TATAGATATGAATATATCTAGGGAGCTCTGGCAAAAACGCTCTACAGACGTGCATTTGAGCCAGAATCGCAGACTTCCGAGAAAAGGCTCACTTGCGGCAACTGCACAGCCCTCCCGGGGCCTTTGGGCTCTGTGGGCGATGCTCGGTCATCTGCGGGTACTGGGGTAGCGAAGTTGGAGGAGCACTCACTGACACTTTGAGCTCCTAGAGGTACAAACTACGTCTCATTAGTCTCTGTATCCTCTTGCAGGGTTCACGGCCACCCACAGACAGCGTAGCCAGGGATGCTTTGGCCCCTCCGTCCATGGGGGGCGTCACCCGCTGGAAAGAGGTCAGCTGGGAGACACTGCAGACAGCTGTGGGTCTGAATTCGGCCTCCGTGCCTTAGGAGCTTTGCGATCAGCTCTCTGAGCCTTTCATTTCTTCATTTTGAATGCGTCCACGGGGACCATCACGACATCCCAGGCAGAAAGGTGCGGGAGAGGGAGGTGTCTGCTTCCGTCCTGAAGTGTGATTTCCACTGCGGAAAGCGGGAAGGAGCCGAGGCCTTAGGAAGGAGCCCCAGGGCCTCTGGGATGAAAAGAGATCATGCTGAATTGTGGCTCTGGAACGCCCGGTGACCACACTGCGGGGAGGTGGAGGTGCGAGGAGCGGCCTGTCTCCTGTGGTAGAGCAGGGGTCCACGCAGGTTTCCTTCGAAAATCTACCATATACATATATATGCATATGATGAACATATATATGCATATATATGTATATGGTAGCTTTGGCAAAAAGCTCTCTGGTGACGTCCATTTCGAGCCAGAATCGCAGACTTCCGAGAAAAGGCTTACTTGTGGCAAATGCACAGCCCTCCCGGGGCCTTGGGGCTCTGTGTGCGATGCTCGGTCATCTGCGGGTACTGGGGTAGCGAAGTTGGAGGAGCACTCACTGACACTTTGAGCTCCTAGAGGTACAAACTACGTCTCATTCGTCTCTGTATCCTCTTGCAGGGTTCACGGCCACCCACAGACAGCGTAGCCAGGGATGCTTTGGCCCCTCCGTCCATAGGGGCCGTCACCCGCTGGAAAGAGGTCAGCTGGGAGACACTGCAGAAAGCTGTGGGTCTGAATTCGGCCTCCGTGCCTTAGGAGCTTTGCGATCAGCTCTCTGAGCCTTTCATTTCTTCATTTTGAATGCGTCCACGGGACCATCACGACCATCCCAGGCAGAAAGGTGAGGGAGAGGGAGGTGTCTGCTTCCGTCCTGAAGTCTGATTTCCACTGCGGAAAGCGGGAAGGAGCCGAGGCCTTAGGAAGGAGCCCCGGGGCCTCTGGGATGAAAAGAGATCATGCTGGTGTGGCTCTGGAACGCCCGGTGTCCACACTGCGGGGAGGTGGAGGTGCGAGGAGCGGCCTGTCTTCTGTGGTAGAGCAGGGGTCCAGGCAGGTTTCCTTCGAAAATCCACCTTATACATATATATATGCATATAGATGAACATATATATGCATATATATGTATATGTTAACTTTAACAAAAGCTCTCTGGTGACGTCCATTTCGAGCCAGAATCGCGGGCTTCGAGAAAAGGCTCACTTTGCGGCAAATACCAGCCCTCCCGGGGCCTTGGGCTCTGTGGGCGATGCTGGGTCATCTGCTTGTACTGGGCTACCGAAGTAGGAGGAGCACTCACTGACACTTTGAGCTCCTAGAGGTACAAACTACGTCTCATTCGTCTCTGTATCCTCTTGCAGGGTTCACGGCCACACACAGACAGTGTAGCCAGGGATGCTTTGGCCCCTCCGTCCATGGGGGCCGTCACCCGCTGGAAAGAGGTCAGCTGGGAGACACTGCAGACAGCTGTGGGTCTGAATTCGGCCTCCGTGCCTTAGGAGCTTTGCGATCAGCTCTCTGAGCCTTTCATTTCTTCATTTTGAATGCGTCCACGGGGACCATCACGACCATCCCAGGCAGAAAGGTGAGGGCGAGGGAGGTGTGTGCTTCCGTCCTGAAGTCTGATTTCCACTGCGGAATGCGGGAAGGAGCCGAGGCCTTAGGAAGGAGCCCCGGGGCCTCTGGGATGAAAAGAGATCATGCTGAATTGTGGCTCTGGAACGCCGGTGTCCACACTGCGGGGAGGTGGAGGTGCGAGGAGCGGCCTGTCTTCTGTGGTAGAGCAGGGGTCCAGGCAGGTTTCCTTCGAAAATCCACCATATATATATATATGCATATAGATGAACATATATATGCATATATATGTATATGGTAGCTTTGGCAAAAAGCTCTCTGGTGACGTCCATTTCGAGCCAGAATCGCAGACTTCCGAGAAAAGGCTCACTCGCGGCAAATGCACAGCCCTCCCGGGGCCTTGGGGCTCTGTGGGCGATGCTCGGTCATCTGCGGGTACTGGGGTAGCGAAGTTGGAGGAGCACCCACTGACACTTTGAGCTCCTAGAGGTACAAACTACGTCTCATTCGTCTCTGTATCCTCTTGCAGGGTTCACGGCCACCCACAGACAGCGTAGCCAGGGATGCTTTGGCCCCTCCGTCCATGGGGGCCGTCACCCGCTGGAAAGAGGTCAGCTGGGAGACACTGCAGACAGCTGTGGGTCTGAATTCAGCCTCCGTGCCTTAGGAGCTTTGCGATCAGCTCTCTGAGCTTTTCATTTCTTCATTTTGAATGCGTCCACGGGGACCATCACGACCATCCCAGGCAGAAAGGTGAGGGCGAGGAGGTGTCTGCTTCCGTCCTGAAGTCTGATTTCCACTGCGGAAAGCGGGAAGGAGCCGAGGCCTTAGGAAGGAGCCCCGGGGCCTCTGGGATGAAAAGAGATCATGCTGAATTGTGGCTCTGGAACGCCCGGTGTCCACACTGCGGGGAGGTGGAGGTGCTAGGAGCGGCCTGTCTCTGTGGTAGACCAGGGGTCCACGCAGGTTTCCTTCGAAAATCCACCATATACATATATATGCATATAGATGAACATATATATGCATATATATGTATATGGTAGATCTGGCAAAAAGCTCTCTAGTGACGTCCATTTTCAGCCGGAATCGCAGACTTCCGGAGAAAAGGCTCACGGCGTGCAAAATGCACAGCCTCCCGCCTTTGGGGCTCTGTGGGCGATGCTCGGTCATTCATGGTACTGGGGTAGCGAAGTTGAGGAGACCTCAATGACACTTTGAGCTCCTAGAGGCACAAACAACCACGTCTCATTCGTCTCTGTATCCTCTTGCAGTGGGCGTTCACGGCCACCCACAGACAGCGTAGCCAGGATGCTTTGGCCCCTCCGTCCATGGGGGCCGTCACCCGCTGGAAAGAGGTCAGCTGGGAGACACTGCAGACAGCTGTGGGTCTGAATTCGGCCTCCGTGCCTTAGGAGCTTTGCGATCAGCTCTCTGAGCCTTTCATTTCTTCATTTTGAATGCGTCCATGGGGACCATCACGACCATCCCAGGCAGAAAGGTGAGGGCTAGGGAGGTGTCTGCTTCCGTCCTGAAGTCTGATTTCCACTGCGGAAAGCGGGAAGGAGCCGAGGCCTTAGGAAGGAGCCCCGGGGCCCTGGGATGAAAAGAGATCATGCTGAATTGTGGCTCTGGAACGCCCGGTGTCCCCACTGCGGGGAGGTGGAGGTGCTAGGAGCCGCCTGTCTTCTGTGGTAGACCAGGGGTCCACGCAGGTTTCCTTCGAAAATCCACCATATACATATATATGCATATAGATGAACATATATATGCATATATATGTATATGGTAGCTTTGGCAAAAAGCTCTCTGGTGACGTCCATTTTGAGCCAGAATCGCAGACTTCCGAGAAAAGGCTCACTTGCGGCAAATGCACAGCCCTCCCGGGGCCCTGGGGCTCTGCGGGCGATGCTCGGTCATCTGCGGGTACTGGGGTACCGAATTTGGAGGAGCACTCACTGACACTTTGAGCTCCTAGAGGTCAAAACTACGTCTCAT
>NW_024348191.1:0-688 GCF_902729225.1 Pteropus medius | reverse complement strand
GGATTGGTTTGTCAGGACAAAACTTACCACATCCTATCTGTTTTCCTACGAAAAGGATTTCCCACTGGATCAAACTCTGAACCTGTCTTTCAGTATTTTTTTATTTATATTTCTTCCCTAATTATCCAGATCAGTTTGCTGTTCATTTTCGAGAGATACTAGACATACTTCGGGGGTCCCCAGTTCCCTGATCATATCAAAACAATTTTTCTTCCAGAGAATCACAAATTATTATCATCAGACTCAGGGGGCTCATCGACGGCAATGAGTGATTCACTAGGTTTATGGATTCTGGGCTGAAGTCATGTTGGAATGGCTTTGTTGTGCCACGGGGTACAACGAGTGTTTTCCCTGATCGCCCTTAGGATCAGGAACTCTGTTGCCACAGATGCATAGGCAGCAGCCATCACAAAGGCACTGTAGACAGAGGCTGAAATTTGGTACATGCGTAGGATATGGACACTTATCACCTTGTACCTCAGTTGGGGTAACGACTTTCTGAAAACCATAAGTACCGCCAGCAGCAGTGCATCCAGCCTAGAGGCACAGACTTACAGCAATCTGTGTCCCAGGCAGACTTCAGCATATCCGGGTCCAGTGAGAACTGGAACTGAGCTAATGCATGTCTGCAAGGATTGTTGGCCCAGCTCTCTGAGAACATGGTGCATGCTGATTCATTCCAGCTGAG
>NW_024348190.1:0-329 GCF_902729225.1 Pteropus medius | reverse complement strand
CGGCCATAGCATCGCTGGGCACACTGCCTGTGGGTGGCCCTGAAGTCTGCAGAAGGATACAGAGAGGAATTAGACCCATTTTCTATCCCAGGGAGCTCAATGGGACCCTGAGAGCTCCTCAACTGTATGTACCCGCTACCCGCAGAGTACTGAACATCGCCCACAAAGCCCCAGGGCCTGACAAGCCTGTGTATTTGCCGCAAGTGAGGAATTTCTCAAAAGTCTGCACTTTGGGCTCAAAATGGACGTGAACTGAGTGCTTAATGCCAGAGCTACCATATATATACATATACATACATATATATATATATATATATGTATGTATATGT
>NW_024348189.1:0-857 GCF_902729225.1 Pteropus medius | reverse complement strand
TCATCAGATAGAAGAAAACTTGAGGAACCCAGAACTGACAGAAAATAGAGGAGCAGTGGTTGTTGGGAACGTTGGCTTTGGGAAGACGGCCATCATTTCTAAGTTGGTGGCACTTAGCTGCCATGGAAGCCGCATGAGACAGATTGCTTCCAACAGCCCTAGTTCATCACCTAAAAGTATGTCCTTGTTTAACTACTTGTCTAGTTTATTATATTAATATAAGATAGATGGAGGAAATTGCTGTTTGGATAGATATAAATTTCAAATTTTCCTTAAGTTGTTCCAGCTGCTGTATCAGGTTTCTGATAAGTTAGAGAACTATTTGGGTGCCTCCATCTATCATAGTGCCTGTGTGGCTGTAACTTGGGGTGAGGCCAGCCTTCCCTGGTGTCCTCTCAACTGTAAGGCAGAACAAGCCAAAAGGAATCTCTGTAGAATTCTTTTGTACCCTGTTCTCCAAAGCCTTTATCTTCTATACTGGATTTACCAAAAGTATAAAAACTTAGAAATGGGATGGAGTAGCCAAAGATTTAACCATTCATGGCTTATTTTATGTGTAGTAAACACATTAAGAGAACCATTTCTAACATAGTGAACCAGGAACAAGTGAGCCATGCAAGATTTAAAAAAAAAAGAAAAAATTTAATGAAGAAAATGAGAAACAGCAGTTCTCCAGGGAGGACAATTGGATGAATGCAAGACAGGATTGAGACGGCACTGGTGTTCTCATGTAGACCTTTGCATTTGGTGTCATTTTCACTTATTAACCTTTTAAAGTGCTCTCTGGGTCTAATCAATAAATATATTCATGTTTCTCCATACCCCCATCCTGATGTTGTAAATCATGGGTCCCCAAC
>NW_024348188.1:0-35105 GCF_902729225.1 Pteropus medius | reverse complement strand
GGCGCCCGCCCGCGCGGTGGCCTCGGAGATCGTGTCCCCGCTGAGGTTGCTGGCCACCAGGGCCCGGGGAGAATCTCCGTCTCCCAAGGACAAAAGATCTTTCCGCGCGGCTTGAGGGGAGACTGAGGCGGCCCCCTTCCTGAGGATGACCTCCCCTGCCTCACTCATGAGGCCTTCCTTTCTCTTCTTTCTCAGAGAAATATGCGGGAACTCTGTCCCGGATAGGGGTTGGGGGGGGGGTGAGAGGGATAGTCTGCAGGTCGGGAGCCTAGCCTGGGAGGGACATGGTCAGTTAAGCACCTCTGGCTTTGCCTCTGGAGAGTCTGGGAGGGTTGTGGTGTCTCCCGGGGGGCAACAGGGCTGCTGTGGTGACGTGTCAATGGGGGGGGAGGGGAGGGTCCTAGACTGAGCTCTAAGGGGCGGGCAGGCCTGCCACGCACCTGGCACCATGTCATAGCATCTCTTGGTCCCCCATTGGAGAAGGGGCACACATGAAGCTCTAGGGAGTGGTCCTCTCGAAGACCCTGTTGCTTGCTTGAGTGGATGTGAAAGAGGACCCACACCTTCCATCCCTCTCCCTTGGCTGGGGAGATTCACAACCTCCTAAGGGCACTCTCACAAAACTCAGGTCCTCTCCCAACCCCTTGTGTGCCCTCTATAAGAGTGAGGCATTTTGTGTAACTTGAGACAAAATAACAACCGCGCGAAATTAAGACGCAATCAAAGAAGCCCGCTGTGTTTTATTTTTGTTTCTTTGTTTTGTTTTCCTGCAGAGGGACAGAGGAAACCTGCCAGGCCTAGAATGCTAGTACTGAGAGGACACTAAACTAGCGCAGGTTTATCTAGACTCATGTCTGGCTTGTAAAGTAGTGAAGTTGAGTGAGAACACTTTGCAACTACAATGTTCTGAAAACCCTGCTGAACTCTGCGTTCTTGCCTACATAAAGCAAATGGTCAGGAAGAATAAAACAGAGCTCAGGCAATTCGCCCTTGTGTTTAACTGTAGATCCATTTTTGTTTTTGTTTTAATTTTTCACGTAGATCCGACCCTGTGATCTTCATCCTAAATTGGGGTTCTGATTTAATTATATACAAACCATGAGAATTCAGCCCTACTTCACTGCTGATTCTGTACTAAGGTACGGCTAGTTCTCTGAAGTACAGTCTTCCCGAAGTGATGATAGAGCATGCTAAAGTAGTCGATTGTAACTGGTCAGAAAACTGGTTTTAATTGCTTAATAACGAAAACAAGCTAAGTTGGCCTATCATTTTAGAGTTTTCAGAAACCTTTCACGTGTTATGCATTCGATCCTTGCAACAACCCACTCTATCAGGAAGTGGGACAGATGCTTTTTTCACTTCAGTTTGACAGATGAGCAGTCCTGGGCCCAGAGATAGGAAGTTGCTTCCTTATGTTCACATATTTAGTATGGGGTAAACCCTTAAATCTTATCTCAGATAAATTTCTCTCCAGGTCCAAGTCTCTTTGCACCACACCTGACTGTCCTTTATATAGAGTTCTGTCATCTGTTTCATCTGATGTCAGGGTCCAGCGACCTCTTTCAGAGAGGTCATGGTCTCATACAGCCCAGCAGAGAACCTGAGAAACACCTCTCTATGGCTGATTTGTCTCTCTCCTGTCTAGGCCCCTAGGCCTGACACTCTCCAGGGGCAAAACTTGCCTTCGTATCAATTAATCAGCAACCCCAATCCCCCACACCCACTAACCTTCTGCCTGCAACCAACCAGAAAGCAAATCCTACTTACTGTAGACTCGGGAGCCATTTCTTCACCATGCTGCTGTACTACAAAATGGAAAAAAGGGGTCTTGATTTGTATTTTATTCGTTAAAGAAACACTTCTCTGGGCATCATCTCTTACAGTTTTTACAACAAGCGTGGGAGAGCAGCAGGCTACGGTCAGGATCCCCACATGACAGTGAGTACCGGCAGGAAGCAGCTAACTGACCTGACCAAGGCCACCCACGTAGTACGTGCAGAGCCAGGATAATATCTCCGGGCATTCAGGCACTCTGATTCCTGGTCCACTGTGCCCTCCATGGCCCCATGGGGCCACTTCTATGATGCCAGCAACAGTTCTTTCTTTCATGTCCTGATTACTCTCCTTGATGCCTCCCACATGTGCCATGCCCATCTCTGTGCCTGTGCTCACCTTTTCCTCATTCGCCCAGGAATATTTTTTCTCCTCTCCTCTGCATAAATCTTACACACCCTTCTAGTCCCAGTTTCGCAATGCCCTCCGACTCCCCTTTCAAGATGCGCCAGTCCACCTCGATCTCTGTCTTCTAAGAAACCAGTCACACTTACAGCCTGACTACTAATGGCTACTCTGCTTCTATCCTATGTGTAAGGTTTTCTGTCTCACTGTTATTCCCTACTGGATTTTAAGGTCACTGATGAGTGAACACTTTAGGATTCTTCTTTCAGTTTTCTCTCTGGGTACTGTGGTGCCTGGAACAGTGCTGGCTGTATAAAGGGCCACCACACATGCGTGCTTGTGGATTAAGTCCATGCCTCTTTTTCCCCCTTGAAATGGCTACATCTTTGAATTCCTTACAGTCGCTAGCACAGTGCCAGGCACAAAGAAGATGCTAACGAGATTCTTTAAGCTGGACTGAATATGTCCTCTTGAATCTCCTATCGTTTCCATGATTTACAGAAAAGTGCTTTGGAGCCATCATGGAGATCTATTAAACTTTCCTAGTTTGTGTGTATTTTATGCAAGACGAAAGGCTTTGTGAAAAAGACTATGCTATGAATTATTAGTTCAGCTTAAGGTTTAATTTGCAGAGACCATTGCATTATTTTTATTGAACCCGTCAGCTTCTGTATGTCTCTTTTTCTTTATTTTGCACTTCTCTCCACCCATCCCGTGAAGCATATTATTTAATTCCCATTACTTAAGAACTCTCAATGGAATGGAGGTTAATTTGGGTTCAAGGTATACTGTCTGACCCATGGGATTATCATTTAAAATAAAACCTGTCTGCTGCTTCAGCCACAGAATGGGCCTGAACCCAAGACAGCAGAGTCCATCCAGGCCCACGATAACAAGTATTAACATTATCCAAGCTGCGGTGTAAGCAACTGGGCAGCCTTATGAGGAGAGGAAAATATTCTAGCCCTCTTCTCTTACCAATTCACTGGTGGTTCCTGTTTGAAAAGTCAATGGGCTGAATGAAAATGAGAACCTTATCCATCTTGCTCCTTCTAGAACCACATTATCAATTCCAGCAACCCCTGAGTTCCTCTTACTGTCCAAGGCAACAGAATGCTAATGTAATACACACAGAAATAACGAAAGGGGATCTAGAAAATGGCACTGAGAATGCCTACCCTTGCCCCACACCATGCAAACGACACATCATAAAAGCCAGGGTGACTCCTGGAATACTATGGATGTCAATAAATGGTTTAAAATATGGGCAGTGTTGCAACCTTCAGTGCACTGTCAGCTGAGGTTTGGGGAGCTAAAAATCATTCAAAAGAGCCAGGAACCTTACATTCAGAAGGTCTGGAATGGCCAGATATTGGCTGTTTAGCATTGAGCAAATCACGTCACCTTTCTGAGATGTAGTCTTCTCGCATGTAGAAAGAAAATATAAAAGTTTTCCCTATCTAGTTTGTAGGGTTGTGGTGCCAATTACATAGAATACTTTATATGAAAAAATATATATATATATAAAACATGCCGTGAACATATTGCCATACAATAGTACCTGTGTTAAAATGAAAATAAAGAGAGAATGAAAGAGAAAGAAGGACCCAAAGAAAATGTGGTGGTTAATTTTCTGTGTCAATTAGCTGGGCCACGGTGCCCAGGTATGCGGTCAAACGTTATTATGGATGATTCTGTTTGGGTGCTTTTGGATGAGAATAACGTTTTAATCTGTGGGCTTTAAGTAAAGCAAATTGTCCTCTATAATGAGGGTGGGCCTTATCCAACCAAGTGAAGGCCAAAACAGAACAAAATTTGACCTTCCCTGCAAGAGAGAATTCTGACCTTCCCTGCAAGAGAGAATTCTGCAGCAGATGGTCCTTGGACTTGATCTGCAACATAAACTCTTCTCTGGGTCTCCAGCTTAACAGACTCAGACTTGAACTTCAGCCTTGGCTCTCCCTCCGATCTCTAGTCTGTGAGCACATCCTGTAGATTTTGGATCTACCAGTCTCCATAATCGCATGAGCCAATTCCTTGAAATAAATCACTCTTTGTCTCTCTATCTCTGTCTCTCTCCCTCTACACACACACACGCACACACACAGTCACACACACACTCACACACACATTCATACATCTTATTTGTTCTGTTTCTCTGGAGAACCCAGACTCATGCAACCTCTCATACCAGGGCTGATTCTAAAGAACAGAATCTTGGGAATGAGTTTTCTGTATTGGTTGTGGGGTACTGGATTTGGCTCTTTAATTTGATTATAATTAAAGGCACTAATGACTGTGTTTCCAGTAGAAAAGAGCACACTAATAGACCATGATGTGATGTGTCAATAGAGATACACAAAATCTCTCCACTGGATACTCTTAATTAAATGCTTATAAGAGGAAAGGATCTGGGTGGCCATGCATATGATACCTTCAAACATTTTTGTCAAACTAAAGAGTATAATGGGAATTTATGGTTGCTCCTAATGACACTCAACAAAGTGGGAAAAGAAAGGGATGGGCTCAGAGATTTCAAGTCTCTGCTTAAGCACTGCATAAATGACCTGAAAGCTTCTATGTCTGCCCTGAAAGAGACCCTTCTCTTCTGTAGCCAGGGGGCTGAGGTTGCTGCAAAGAAAACTCAGAATTTCATGTTGTGATTCTGACTGAATTACAATGCAAGTTGAACTTCCCACCTCACTGTATATATCTACCTACCCTTAAAGTGAAGGCATTGACTGGGAAGGAACGGTATCCTGACGGTTGGAATGGGAACATGTGGGAAGACCTTGATGAAGCTTGGAACATTGAGCCCCTAAGTACATGAGTCATCTTCACCAGTGGAAGCAGCCTCTCTAAACCAAGTAGAAGCAGCCTCTCCACCCCAGTCTGTGGAGATTAACCCTGCCTTGCCCAAGGAAAGAGTAATGGCCTCTCCTGAGGAAATGTCCCTGAAAGACACTGCTGATGCTCCTCAGGACCCACCTCCATCACCGCTCTCTGCCTCTAGACCTATAACAAGACTCACGTCCCAGCAGGCCCCTTAAGATGATGTAAAAAGTGTAACCCATGAGAAGGCGTGCTGTATTCCAAAAGAGCTACTAGATTTCTCTAATTTATACAGACAGAAATAGACAGATATGTGTGGGGATGGATATTAAGGGTGTGGGATAATGGTGGAAGGAACGTAAAGTTGGATCAGGGCAAATGTATTGATGTGGGCCTGCTAAGCAGAGATTGTGCATTTATTGTTGCAGCTTGGAGAGTTAGAAAGGGCTCTGAGCGTTTGTTTGGTTGGTTGGCTAACACGTGGCCCAAAATGTGGTCCACAGCAAGTGAACTAGAAACCACAGATCTTCTTTTGGTTTACTGTAGAAGAATGGGTTTGCAGGCTTAGGGAGACTTGAGTGTTAGAGTGCATTTGCTATTTAAGGCCTTTTCACCCACTCTGGGGGGGTCCGCAGGACACACCCTTGGCCACTGCTGTGAGGAATAAATTTGTAAGGGGAGCCTCAAAATTTACGGTGGGAACTTCTGCCACTGAATCAGGGAAGCTAAAGGCAATTGGAAGGATATAGGGAAGACTTGTGAGAACTACACAAATTAGCTAAATAGTAAACCAGGTTGTGTTCAGAGCCTGCTACGTACTGCTAGAAATGGAAACTTGGTTGATCAGCCATATGGCCAGACAAGGAGAGACGTACAGAACAAAGGAAGATTCCTGAAGAGATTACAAAGTTAAACCTAACCATTCATTCCATTCTTTACTCCCTATAATCAGTAATTGTTCGTAGAAATAAAGAAACAGATATAAACCCAATTACTCAAACACTTGGAGTCTCATTCTCTGACCTGACTGTGAGAGGAGAGCAAGTATGACTTTATCATTGTCTTAATTTGGAGATTACGTACTGTTTAAGGAGATACATATGGATACCAAGATGACAAGAGGTAAACTTATGATAGTTAATCTTGTGTGTCAACTTGGTCATGCCACTGTTCCCAGATGTGTGCTCAAACTTTTTCTGGATGTTTCTGAGGGGACATTTGGAAGACGTTGAACACTTAAATAAGTGGAACTTAAGTACTGCAGATTGCACCCCTTAATGCATGTGGGCATCATCCAGTCAGTCGAAGGCCTGAACATACCTCCCTCTGACCAAGACGGATTCTGCAGCATCAGCTCTTCCCTGGTCTCCAGCCTGCCAGCTATCCAATAGGTTTTGGACTTGCTGGTCTCCTGTTTTAAAAACGTACCCAGTATTTGTTTTAATTAGGTATGATAAGATGACAGAAATGAGGACAACTGCCTTTGAAAGAAGAGTTTATTACTCATGGTTCCTCAGAGGATGGAAGGCATGGCATGCCACCCACTGCCACATAGGATCACTCACAGGTAGAAGCAGAGAGAGAGGAACTTGGACAAAGCCTTTATTACTATGGTGGCAGGAAGTAGCTAAGTGGAGATGTCCCCTAATAGGCAGGAATCCAAACACAAATGTTGAAGGCTTGTGGATGGAGGGTTTGTAATAAGGAAGGCTTTTACACACCTGCAAAGACACTGGAAAGGCGGAGGTGCAAACAACCTTGAGGCATTAGCGTGGCCCCATGATCCCAAAATATCAAAACATCAATTACAGAATATTATAAGTAGTTATCACACCATCATAATTGTGTGAGCTGACCATGAAAACCTCTCTTTCTCTGCCTTGTTCTCTCTCTTCTCTCTCTATATGTATATGTGTGTGTAAATACACACATGGAAGAAAGGAAAGAACAATAGTAAGTAATGTGGCATAAAGTTTTAGATAAATATAAAAACACAGCTGGAGAAATGTGATTCCAGTATTAAATCATCTATCTATAGTAGGTTCAAATTACTTATTTCACCTTATTGACTTTATATACATGGCGGCTATTCAATTCTACCATTTTCAGTAAGGGTGATCAAAGAATAGTCCATAAAATTAATCCACTATTTTACCAAATTCTAAAATGTTACAAATAAAGTCGATGCAAAATTACACTGTTTTTTTTTGGGGGGGGAGGGGTTTGTCCCTTGTTTTTTTTACAATTGGGAAGAAATTTACAAGAACTTTTAGCTACCACATAAAATCTGTTTATGCAGCAGTGATATGCTAGAGCTGGCTCAAACCAACTGATGATAGTCAATCATTAAAATTTTAGAAAATTTTATGAGCCAGTTGGTAAGCATACCATTAGTAAATATAAATTATATAAAATTGCAATCAGATAAATTACCTTAAAACTGTTTACTGTCTGAAAGAAGGTACATACTAAGAAGGGCTCCTGGTGAGTAACTGGGCTCAAATTTAAAAACAGCTTCGTAGCCATTTCTAAACAGAGGCTTCTCATGCAAGCCCGGCTTTAGGGAGAAGCCTGCACTAAACTGCCTGCCTCACACATTGAACTGCCCGCCTGCACTGTGTTCCTGCTGTGGGAACCAAACCTTACAAAGGAGTTCTTGGAATTGTATTTTGACCAATAGGACTGAGGCTTTCCCTGTCCAGTGGGGACCTACACAGCTGTATCCCAGCCCCCCCCACCCCCCCCCCCCACCCCCCCTCCCCCGTCAGCATCTCCAATTATCAGAGTGCCTCCATCTGACCAATCAGGACAGCCCCTTTTGGACCAATCGAACTGCGAAGATTTGGAGCCTTCATTTGCATGAGGACAGAGACCAGCGGCAGGGACTTCTGTATACATAAGTCAGCTCCTTTCTGGTTCAGAGGGTGCATTTTCTCTTTCAAACAAAGGCAGAAAACAATGTTTCCCTAGCTGGGGCTGTCACACCAAAGAAGTCTCCCTGGATCAGAGCAGAGAAGACCAGAACAGGTGGAGCCCATCCGAGCAGAGTAGAGCTGCCTTGTTCCAGGGCAGCCTCGCCCCAGGGCCACCTCTCCCCAGGGCCACCTCTCCCCAGGGCCACCTCTCCCCAGGGCTGTCTCACAGCCTCACGCAGTATCACAATTAAGCTGTTTGCACTGAATAAAGTTTCCTTCTTCATTGCACCCCAAGCCGAGGGTTTCTATTGATGGTGAATTGGTGCCAATGACCATCGGCTGACCAAACCAAAGTCAGTAAACACTCAAAACATATTTTTCCTAGTTATTTTACTACATTTTAGTATCAATCTGTGCTCTTGGGGTTATTTTTGTCTACTGTAGATTATAGTGTGAAAAAGCTATAAATGGCGTTTTATTGCATATCGCTTCCAAAACTCTGCATTCAGTGACATCACGTTCGTAGCTTGAAATCAGTCATGGTGGGAGAAATTAGAACAGGGAAATTGGCAAGTGTGTACTGTAAATTTGCCCCTCCTCCTACAGAGTTGGTTGTTAAACATTAGCAGCACACCATGTATATATGTATGTATGCATGCATGCATGTATATATGTAATGTTCATATGTGTATGCAAACATATTTTTATATGCGAGGGAGCAGAGGATTTAACAGAAGTCACAGAAAGAGAGCTAGCTCAAGAGATGAGAAAGGAAGGTAGAATAATGACACTTCCCGTGGAAGTAAAGTGTCTCAAGTCTTAGTTGTTTGACCTGAAACAAGTCCTTTCACTATTCTCCATGTAAACTAAGAGGTTCACAGTCGATGATCATAGTACTCTACCCATCTCTAATACTGTATGAATCCCTGGTCTACAATATAACTCTATAGTTACAGTTATTTAAATGAAATATATATATATATTTTTTTCATGATTATTTTCAAATTATATATATATAATTTTCATGATTTTACACGTATTTTCTAAATGTTTTACACATATAGAGAGGTGTATAAAACTTTTTGTTGTAATTTATACATTAATCAGGCAAAATGCATGATCACTGTCCTCCACAAGGACTAGAATTTTGTGAGTAACTGGGAGGCACCCATTGTTGTCCTACTTCATTCACCTTTCCTTTCACACACACACGCTCCAAGGGATAATTACTAATGTGTTGTTTTGATGTGATAAATTTCCTGCTCTTGCTCCTTTGTAATCTCTGGCTCCTGTGTCTCCTAACTCCCACCAGTCGCCAGGCAACCACTAATCTGCTTTCTGTCGATATATATTAGTTAGCATTGTCTGGAATTTTACATAAATTTAATCGTAGAGTATATACTCATTTTGTCTGGCTTCTTACACTCCACATATTGAGATGATTTTTTTTTTAAGTTGTAACATGTAACAACAGTTTCATCTATTGCTAGGAGTTTTCCATTATATAGAAATGCCACATTTTTTTTAATTTTAATTTTTCAATTACAGTGACATTCAATGTTATTTTATATTAGTTTGGTGAACAGCATAGTGGTTAGACATTGTTTATCCTTTTTTATGTTGATGGTCTTTAGGGACATTTCATTATTTGGTTATTACAAATAAAACTTCTCTGAACATTCCATATACAAGTCTCTGTTCATGTGCTTTCCTTTCCCTTGGATAAATTCCTAGGACTAGCATTTTTTGGATCGTATGGTAGGTGTATGGGTACTAGTTTAAGAAACTGCCTGCTATGGTCTGAATGTTTATTTCCCTCCAGAATTCATATATTGAAATCCTAATGCTCAATGTGATGGTATTAGGAGGTGGAGCTTTTGGAAGGTGATTAGGCCATGATGGTGAAGCCTTCATGAATGGCATTAATGCCCTTGTAATAGAGGCTCCAGAGAGCTAGCTTGCCCCTTGCACGATGTGATAATGTGGTGAGAATGTGCCTGGTGCCAAACAGTAAGAGAGCCCTCACCAAACTGTGACCATGCTGGCTTCTTTATCTTGAACTTTCAGGCCTCCAGAACTGTAAGAAATGCAATTCTGTTGTTTATCAGCCATCCGGTCTGTGTTATTTTGTTATAGCAGCCTCGATGGACTAAGACAGATTGCCAAACACTTTTACAATGTAGTTTTGCCATTTCAGAATCCCACCAGCAGTTTAAATTCTAGTTCCTCCACATCCTTGCCAGTACTTAATAAAAACCAGCATTTCAAACTTTAGCCATTCTGATAGATGCGTAGTGGTAGTGTGTATGTACGTGTGTGTGCGTGTGTGCACGCGCTTTAAAAATTTAACAATTAAAAATATTTTTTTCAAATTATCACACTGTAAAATGTACGTTTTTGTTTTCTTTTTTCTTTTGGCATAATTATATGAGGTTTAACAAATGAATAGATTAGTGTAACTATCACCATAACCAGGATATGGAACCGCTCCATCACACCACAACCTTGGCCCCAAATCGTGGCAACCACTGATCTATTTTCCATCAGTATAATTTTGTCATTTTGACAATGATATATAAGTGAAATTATAGTGGACCTTGTAATCTATCCAAGTTGTTACATGCATCAGTAGTTCATTCAATTTAAACGTATGGGTGTACTATGGTTTGTTTTATGCATTTATCTGTTGAAAGGCATTTGAGTTGTTTCCAGTTTTTGTGAAATATGCTTAGACCTGTCATAAACATTTGCATACAATTTTTTTTAGTGAAAATATGTTTAAAAATTTTTTCCCAGCTTTATTGAAATATAATAAACAATTAGTTGCTTGTATTTACATTGTGCAATTCAATGAGGTTTTTTTTCCAGTTATAATTGGCATACAATAATATACCAGTTTCAGTTGTACAACCTAGAAATCAGAGATCCATATAACTCGCAAAGTGGTCACCCCACTAAATTTAGTACCCTTCCTCCCCCTTACATATTTACTACGTTATTAACTATCTTCCCCATGCTACCCTCTACATCTCCATGTCTATTTTGCAACTATCCATTTGTACCTCTTAATCCCTTTGCCTTTTTTCTCATCTCCCCCAATCCCCCTCCCATCTAGTAGCCCTCAAAATATTCTCTGTATCCACGAGTTTATTACTGCTCTTGCTGTCATTATTTATTTGTTCTTTAGATTCCTCATGTACGTGAAATCATGCAATATTTGTCTTTCACTATCCTTCCCATTTCATTCAGCACAATATCCTCTAGATCCATCAAGGCAATATCTTTCTCCATCTCCTTCCTTTTAGTCTGTGTGTGTCTTTCAATCTGAAGTGAGTCTCTTGTAGGCAGTATATGTAGGAGTCTTGTTTTCTTATCCATTCAGCCACTCTATTTTTTGCTTAGAGCACTTAATTCTCTTCCATTTGAGGTACTTATTGATAGGAAGGTAGTTATTGCCATTTTTTATTTCTGATTTGGGTACATATTTTTTTCTTCTTAAAGAAGTTCTTCCGACATTTCCTGTAATATTGGCTTGGTATTGATAAATTCCTTAGCTTATTTTTGTCTGGGAAACTCTTTATCTGTCCTTTGCCTCTAAATGATAGCTTTGCTGGATAAAGTATTCTTGGTTGTAGAGCCTGGTTTTGATCACATCGAATATTTTATGCCAATCTCTTCTGTCCTGCATGGTTTCTTTTGAGAAATCAGCTACCAGTCTTACGGGTGTTCCCTTGCAGGTAACTAACTGCTTTTCTCTTGCTGCTTTTAAGATTCTCTCTTTGTATTTAACCTCTGGCGTTTTAATTATGATGTGTCTTGGTGTGGGCCTCTTCGGGTTCCTGGTTTTGAGACTCTCTGAACTTCCTGGGGTTGTATGTCTATTTCCTTCGCCAGGTGAGGGAAGTTTTCCATCATTATTTCTTCAAATAGCTCTTCAACGTCTTGTTTTCCTTCAGATACCCCTATGACACAAATAGTTTTACATTTAACAGTGTCCCATAGGCTCCTTAAATTATTATTATAGTCTTGGCTTCTTTTCTCTTGCCATTCTAATTGAGTGTCCCCAGCTTGTCCATGCTCTATGTCTGTCATTCAATCCTCTTTTTTATCCACTCTATTTTTTCCATCTAATATACTCCTCATCTCAGATAATGTGTTCATTTCTGACTGGTTCTATTTTATAATTTCTATTTCCATTTTTATGATTTTCTTTTATCTCTTTGTTAAAGTTCTCACTGAATTCAACTATACTTTCCTTAAGTTCATGGAGCATCTTTATAACCAGTGTTTTGAACTCTGCATCTGTTCAATTGCTTGACTTCATTATTTCTGGATCTCTGTTCTGTTCTCTCATATGATTTCTGATTCTTTGTCTTGCCATTTTGGTGGCTTTTCTGTGTCTGTTTCTATGTACTAAGCAAAATTCCTAAGTCTCTCGATCTTATTAGCTTGGCTTTGTGTAGTAGGTCTCCAGTGGCACAGTCCTGAGAGGAGTTCAGCTGCAGGCCAAGTTTAGTCCCAGTCTGTTCCCCTCCAGGGACATATGTTAAGATTCAGCAAGCAATCCACAGATGCTGTGCTTATAGTTGCCTCAAAAAAACATGCCAGAATTTGAGGCCAGCTGCCATTAGTGTGAGTCATGCCTCTGCTCAGCAAGGAGCACCTGACTTGCCGAGGATACACCTGGATGTGGCTTGGGTGGGGCCGTGAGTTGGGGGAGGCAGAGTTTCAGGGAAACCTCTGGGCAGAGCGACCTCTGTTATCCAGTTTGATGACGTCTCAGCTATGGCGGGGCTGTGTTAGCACAATGGGAGGAGAGAGGGCTCAACTGAGGAACAATGGGTACTGCCGGCACTTCTGTCTGGGAGAGACCCTAGCCTCTGGCCTTCACTCCAACAACTCAGAGTTCCCCTAGAAGTCCCTGGTTCCCTCCATGCAGCCAAACCATTGCTAGTGTTCAGTGTCACCTTGAAAGTCCACTCAAGGACACAGCCCCTTTAAGAGGCATCTGCAGCTGCCAGCTGCCACTGCTATGGCTTCTGTCCCACTCAGCCACTCGGGACCTCGGGACTGGGCAGCCTCGCATGTTCGTCCCGTCCTACCTCCTCCCATTGCAGGTTGATTTCTTATTTCTCTCCCTAGGTATAGGACTTGTTCATCTAGATCCCAGGTGATTTTCCATGCTTTTTGCTCCGTGATTCTGTCACAACTTTGATTTGCTCGCAAGAGGGATGAACAAAGCCTCTACCATCTACACCATTTTTTTCTCCCAAATATGTTTTTAATTTTCTAGGTTAGATACCCAGCAATTGGATTGCTGTATCATATGGGAAGTGTAGGTTTAGTTTGGAAGAAGGATTTCCAGTCAATGTGGCAGGGTAGGTAAATGCTGTCCTTGCCTCCTCTCACGACCACATCTAAATTACAATCAAAATATACAGCAACAATCATTGAAAATTGCCTGACGTCTAGCTGAACAAAAAGTCCTACAATCTAGGGCATACAGAAGAAGCCACCTTGAGACTGACAGGAGGGGTGAAGATATCGAAAAGTCTTGCCCCACACTCATGTGTAGTGGTTAAAAAAATTCAGGAGGGATCTCTCAGCAGCGGATGTCCTCCCGGAAGAGCGAGGGGTCTCAGCCCTGCACCAGGCTCCTGAGCCCAGGGTTCCAGTGCCAGGAAGAGAATTCCCCACAAAATCTAGATGTGGAAATCAGTAGAGATTGTGTCTGAGAACCAGGGCTGTGAATCAGGGCTGTGAGAGTCCCAGGTTTCCCTCTTAAAGGGCCAGTGCACAGACATACCTCATGAAGAACTCACTTGCTCTGAGCTCCAGTGCTGGGGCATGAGCTCAAAAGGCTCCAGGGACATACACGGAGGAATTGAATTGTCTGGCTTCAGGGCGAGGGCTGGAGGGGTAGCCTTCTTCCAGACAGAAGTGCTGGTGGAGGCCACTGTTCCTTCGTTGAGCCCTAGCACGCTTCAGCATGCAGGCTGCTGCAATATTTGAGTCTCCATCAACCTGGCTAACATTGGTCACCCTGCCCTGGAGAAATCCTGGGTGACCTCGTCTCACCCAAATTTCAGGCCCACCCAAGCCACTTCCATTGACTTTTCCATACAAACAGCCTATCTCAGTTCACGCCACAGACTTCCCTAAAAAACCTCTGAAAGTTTCACAAAACCCAAATACACAACATCTGGCCTCAGCATGTGCCCCAAACCTCATGCTGAGCAGCCTCAAGCCTGGCACTAGTGGCAGCCAGCCTCGGTTCATGGATTGCCCTCTCACGGCCCCTCCCAAGCCTAACATCAGTGGGGGCTATCTTAAGATTGCTTAGTGACACAGCCTGCGACGAAATTTGGCCTGTGGCAGGGCCTGTCCCAGGAGACCCCAGGGCCAGCACACCCAGTGGCCAGCCAGCTTTGTACTAAGCACCAAGGGGATGCATCCAAGTACAACACACCCAAAGGGCAAACTGGGCGGGCACCAGAGCCCTGCTAAAGTAAATCCTGCTCCGTAGGATCACCCCCTGCACAACAACTCCTCCATTTCCTCCATTATAGTCAACAGCCAGTCCTCACAATCAGCCTGAAGGTCAATCCCTTGACATGCAAACAACAACCAAGGCACAACTACAACAGGAGGGTGCACACAACCCATACAAAGGACACACCTGGAGCACTCAGCTCAGGTGACCAGGGAGACTGGGGAACTGGACCCCACAGGATATCTACTACATAAGGCCACTCTACTAAGACTGAGAGTCATAGCAGCCCTACCTAATACATAGAAACAAACACAGGAAGGAGGCCAAAATGGGGAGACAAAGAAACATGTCCTCAGTGAAACAACAAACAAGGCTCTAGAAAAAGAACTAAACAAAATAGAGACAAGCAATCTACCAGAAGCACAGTTCAAAACACTGGTTATAAGGATGGTCAATTAACTTAGGGGAAGAGGAGATGAATTCACTGAGAACTTTAACAAAGAGATAGAAAACATAAAAGTGGAGATATAAAACATAAAAAAAAAAAGAACCAGTCAGACGTGAAGAATACAATAACTGAAATGAAGAATACATTAGAGGAAATCGACAATAGATTAGATGAAGCAGAGGATCGAATCAGCACTTTAGAAGATAAGGTAGCAGACAACACTCAATCAGAACAGCAACAACAATAACGACAAATTCAAAAAATTGAGGATAGTTTAAGGGGCCTCTGAGACAACATCATACATACCAACATTCACTTCATAGGGGTACCAGAAGGAGAAGAGAGAGAGAACAAGGAATTGAAAACCTATTTGAGGAAGTAATGAAAGAAAACTTCTCTAAGCTGGCAAATGAAATAGATATACAAGCTTGGAAGTGCTCAAAGTCCCAAACAAGATATATCCAAAACACTAATTCAAAAGACATGTGCATTCTTACATCCATTGCAGCATTATATCCAATAGCCAAGATATGAAATCAATCTAAATGCCCATCAATAAGTGAATGGATAAAGAAATGGTACATATATATGATGGAATATTATTCAGCCATAAAAAATATATATATATATATGAAATCTTGCCATCTGCAACAACAATAATGGTCCTCTGGGTTGTTAGGCTGTGTGAAATAAGTTAGATAAAGAAAGGCAAATGTCACATGATTTCGCCTACATGTGGAACTTAAAGAACAAAATGAACAAACAAAACAGAAACAAACTTATAGATACAGAGAACAGTTGGTTGTTTGCCAGATAGGAAGGTGTTCGGGGATAGGTGAAAAAGAGGAGAAATTAATAAGTACAAATTGGTAGTTACCAAATAGTCAAGGGGATGTCAAGTATAGCATAAGGAATATAGTCAATAATACTGTGATAGGTATGTATTGTGTCAGCCTGGGTACTAGATCTACTGGTGTAATTACTTTGTAAATTAAATGAATGTCTAATCACTATGTTTTACACGTGAAACTAATATAGTATCATATACCAAGTGTAATTGAAAAATTATATATATATATGTATATATATATATATATACATGCATACATACTTTAAAAATAAATAAAAAAAACAAATAAATTTAGAAGAAATTGCCAAACCATGTTTCAAGGTGGCTCCAACTTTTAGCATTTGCATCAGCAACATCTGAGAGTTCCAGTAACTCCACATCATCCCCAGCACTTGGCAAGGTGTGTGTGCATGCATGTGTGTATAGTTTGAGTCATCCAAATAGGTGTGTGTCGGTATCTCATATTAGATTTATTTGCATCTTCCAAATAGCTAATGATGTTAAATGTTGTTCATATGCTCATGTGCCATCCTTATATCATTTTGCTTGAAGTCTCAATGTCTGTTGCTCACTTTACAACTAGGTTGTTTATTCACTTATTGTTGAGTTTTGAGAGTTTTTTTCTGTTTCTCTTTCATTTGTCTTTTTTGAGATTTACATTTTAATAATTTTTTTTTCCAAACGCAGTTGGCATACAATATCATCTTAGTTTCAGGTGTACAACATAGTGATTAGACATTTATATAACTTACAAAGTGATCTCCCCAATAGCTCTTGTACCCATCTGACACTACACATGGTTATTACAATATTATTGACTATATTCCTTATGCTATTCTTTACATCTCCATGACTATTTGGTAACTACCAATTTGTACTGAGAGTTCTTTATATATTATGAATACAAATCCCATTTAAGATATTTGAGTTGCACAGATTTTCTTCTAGATTGTAGCTTATTCTTTCCTTCTTTAATAGTGTCTTTAGAAGAACAAAAGTTTTTAAACTTGAAGTTCAATTTATCCATTATCTTTTTTATGGATCATATGAAATAAGTCCTTGCCAAACCCTAATTTATAAAGATATTCTCTTATGCTTTATTTTCAAAATTTCATAATTTTACAGTTTACATTTAAACCTCTGATCCACTTTGAGTTAATGTTTACATAAGGAGTCAGGCTTATGTAGAGGTTCATTGTTTTGCATACGATTGAACATTTCTAATGCATAAAAATAAGTTTGATTTTTGTGTGCTGACCTTGTATTCAGCCACCTTGTTAAACTCCCTTATTAGTTTTAGAAGGATTTTTTTTTTTTGTAAATTCTTTGGATTTTTCTACGTAGACATTTACATTAACTGCAAGTAAGAATTATTTTACTTTTTTCCTTTCCAAACTGCATGTATATTCATTTCTTTTTCTTGCCTTATTTCATCAGCTGACTTTCAGTGTGATGTTGGGATAGAACTTCATTACCTGCCGTACCTGATCTCAGGGGAAATGCATTCAGTAATTCATCATCAAATATAATGTTGGCTCTAGGTTGTTTTTGTTTTTTTCTTTTTGTTTTTGTTTTGTAAATATGTTTTACTTGTTTGAGACAGTATCAGTCTATTCCTACATTTAGAAGAGTTTTAATCACGAGTGAATGTTGGATTTTGTCAAAATGCTTTCTTTGCATCAATTGTGATGGTCATGTAGTTTTTCTTTTTAATCTGTTAATATGCTGGATTACATTGTTTAATTTCCAAATATTGAACCAGCCTTGCATCCCCATGATCTATTTCTCTTGGTAATGGTGTGTTATTCTTCTTAACATGTTGCTAGACATGGTCTGCTAATATTTTCTTCACAATTTTTTTATCTATGTCTTTTAGGGTTAATGGACTATAGATAACTTTTTCTGGTAATATCTTTATCTAGTTTTAGTATCAGGGTCATCTCAGCCTCATAACATGAGTTATAGAATTTTGAAGTATTTCTTCCTCTTAAATTTTCTGCAAAAAATATGTATACGGTGTGTATAATTCGTGCTTTAACTGATTGGAATGATTATCAAATGAAATCACAAGTACCTGGAAATTTCCTTTGGGGAATTTTTTTTTTTTACTACGAATTCAATTTGTTTAATAGTTGTAAGAATATTCATCTTATCTATTTAATCCTAGGGGCATTTTAGTATTTTTTTTAAGGAATTAGTCCATCTTTACCTAAATTGTCCAGATTTCATCATAGAGGCATTTGCACTATTCCATTTTAACTAAACAAACTGTTGATGAGCAAAATCAGAGCAATGGTGGAAAATCTAGATAACATAGATTAATGTCTTATGGCCCAGTGTTGTCTGTCTTTGGCCATTAGGGGTACTAAAAAAGAAAAAAAAAATCTTCTGACATCCAGGCTAGGACTTTTCATTCTCCTATTGGACATTTAAAAAATCTCACATGATGCCAACTTCAGACAAGGTCATTCTGAGGCCATGATTAAGTGAGACAAAACAAAGGCAGATCAAAATTTTTTTCTAAACACAGACAAAAGCAAGACCACTTTACAAGCCACCATACACACCTTTCCTAGCTAATATGAATGACTGCTAGTTTTGTTTTTGCTTTCTTTGATTCTTTGTTTTTAGTAGTTACAGCTTTAATCTCTCTCTAATCTGTTCTCTCTATACAAGAGGGTTATTAAGGTACTTAGTCACAGGCATGCTCTCTATACCTAATAGCATCCAATCCAGATCAAAACTCTGCTTCCTTAAACCCTCACCCAAATCACATAACACAAACCCAAATCCTTTAGTATGCCTTTTCTATCACCCTTTTACTTATACGGCTCATCTTTCCCTATGGTGTGCATGTTCTTTCACAGCAACGAATGATAAATCCAACTTTTTCAAGTATAAATGTGTTCCTGGTGGTCTTTAGCTAGAAGTCATTGACATACTATATAACGTTAAACTTAATGACAAATCAAAATGAAGAGTCAAATATGATTACTACAATAGCCCCATATGCTAATATTTATAAAGTAATTTTCAGTTTACAATGACATTTATTTTGTATGCTTTCAATGAACAATTCCAAGGCCTTGAGACTGAGAAGAGGGTCGACATAATGGTGGAGATATTAATAATAAAAAGAGTGAAAGCCAAGGAGAAAATATATTGAAAATGGATTTCCATGCTAGCGGAATGGGAGAAGAAAAGCAAAGTTGTATTTTAGACAATGAGTTTGAGATGAGGATCTGACAACCAAGTGATGCGTTGTGGGCTACAGAAGACAAAACCTGAATTCTTCAAGTGCCAGACAGGGATTCAGAATAAACTATCCCTTTGTATCATTACCAAACTTTTCCAAGCTGTCCCTAGCCTCCATAATGTCTCAACAAGCACAATGAGACTAATGAGACCCTATTAATCTAAATGTGGCCACTGTGTATTTTTAGTTTTCTAACTCCTCTCCACCCCAACAAACATCACCAGCCCACTTAAAAGTTATCCAGACAACCTATATATTCAGAAGTAGAAGGAAAAGTAAAATTCATTCGAGGCAACTGATTATAGAACAGCCTTATTTAACAAACAGCACTAACAGAACTCTCTGCATTGATAAAAATGCTCTATATTTCTGCTGTACACAGTACAGTAGCTGCTATTCACATGTGGCTCTTGAGCACTTCAAATGTAGCTAATAAGACTGAGAGACCGTATTTTCAATTTTATTTATTTTTAATCAGTTTAAGTAATCACATATGACTAGTGGCTACCATATTGGAGAATGTAGCTCTACCAGAAGTCTCCTCTCCTGCTGGTGGACCCGACTCAATCACTTGTCTTCACCCCAAACATGTTCTTCATGACTGCTTGGAAATTTTTAATTCACTTAGAGCCACAGTTCTTCATAAAATTCCACATACTTCAAACATGCTAATCAAAAACAACAGTTGCTTTTAGCTTCTTATTTTTACCATTGCCTTCTTTTATTTTTAATAATTAACAAGTATCACCGATGTAATGCATTGTGCTTATGTGATGAATACTTCTCAGAGAATTAAGGATCTTTCAAGTATTCAAATCTTAGCATGAATTTGTCCAAATTATTTTCATCCTTTCTACTGTGTCATATTACCCTGCTCCTAAGCCTTAAGCCAAATTCGATAGTTGAATTTTGCTACAATATGGAGTAAATTCATCCTTTGGTGTTTAAGCTGGGGATATATTCACAGCAATTGATCTGGAAAATGTATTCACAGTTGAAATCAAACTTTCACATGCACTGTTAGATCAAATCATTCCTAAAGACTGTTCCTATATCAAATAGCTATTTATTTTATAAATTTGAGGTAAATTTCAGTTCTCTTGCATACTAGAAAAAAAAATGCTGCTTATCTTCAGAACACCATGAACAGACAAATATTCCTCCACCCCTCTTATTTCCACATCCTATAAGACATTAGATGATCAGAAAACCTATGCAGGCAACATTTTATTTTTGAAACACAAACACGTGAGAAAGTATAGCTTTCTGCAAACAGCTCGGTTATAATCCCTTTACCACCATCAATGTCTCTCTATTCATTTATTCAAGTGAGAAAAGCAGCTACACTTATATTAAAATTTGTTACCTGGACCATAAGTTCTATTGTTTCCTTTGTATATTGTAGCACCTTTGAGATTTCTAGGTTGTGGAGCAGACTGTTGGATATAGCTCTGGAGTAAAAAGAGAGGACTGGGCATAGGCTATGAATTTCAGAGTCTATGACATTTAGATGGTGACTGCACTCAAGCAAATAAACCTTGGGATATGGGGCATATTATACACCGCTTTCAAGTGATTTACTCTGAATAAAGGGAAAGAGAGACCCAGGTAACAGAGTGGACAAGAAAAGGGTGGACTCATGCAGACTCATAGAACACAAATGTCTTAGGAGTCATGCCCCTAGCTGAACAGGTGATGACACTGAAACTTTGGGTTTTGTTTCAATGTGTTATTTTTCAAAGATCCCAATTTAAAATTTCAAGTTTAATCTCATAGTTTTGGTTACGCACTTATACAATAGGTACGTCTTACTATTTTAACTCTCATGAGGCATATTTATTTCCAAATTCTGTGGTTGAGACTTGGTGAGCACCTTCCTGGAGACCTTCTGGATAGACACTACCCCATCTTTTTCTTTTCCTCTTAAAAAAGATGTTTTTCTTTTTCCAGAACATTGATTGACGTTTCATCAAAATTCTAATGTCACCTTTGTGTTATTTGTATATAGACCCTTTCCACAGTAGCATACTCTACACTTGTCTGCTGTCTGTGTCCATCTCACCTACATCCTTGGGACACCGTCTTCTCCTTCACGGGCCGTTGTTTATTTAGGTCTCATATCTTTGAACGTGAACCCTAAGACAGTTAACTTCTATTTACTTACAGACTACTGAATATGTCTCAGGGTCACGGATGAAAGGGAACATAACAGAAGTGGTTTGTGTACTAAATTTTAATCATATTTCAGTCCTGCTTCCTTAAGACAGGAAGAGCTAGAGACAGAATAACAAAAGATTTAATAGAGCCAGAGGAAGAAACAGCAGGAGACAAGACAGCCTGACAGACAAACAGAGACAGCTGGTTGGACAGAGAGAAAGGACAAAAGATGGACACAATGAATCCTAACCTCCTATTTACACACACACACACACACCTACAGTATTGATAATATATATGTGTGTGTATGTATATGGGAAGAGAGACAGACAGAGGCAGAGAGACAGAGAGACAGTGAGACAGAGACAGAGACAGAGAGATGGGGACACGTACAAACTAGGACAGACAAGGGCAATTACTGACAGAGACAAGGAGACAGGCAAAGGCCGATAGACACAGGTAGAAAGGCAGAGACAGACAGACTGGGGGGTAGACACAGAGACAGAGAAAGACAAACAGAAAGAGAGAGGTAGTGACATAAGGAGAGAGAGAGAGTGTGTGTGTCAGAGACAGACTGAGACAGATACAGACCGAGACAGAAAGAGAAAGACAGAGACAGACAGAAAGAGAAAGAGAAAGAGGGACAGAGCCACAGAGAGATACAGATAAAGACAGGCATAGACAGAAGCAACAGAGAGACAGAGATAGAAAGATAGAGACCCAGACAGGCAGTCAGACAGACACAGATCGGCAGAGATAGAAACAGAAAGAAACAGTAAGACAGAGACAGAGCAACAAAGATAGAGAGACTGAGACAGAGACAGAGGCAGACAAAGACAGAGGTGGAGGGAGATAGACAAGGATGCAGACAGAGACAATAGAGACAGAGACTGGGAATGACAGAGACTGTGACAGATATATGAAGAGGGAAAGACGGAGACAGGGATAAATCCTCATCATTGTCAAAGACTGCATGGCATCCCATAAAGGTACCCCTCCTTTGGTATGCCATTTAGTTTGCTGTCACTCAGTTTGATTGTTTCCTATAGCATTACCATGACTATATATCTTGTTCTGCCTCCCGGTCTCCCCCTTACTTTACTGTGAGGCTGTAAAACAAAGTGAGTGTTACTGTGGGAAGCTTTGCTCCTCAGCCTTAGCAGTCGAAATCAAAAGAAAAAAAAAGTGAAAAAACAAAGACTGGTATTGGATAAATGGCCCGAGTTGGCAAATGGCAACAGCCAGGGTTTGCGAGAGTTTAAATGCTTAAATGAGTGTGTTTCTGTTGCTATTTGTACATTATCAAACACCCAAATCTGTACATTGTAAAATTCAAAGAGCATTTTAAAGATTTAAAGCTAGTTGGGTATGAAAATAAAAGCAGATCTTTCAGCCAAGGTGCACATCTAGCTAAGTGGTCTCTGAATTTCCTGTGAGTATACCTGTTTTTGATGAAATGGCATCCTAGCATTCAGCTCAAGAAAAAAGTAATTTGAAATTGCTTAGAAGGTTTATATAAAAAAGTGAAATTGTTACAGAAAAAAACACGAATTTTTACCCTTCTACTGGATAATGATTTACTCTTTCTTCAACTTTAGTTATTAAAAAAAGACAGACACAAAAACAAGAAGGAAAAAATGCAAAATTAAGGACAAACATCAGAGTGCAACAGCAGCTTCCTGCTTGAGCGATTCCCTATAACTGTTATGTAATTATTACTCTAACACTAGTTTGTGGGTTTGGGATTATGAAGCCTTTCACATCTCCTTAAAGAGTAAATAAATAAGTAAGTAAATAGTCAAAAGTAATTTGTTCACTGAATGACAAAGGATAAAATTTAATTGGGAAGAGAAATATATACCAGTAAGAAAAATTCTGATTTTGAGTAAGTAACCCATTATATCTGTTTAACTTTTAAATTTATGTCCACCTTCTATTATTTTTTATACTCTTGAAATATATATTTATTTGTATGGGTTCTTAAACAGAGTTTTCAAAGTGTTGACCTTCTTTAACTACAACAATCACTCAATGAAATGTGAACAAGGAGGGCTTTGGGAGGGAATGGGATGGCGGCAGTTTTCAAATTAGCAGTAATCAGAAACCATCGTATTCAAATCATAACTAGTGACTTTTTTCCTTCCTTCCTTCTTCCTTCCCTTCTTCCTTCCTTCCTTCCTTCCTTCCTTCCTTCCTTCCTTCCTTCCTTCCTTCCTTCTTCCTTCTTCCTTCCCTCCCTCCCTCTATCCCTCCTCCCAACACTCCCTCTCCTTCCCTCCCTCCCTCCTTCCTTCCTTCCTTTCTTGTTTTTCTTTTTGACAAAAACATTTTCTACCTCATCCTTTTGATTACTTGCTTGAGCATCCTATCTTTGACCCCATTTCCAGATGCCGCGTAATCCCCATTATAATTCAAAGGCATTCCATTCTAGATGCTACAAGACCTGCTCTTAAGCAAGACAGTCTTTCCAAGTACAATTCAAATATCAAATATTTCTGAAGAGCAAAGGCCGTCAACTTGCTCAAAGAGTATTTCTGATGCATAATTAATGGTGGCTGTATGCCACAAACAGCTGTATTTAGTAAAGGAATATCCTCATAGAATCTAACTGCTCCCTTCCACTCCACCCCCAACATAGAGTGTTATAAAGTTTGAAATGTCTTTCTGGGGTTAAAAATGCTAGGAAAGGTAAAGTCTAACTAACATCAAGGTACTTTTAGGTTGAAGAACAACCAACAAAAGATCATCAGTGTAGTCTGGGTGTGTTCCCATAGTGAGAGACCATGAAAACCAAGTACTACACTCAGCAGCAGGAAATGGGGAAAGGGGAGCAATCAGAATGGAACCAGGGTGTGTGTGTTGGGGGAGGGGTTTATGAGTGGAGTAGGGCAGCTGTAAACATATTAAGTGAAAGAGAAGTCAAAGTATTCATTTAACATTCATTTAATCAAGCTAAAGGAAAAGAGTTTCACTAAGAGTAGTAGAGTAGATAAGCTGTTTCTCTCTAGTCAACTGGTCTTTGTCTTCCAAGAAATAATGCGGGGGTCCATGTATGGTAAACCAGGAGGACAGGTTGCCACATTAACAGCATGAATGAGTTCTGGAGGTGCTTGGGGGCTTTAAAATTTTAGTGCCTTCTTCATATGCATGGGCAAACAGTCTCAACTGTTATGAGGCACAGTTCAACAAGGCCTCTGACAGAGTTGGTCACCAGAGATGGGCAAGGCCAGCTGACCCCACAGAGGGAGCTGGCATCTCCAGAAAGTTGGCCATCCCTGTGCCCAGGGAAGAGCTGCTCAGCTATCCGAGCTTTTGCTTGGGTCCTCACTCTGGGCAGCGCCCTTCTCTGGGGAGGTACAGGAAATTACAGGCCACATATATGGGGAAGACCACATCTTCGTTCTCCAGGTTCATTACCTCTAGCTCTTGATCCTTTCTCAGGGCAAGCACCTGGTATTCTGTGTCTTTTCTGAAAACGGCTCTTCCAGCCCCGTCCAAGGAAGCCAGGCGCAGGCGGAACGCGATCTTTCTCTGCCAGAGTAAGCTGACCCCGAGGCCGCAGGGCTTGTTCAACACGCTGCGCCGGAAAATGATACGCCGGTTGGTGTAGTGCACAACCAGATCCCAGCCGAAGTTGAAGCCAGCCCACCGCCAGCTGCATTTCTCATCCCTGCGGAGCTGGCCCCCGCACCGCATGCTGCTCTCCTGGAGGTCGGTCACGTTGAGGTCAACAGGCCCGAGCTCCCTGTTTTGCTCAGCCCGTAGGAGGGCAAGCCACTGCTCTTTGTACACTGGGGCCAGCCATGAGGCCGGGATCAGCGCATCCCGGTCAATGGTGCGTGCTGACCGCAGGTCACAGATTATGTAGGCCAGCCGCAGCTGCTGGAACACTGGCACGAAGGCTCTGCCTTCCTGGGTCTCCAGGAAAGGGGTGTCCTCTGACTCCCTCTTGGACCTGGCAAACCACAAGTTGGCATCGGACAATAAGGCTCTGTGAGGGCCGCTCCATGTCGGCTGCAACTGCAGAAACAACCACTTTTTCAGCTTGGTGTACACGTCCATCTCCACCTCCATCACCAAGAGCTCTGAAGAGGCGATGAGCTCTTTCATGAGATCCAGACTGACTTCTCGCAATAGGTGCTCACTACGCTGGGTCATCAGGTTGTCCAGCAGCCACTGGAAGCACATGGTCCTGATGTTTGGGAGGCCATAGCTCTCAGCAGAGTAGTAGTAGCTGCACACGGTCTGGGCGCTGACAGTCTCCTTCATGACCTCCCCGCACTGCTGAATCAGCTCGTCCAGCTGCAGCATGCTGGCTGCGGCCAGGATGCAGATGACTCGGCTGGGTGGGATGAACACGGAGTCTTGGTACAGGGAGCCTAAAGCCTCGTGCAGTGCCTCACGATCAATGTTCTCGTCAGGAATCTGCAACTCTATAGTATTCATAGTTGTTTCCCTCCAAGCACCACTGAACATGCTAGCGAAGTAACCTGACTGGCACAAGTAGACCCTGTGTAAGTTCCACGCCTCCCCCAGTGCACAGATCTGCACATCGCTGCCTTCTCCCCTCGTGAAGAGTGCCTCGTAAGCAGACTCTGAACTGTCTTTGGCGCGCTTCCGGTGGGGCTCTTTTTCGTGAGGCCCCCCTGAGCCTGTCTTCCGCTTGAGGCCGCCCTGACTGGTGGTGGGTACGGCCTCTTCCCTCTCCTCCTCCACCTCGCCGACCGCTGCCATGGCTGCCTCCACCTCCTCTTCCTCCCCAATCCCAACGGCACCTGGCTGCTGTGGAGCACGCCTCTCCCAAAGCCACGGCATGCGACTGCTTAGTGCTCCCATGGCCTGTATGTACTTCAAGGGCGCAACGGACACGTTCGCTCTCAACGTGCAACTTCCCCGGGCATTAGCTCAGCCCAGAGTGCTTATGGGTACGGCTGACGCCTTTTCTGACGTCACCTAGGACGCCGCGCTAAGCCACACCCCGTCCGGCCCCGCCCCCGCGGGAAAAGGGCACGCCCCACCATGAGGACCACTCTGTGCACCTTTCCCTCCAGGGATGATTGTTCTGGGGCTCCCCCCCAACAGATGTCACAACTATAGCAATTGTACATAACAACAACAACAACAACGACAACAACAAAAATGAATAAAAGCTACTTACATAGGACTTACTTCGTGCCAGGCACTGTGCTAAGTGTTTCACATGCATTAACTCGATTAATCATCATAGTGACCCAGGAGATAGGTGCTATCATCATCATTATTATTCCCCTTGTGTAGATGAGGAAACTGAGACACAGAGAGGTTAAATGACTGGTTCAAGGTCATCCACCTAGTAAATTGTAGACCTGGCACTCAGAATCAAGCTCTGTGGTCTCTTTGACTATGTTCTTAACCTCCTGTCTTGTACAGTCTCTCAAGATTGGCCTCACATGTCCAGCGAAGCTTCTTCAAATGAATGCCAACATAAATGGACTTGCAGAATGCATGAGCAAAAGGTTTGTTGAGCAGATGAACTCTTAAGACCGAGTTGCAAGGAAACTGGTAACCCAGGTAAGAGAAAACAATATAGTGGCCTCAAATTTTCATATCTACCAAATCTGCACCCATTTGCACGTACTTAATGTGCTAAAGCGTCCTTAACCATGAAGGCAGGCCCACGCTATGGTAACAGATAATCCATGCTGTTTCACGTACTAACATCAAATAACATTTAGTTCCCCCAGATTCCATGATTCAGATTAACTTCACTCTCATTTAGTCTTAGTTTTTACAGTGTGATGTATATTGGCTTTTTAAGGTCCCTTTACTCGACAGGCTAATTAAACATGTACTGTGTGCTGGACACTGTAGGAGGTGCTGGAGCCAGAGAGTAATGCAATGCCCAGCCACCCCCAGAAGTTGACAGTGTGTTCACACCCCATGCTGATTTCTCAACAGACATTTTGCAGGACAGAAGGGAATGGCATGAAATATTCAGTGATGAAAAGCAAGGACCCACAACCAAGATTACTCTACCCAGTGAGGCTATCATTTAGAATCCAAGGACAGATAAAGAGCTTCCCAGACAAGAAAAGGCAAAAGGAGTTCATCAATACAAAACCAGTATTACCGGAAATGTTAGAGAGACTTAAAAAGCAGAAGGAAAAAAAAAAGATCAAAAATATGAATAATGAAATGGCGGTAACTGCATAACTATCGACGGTTACTTTAAATGTAAATGTATTTATTGCTCCAATCAAAATACATAGGGTGGCTCAGTGGATAAGAAAACAAGCCCCTTACATATGCTACCTACAAGGACTCATTTCAAATAAAACGACATAGACTAAAAGTAAAGGGATGGAAAAAGATATTTCATGGAAATGGAAATAAACAAACAAAAAGCTGGGGTAGCAATGGTTACACCCAACAAAGTAGACTTTAAACAAAGGATAATAACAAGAGATTAAAGAAAAAAAAGACCCAGTAATTCCACTTCTGGGTATTTATCCAAAGAAATTCAAAACCCTACTTCGAAGGGACATGTAAGCCCATGTGTTCATTGCTGCATTATTTACAATAGCCAAGATATGATGGCAACCTGGGTGTCCATCAATGGATGATTGAATAAAGAAGGAGTGCTACATATATACAGTGGAATATTACTCAGCCATCAAAAAAAAAAAAGAATGAAATCTTGCCATCTGTAGCAACATGGATGGGTCTAGAGGATATTTTGCTGAGTGGAGAAAGTCAGCCAGAGTAAGAAAAATGCCATATGGTTTCACTTACATGTGGAATCTAAACAACAAAATAAACAAATAAAACAGAAATAAACTCATAGATACAGAGAAAATTTCGATGGTTGCCAAATGGGAGGGTGTTTGAGGGGTGGGTGAAAAAGGAGAAGGGATTAAGTACAAATTGGTAGTTGCAAAATAGTCATGGGGATATGAAGTATAACATAAGTAATATAGTCAATAACATTGTTATAACTATGCTTGATGTCAGATGGGTACTAGATTTATCGAGGTGATTGCTTTGTAAGTTATATAAATGCCTAATCACTATACTGTATGCCTGAAAATAATATAATATTGTATGCCAATCATAATCAAAAATAAATATATATTAAAAATAAATTAATTAATTAAAAAGAGCATAAAAAGACTCTTTCTTTGTCATTAACAGCTGGCATATTATGTGTCTTGCTGTGAGCCTCTTTGGGTCCATTTGTTTGAGACTCTCTGTCCTTCCTGGACTTGTATGTCTACTTCCTTCACCAGGTTAGGAAAGTTTTCATCCATTATTTCTCAATCCCTTGCTTTCTGTTTTGTTTTTTGGTTTTTTGTTTTTTGTTTTTTGTTTTCTGTTTTTATGAAATTCATTAAGGTGACACTGGTTAATAAAATGTAGGTTTCAAGTGTAAAATTCAATAATATGTTAGGTGTACATTGTATTCTGTGTTCACCACCCAATGTTAAATTTCCTTCCATCACCATATATTTGACCTCCTTTATGCTTATCTACCTCCTCCCTCCCCACTTCCCTCTGTTAACCACTAAACTGTTGTCCGTGTCCATGAGTCTCTGTTTGTTTGCCTTGTTCCTTTGTTGCCTTCAGCTTTTTTTTATCCCACATGAGCGAAATCATATGGTTCTCAACTTTTTCTGTCTGACTTATTTCGCTTAGCATGATAATCTCAAGATCCATCAAAGTTGTCGCAAATGGCAATATTTCATCTTTTCTTATGGCTGAGTAATATTCCATTGTACATATGTACCACATTTTCTTTATCCAGCCATCTATCAAAGGGTACTTTGGGTGTTTCCATGTCTTGTCCACCGTGGATAATGCTGCAGCGAACATCAGGGTGCTTATATCTTTACAGATAAATGTTTTCAAATCTTTTGGGTTCCCCAAAGAAAGATTGATGGGTCATATGGTAATTCTATTCTTAACTTTTTGAGAAACCTCCATACTGTTTTCCATAGTGGCAGTACCCATTTACATTCCCACCAGCAGTGTGTGAGGGTTCCTTTTCCCCCACAACCTCTCCAACACTTGTTATTGCTCGTCCTGTTGATGATCACATTTTAACAGGTGTGAGGTGGTATCTCATTGTGGTTTTGATTTGCATTTCCCTAATAGCTAGTGAAGCTGAGCATCTTTTCAGATGTCTGTTGGCCATTTGTATGTCTTCTTGGGTTAAGCGTCTGTTCAGGTCCCTTGCCCAGTTTTTAATTAGATTGTTTGTTTTTGTTGTTGTTGTTGTTGTTGAGTTGTATGAGTTCTTTGTATATTTTGGATATTAGGCTCTTATCGGAGGCCTTGTTTGCAAAATTCTTCTCCCCTTCAGTTGTTTGCCCCTTAGTCTTGTCGATGGTTTCTTTTGCTGTGCAGAAGCTTTTTAGTTTGATATAGGGTCATTTATTTTTGCTTTTATTTTCCTTGCCTTTGAGGTCAAATTCATAAAATCCATTGTAAAACCAAGGTCTGTGAGTTTAGTACCTGTTTTCTTCTACGCAATTTATTGTTTCAGTCTTATATTTGGGTTTTTGATCCATTTTGAGTTAATTTTGTTGTATGGTGACAGATCGCAGTCTAGTTTCATTCTTTAGCATGTGGCTTTCCAATTTTCCCAGCACCATTTACTGAAGAGACTTTCTTTTCTGTGTTTTTGGCTCCTCAGCTGAAAATTATTTGCCCATATATATGGTGGTTTATTTCTGGGCTCTCAATTTTGTTCCATTGGTCTGTGTGTCTGTTTTCTGCCAGTACATGCTGCTTTGATTATTGTTGCTTTACAGTATAATTTGAAGTCAGGCCGAGTGATATCTCTGACCATGTCTTTTTTCTCAGGATTGCTTTGGCTATTCAGGATATTTTGTGCTTCCATACAAATCTGATGATTCTTTGTTCTTTTTCTTTTAAAAATGCCACTGGGATTTTGATGGGGATTGTGTTAAATCGGTATACTGCTTTGGGTAATAAGGCCATTTCAGCTATGTTGATCCTTCCAACCCATGAACATTGAATATCTTTTCGTTTCTTTGTGTCTTCTTCCATTTCTTTTAATAATGTCTTCGAGTTTTCATTGTATAGCTCGCTTCTCATGCTTCGTTAAATTTATTCTTAGGTATTTTATTCTTTTTTGTTGCAATTGCCACGGGATTTTTTTTTTCATTTCTTCTTCTGAAAATTCATTGTTAATGTATAGTAATACTATGGATTTCTGTACATTGATTTTCCATCTTTACAGTTTACTGTGTTTATTTATTGTTTCTAATACTTTTTAGTAGAGTCTTTAGAGTTCTATATAGAGAATCATATCATTTGCAAAAAGTGATGTTTGAATTCTTCATTCCCAATTTGACTTCTTCATTCCCAATTTGGATGCCTTGCTTTCTTTCTTCTCTTTCTTATATTCCTATGATACAGATGTTGTTGTGCTTGATGTAGTCCCAGAAGTCCCATAAACTATCCTCAGTTTTAACTTTCTGTGGGGCTACTTTGATTGGTGTTTGCTGCTGCCTTGTCTTCCAAAGCACTGATTCGATTCTCTGCTTCATCTAATCTGCTGTTGATTCCCTCTAATGAATTCTTCATTTCTGACTGGTTATATTTTTTATGGTTTCTACATCTTTTTTCTTTATGTTTACTAGCTCTTTGCTGAAGTTTTTACTATGTTCCTTGAGTATCCTTATAAGCAGTGTTTTTTCGTTTTGTTTTATTTTGTTTTGTTTTGCAGGGTTTTTTTTTTTTTAGTTTTTTTTTAAATTTTATTTTAAATAGTTTCAAGTATACAGTACATTGGTTAGACATTTATATAGTTTATAAGATGATCTCTCTAATTGCTCCTTCCCTCTTCTGGTTTTCCACCTAGCCAATATATTAATGCTAATTACATTCCCTATGCCGTGCTCCCCATCCCCGTGACCATCTATCAACTACTAATTTGTATTTCTTTAACCTTTCACCTCATTTTCCTAGACCTCCAAAGCCCCCTCCCCTCTGTCCATCACCAAATTGTCCACTGTATTTGTGAGCCTGTTTTTGATTAGTTTGTTCCTTTCCTTAGATTCCACATGTAAGTGAAATCATATGGTATTTATCTTTTTCTTTCTGACTTATTCCACTCAGCATAATAATCTCTAGGTCCATCCATGTCATTGCAAATTAACCAGTGTTTTGAACTCTGTATTTGGCAGATTACTTGCCTCCATTTCGTTTAGTCCTTTTTCCTGAAGTATTCTCTCATTCTTTTATTTGGGACATGTTTCTTTGTCTCCTCATTTTGGCTTCCTCTCTGTGTTTGTTTCTATGTATTAGGTAGCTCTGCTAGGCCTCCCAGGCTTGGCAGAGTAGCCTTATGTAGTAGGTGGCCTGCGTGGCCCAGTCTCCTTGATCACCTGAGCCGGGTGCTCCAGGAGTGTCTCTCATGTGGGTCGTGTGTGCTCTCCTGTTGTAGTTGAGCCTTGATTGCTATTGACATGTCAGTGGGTGTGATTGACCCTCAGGCTGTCTGGCTGTGAGGATGACCATGACCACAGCATATAAGCTGCTGCACAGGGGCTGACCCATGAAGCCAGATTCACTCTAGTGGACTCTGGTGCCTGCCAATACCGCCCTTTAGGTGTGCTGCTAGTGGAGCTAATTGTGTGGCCTATAGCTGACCGCCAGGTATATGGTTTGGGGGGCCTCTTGGGAGGGGCTCCCATGCAGGCAAAGGTCAGCCGTTCCCTGTGATCACCCCAGGGCTACCTGGTAGGAACTACAAAGTGATCTGTGGCTAATCGCTGCCTATGCTGGACGTGGAGGCACGTGAGAGGAGCCACGGTGAGACCCGAGGCTGGCTGCCACCAGTGCTGGGCCTAGGACAGCTCAGCATATAGCCCTGCTGCTACATGCCTCCTGCCCGTAAGGCTCTGCTTCTGAAAGATCCTTTGGCAGTATATGTGTTGGGTGAGGCAGGGTCCCAGGGAGTCACCAGGGTGAGGTGAGTGGTGTTCACCAGGTTAATGCAGATTCAGATTTGGCACCGGTGCTGAGCCTAGGGCCACTCAGCAAAAGGCACAAGACACAGAGAGTCCAGCTGCTGCCTGCCTGGGGCCCACAGACCCTCAAGAGCTGTCCGAGAAAGACTGCAGTGTGGGCCAATGCCAGCTACCTGCTGCCGAAAGAGCCTCAGGGCGAATGCAAATTGAGCGGGTCAAGGTCTCAGAGAGTCACCAGGGTGGAGCAAGTGGAGTTCACCAGGCCAGTGCAGATTCCAATTTGGTCGTGTAGGGGGACGGCTCAGCACAGGGACAGTAGCCGCTGTCCCTCCAGCCCTCACCTTGAAGTAACACAGCTCTCATACAGGTCTCTCCCTGTATGTTTCTGGCACCTCTCGAGCTGCCATCTATCCACTGGAGCCCGGGGTGAGTGTCTGGGAGTGAGATATACTGTGCCAGGTCCTTTAAGAGGATGCTTGGGTTTCCAGCAGCCTTCTGCCTCACCAGGACTGATGGAATTCCTGCTGATTTTATTGCCAGAGGATGTGGGGGCTCCTCTTCCCAGAACTGGTGATCTGGCCTGGGGAGCCTGATGAAGGAATAAGACCCTTCCCTCCTCAGGGAGGACTTCTGTAGCTGAGATATCCCTCCCGATTCTCAACTGCCACACCTGGGTGTGAGGCCAGCACATTTTGCATCTCTGCCCCTCCTACCAGTTTCGACGTGGCTGCTTCTTCATATCCTTAGTAATAGGACTTCTGGTCAGCTAGTCCCCAGATGGTTCTTTTGGGCAATTGTTCTATAATTTAGTTGCAATTTTAATGTGGTCATGGGAGGAGGTAAATACAGAGTCCATCTACTTCACCACTTTGACTGGAACTCCAAGATATAATTTTAAATTCAAGTACTTAAGTAGTGTTTCCTTTAACCCAGAGCCAACCCTACCATCATCTGGGTCACCTGTGTTTCCTCTTTCAGCAGAGCACTCACTCCATTGTGTAGTCATTGCCAGTTTTGTCTCACTCTCCACAAGACTGTGGACTCCTTGAGAGAAAAGACCATCCTCTTCACCATGATACAACTCCTAGCTCCTGACAGACTGGCGCAAGTGAGCCCTCAAATATTTTTGAGAACGAGTAATCACTACCATTTCTGCTCCAATTGATCGAGGATATTTGGCCATACTGAATGATTGAATAGTCACTCTTCAAATCTCTTATGCTAGTCTGTACCGTGGTTTAATATGCCTCAGCATTAAAACAAGAAAAGTACTTTGATTTTGCTATTGTTAATCCAATTTCCTTAATTCGCAAAATGAGGTTTTAAAGACCCCCCCATTTGCTTCACACTTGTTAATTGCCCACTTCTCCCCCAAATCCAACCCCTGCCACCTATCCACCGACCCTACTATATGTTCAGTGAAAACCAGGACAGGAAGGTTGGAGCTTCTCTGTTTGATGGGACAGGGCCAGAAGTTAGCAGAACCGCACTTGCTCAGCCTTCCAGGAATCCTCCACAGGCCCCCTGGATGGACTCAACCAGGAAGACAGATGGAATCTATGGACCTAATGTTTCTCTTCAGCCCCAGAGACATGCAGAACTATTATACCTACTTCCATGCCAATTTTTATGTTTTTTTCCTTTTTCCCACCTTTATTGAGATATAATCGACATATAATGTGTAAATTTTAGATGCATGATGTGGTGGTTTGATGCATGTATTTATTGTGAAATGTTTACCAAGACAGGGATAATTAGCACATCCTACACCTCACAAAATTACCATTTGGGGGCGGGGAAGGTGGATAAACATGTTTAATATTTTAGTTTCTGGAAACCAAAAGAATCACTCAAAACTTATGGTGAAAATAGTTTACATTTATGCAAAAAAAAAAACCCAAAAAACCAAAAACCGTTTCTCTAGGAAAAATACATATCTGTTCGTTTTAAAATTAGCATGACAAGTGCATTTAAAAAACTTTTAAAACTATTTTTATTTTTCTCAAATAGAGTTGGCATACAATATTCAGTCTTGAGGTAGCCTCTTCTGCATATCTCCAGTTGTAGGACTTCTGTTCAGCTAGACTTCAGGCGATTCTGTAGTTTAGTTGCAATTTTGATGTGGTTGTGAGAGGAGTCAATCACAGCATTTACCTACTCCGCCACCTTGAACAGAAGCCTCAGATAATTACTATTTTGTTTATTGTCAGTCTGAGAACATTAAAGCTGGACTTTCACAGCAACTTTCGAGTATACAAAACAGTGTTAGCTACAGTCACCATGCTTGTACATTAGGTCCCTGGAACTGATTCATCTTATAACTGAAAGTTTGTATCTTTTGAACCACATCTCCACATTTCCTCCACCCCCTAGCCCCTCACATCCATCTTCTTTTAAATACTTAAACGGTATTAGACGGATTCTATTGAAAGATAAAAGAAATACAGAGGAGGCAAATTCTGTTACGAGGGAGACAAACTTTCTTGGGCTTGTCATTGTGTTTTGCTCAGTTTTTTTGTGTGTTTTACCTCATCGAGTACCTAAGCAGTAAGCGTGGGTAGATGGGCCCTCCCTCCAGACCTTTTGCTCAAATGGCATGACCGGGGAAGAGGATGAAAAAGAAAAATGATGGGAACACTTCTTCCCTCTCCGTGTCTTCTAACCCTTTAGAATATCCTGAGAAGTTCAATCCGTAAGCCCAGAATTAGTCTTAAATTTGTGACTTGTGGAAAGAACAACAGGTATGATGTTTGCTAAACCTGGTTCTGGGGGAAAAAAAAGGACTGAATGGGCTGCCTCAGTACAATTATGTGCTGGCAGGCTTTAAAAAATCAGACAACAGTGATAACAGAAGAAATCATCACGAAATGATTTATTGAGAAAATGACCACTCAGGTGAGTAACATCACGCAGCAATGTAAGATCGTCTTCGTTTTTGCATTAAAAATAGAAATATGTTTAAAGTACCTCAACTAATTCAGCTGGGGATGCAGAATAGCT
>NW_024348187.1:0-3040 GCF_902729225.1 Pteropus medius | reverse complement strand
GAAGTGGTGGCTGCTGTTGTGGTCGTGGCTCCTGTAGAAGCTACTGTGGTGGATGTTGTGGCTGAAGGCTCTGTGGTAGTACTGACAGTTGTGGTAGGTGGCTCTGTGGAAGTGGTAGCTGCAGCAGTTGTTGTGGCTCCTGTAGAAGCTACAGTGGTGGATACTGTGGCTACAGATTCGGTGGTAGTACTGGCAGCTGTGGTAGGTGGTTCTGTGGAAGTGGTGGCTGGCTAGCCAGGTTCCAGAACCCACAGCAGTAGACCTAGGAAGCTGGGCAGGTTCAGGTGGGTACTGCACTTGTGGTAGGGTGCTCTGCAGAACTGGTAGCTCCTGTTGTGGCTGTGGTTCCAGTAGTAGCCACGGTGGTGGGCGTTGTGGTTGTAGCCTCAGTGGTCATGCTGGCAGCTGTGGTAGCTGTTTCTGAGGAAGTGGTGGCTGCTGTGGTGGTTGTGGCTACTGTAGAACCCACAGTAGTAGACGTTGTAGTTGCAGGCTCAGTGGTAGTACTGGCACTTGTGGTAGGTGCTTCTGTAGAACTGGTAGCTCCTGTTGTGGCTGTGGTTCCAGTAGTAGCCACGGTGGTGGGTGTTGTGGTTGTAGCCTCAGTGGTCATGCTGGCAGCTGTGGTAGCCGTTTCGGAGGAAGCGGTGGCCGCTGTTGTGGTCGGTTCCGTGGTAGCCACAGTGGTGGATGCTGCATGAAGGCCCGTGGCAGTACCGACAGCTGTGGTAGGTGGCTCCAGGAAGCGGCAGCCGGGCAGCAGCTGGGTTGTGGTCCTGCAGAAGCCAAGGAAGTGGTGGATACCAGGTCACAGATTCGGTGGTAGTACTGGCAGCTGTAGGGTGGTTCTGTGGAAGTGGTGGTCAGTTGTGGTTGCGGGTTCCAGAACCCATTGTGAATGCCAGCTGCAGGCTCAGTGGTAGTAATGGCGCACTTGTGGTAGGTGCTTCTGTAGAACTGGTATCTCCTGTTGTGGCTGTGGTTCCCGTAGTAGCCACAGTGGTGGGCGTTGTGGTTGTAGCCTCAGTGGTCATGCTGGCAGCTGTGGTAGCTGTTTCTGAGGAAGTGGTGGCTGCTGTGGTGGTTGTGGCTACTGTAGAACCCACAGTAGTAGACGTTGTAGTTGCAGGCTCAGTGGTAGTACTGGCACTTGTGGTAGGTGCTTCTGTAGAACTGGTAGCTCCTGTTGTGGCTGTGGTTCCAGTAGTAGCCACGGTGGTGGGTGTTGTGGTTGTAGCCTCAGTGGTCATGCTGGCAGCTGTGGTAGCTGTTTCTGAGGAAGTGGTGGCTGCTGTTGTGGTCGTGGCTCCTGTAGAAGCTACAGTGGTGGATGTTGTGGCTGAAGGCTCTGTGGTAGTACTGACAGTTGTGGTAGGTGGCTCTGTGGAAGTGGTAGCTGCAGCAGTTGTTGTGGCTCCTGTAGAAGCTACAGTGGTGGATACTGTGGCTACAGATTCGGTGGTAGTACTGGCAGCTGTGGTAGCTGTTTCTGATGAAGTGGTGGCTACTGTTGTGGTTGTGGCTACCGTAGAACCCACAGTAGTAGACGTTGTAGTTGCAGGCTCAGTGGTAGTACTGGCACTTGTGGTAGGTGCTTCTGTAGAACTGGTAGCTCCTGTTGTGGCTGTGGTTCCCGTAGTAGCCACAGTGGTGGGCGTTGTGGTTGTAGCCTCAGTGGTCATGCTGGCAGCTGTGGTAGCTGTTTCTGAGGAAGTGGTGGCTGCTGTGGTGGTTGTGGCTACTGTAGAACCCACAGTAGTGGACGTAGTTGCAGGCTCAGTGGTAGTACTGGCACTTGTGGTAGGTGCTTCTGTAGAACTGGTAGCTCCTGTTGTGGCTGTGGTTCCAGTAGTAGCCACGGTGGTGGGTGTTGTGGTTGTAGCCTCAGTGGTCATGCTGGCAGCTGTGGTAGCTGTTTCTGAGGAAGTGGTGGCTGCTGTTGTGGTCGTGGCTCCTGTAGAAGCTACAGTGGTGGATGTTGTGGCTGAAGGCTCTGTGGTAGTACTGACAGTTGTGGTAGGTGGCTCTGTGGAAGTGGTAGCTGCAGCAGTTGTTGTGGCTCCTGTAGAAGCTACAGTGGTGGATACTGTGGCTACAGATTCGGTGGTAGTACTGGCAGCTGTGGTAGGTGGTTCTGTGGAAGTGGTGGCTACAGTTGTGGTTGTGGGTTCTGTAGAACCCACAGTAGTAGACGTTGTAGTTGCAGGCTCAGTGGTAGTACTGGCACTTGTGGTAGGTGCTTCTGTAGAACTGGTAGCTCCTGTTGTGGCTGTGGTTCCAGTAGTAGCCACGGTGGTGGGCGTTGTGGTTGTAGCCTCAGTGGTCATGCTGGCAGCTGTGGTAGCTGTTTCTGAGGAAGTGGTGGCTGCTGTGGTGGTTGTGGCTACTGTAGAACCCACAGTAGTAGACGTTGTAGTTGCAGGCTCAGTGGTAGTACTGGCACTTGTGGTAGGTGCTTCTGTAGAACTGGTAGCTCCTGTTGTGGCTGTGGTTCCAGTAGTAGCCACGGTGGTGGGTGTTGTGGTTGTAGCCTCAGTGGTCATGCTGGCAGCTGTGGTAGCTGTTTCTGAGGAAGTGGTGGCTGCTGTTGTGGTCGTGGCTCCTGTAGAAGCTACAGTGGTGGATGTTGTGGCTGAAGGCTCTGTGGTAGTACTGACAGTTGTGGTAGGTGGCTCTGTGGAAGTGGTAGCTGCAGCAGTTGTTGTGGCTCCTGTAGAAGCTACAGTGGTGGATACTGTGGCTACAGATTCGGTGGTAGTACTGGCAGCTGTGGTAGCTGTTTCTGATGAAGTGGTGGCTACTGTTGTGGTTGTGGCTACCGTAGAACCCACAGTAGTAGACGTTGTAGTTGCAGGCTCAGTGGTAGTACTGGCACTTGTGGTAGGTGCTTCTGTAGAACTGGTAGCTCCTGTTGTGGCTGTGGTTCCCGTAGTAGCCACAGTGGTGGGCGTTGTGGTTGTAGCCTCAGTGGTCATGCTGGCAGCTGTGGTAGCTGTTTCTGAGGAAGTGGTGGCTGCTGTGGTGGTTGTGGCTACTGTAG
>NW_024348186.1:0-374 GCF_902729225.1 Pteropus medius | reverse complement strand
CTGTGTGCTGCGCCCCCCCCCAGCACCTGCCCCGGGAGCTCTGCCGAGAGATTCGCACCTGCCAGCCCTGGGAGAGGCCCCTGCGGAATTCTCTCCCCCTACCTGAAAGTCAGTCCCACCCCAATGTACGGATGAGGAAATTGAGGCTTGCGGAGGGCGCTGACTCGCCTGAGACAACGCGTCTCGTGAGGGGCTAGGATTCTAACCCCAGCAGCGCCATGACGGGCCCTCGGCTCCCAGCACCCACCGGCCTTCTAGGCTGTCCCCATGACCCTAGCTGGGGCCGCAGGTGGGCTCTCGATCTCCTATTTACAAAGACGAGCAGAAACCAAGTCATCCGGTTGCTCCACACAAGACCCGGCCACCCGGAGGAG
>NW_024348185.1:0-1203 GCF_902729225.1 Pteropus medius | reverse complement strand
TCTGCTTCAGCGTCCCCACCCGTGAACGGGACAGTGACAGCCCTCCTTCACAGGGCGGGGGCGGGCATGCGGTGGGTCCATGCACACAGAGCGTCTGGAACACGTGTGGTTGGGGCTCGGCGTGGGTTAATTGTTGTTGGAGTTACGATGGCGACGGCGATGGCAGCGGTTATGATGTTGATGATGACGATGGTGCTGGTGGTTGGGACGGTGGTGACATTGACGATGATGATGCACTAAGCCCTTGTCCGATGCTAAGGTCTGTCCTGGGTTCCGGGGTATCACATGAGCAGGACAGACGTGATCCCTTGCACTCCTGGGATCCAGCCTTGATGAAGGTTAAGCCAGCGAACAAGTGAACTGATAAATATATGAAATCCTGTCACAGAGAGATCTAGAGAGCCGCGTGAGGGGTGGGGTACCCCAGCGGGCCCCTGGGTTGCAATGGGAGGGATGGGTGTTAGGACAGCCCCCCTCTCCTTCCCGCTCTATGCCCCTTCTGACTGTGTTTTGACCCTCAGCTGGAACCCGGAATCCTGGATCTGTGACGTCGGACTAGCCGCATCAGCTCTCTGGGACTTGGCGCCCCGTTGGTGCAGTGCGTGTGGGATGCAGCCAGACGCACCTTCAACTCCTTCCATCTCTGGGATGCCAAGCGTCTTGGGCCTGTGCACATGGCCTTGACATGCCCCGGAGTAAGTGCCCATAAACGGTCAGCACGAGGGGCCCTCTGTGGGTCGGGGCCCTCGGGAGGGTTCACGGAGTTCTCTGCGGCTCACCTGAGAGAGGGCCGGCTCCGGGAGCAACTTCCCCTGGATGAAGCAACCTTTGGAATCCACCCTATGTCACTGGCCATGACGTCTTCTGTTTAAACAGCGCCAGCCGGAGGAGGGTGTGCTCCGAGGCCGAGCGTCTGGAGCGGGGCCGACGTCCCGGGCCCCTGCCCCAGCCCCGGTGGAAGGCCCTGCTTGGGGGGGAAGCAGGCATATGGAACCCATTTGGGAAATTCTTTCTACATAAACCACTTTTTCTTACTGGTAAGACACATACCAGTATTGACTGTGAAAGATGAAATAGCTCTTTCGCTTGGCCTGGATCTTAATTAAACACATGCCCTCCCTGGGCTGGGAAATTGAACCCTCTTTGAGCGGCCCCTTCTCAAGAGGTGGCATTGGCCCAGGGGAGGGCCAATTATAGCCTGCC
>NW_024348183.1:0-724 GCF_902729225.1 Pteropus medius | reverse complement strand
GGAACCTCCCACAAGTCAATTTTAGCATCACAAGAGACAACCAGATGCTATTTGTTTTTGCCTTCTGATATGACCTAACAGGAACACACATCACCACTATGAGGTATTTCTGCCTAAAACATCCAACCTGAATCTGATTGAGCCTCCACATCTGTCTTAGTCAGTTTGAACTACTGTGACAGAATACCATAGACTGTGTGGATTAAACAACAGAAACCTATTTCTCACAGTTATGGGAGTCCAAGATCCCGGGTACCAGCATGGTCAGGGTCTTGGTGTGGGCCCTCTTGCTGTTTGTGACCTCACATGGCCCTCCTTGGTGCATACACGCGGAGAGGGACATCCCTTGGCTTCTCTTCATCTTATAAGGGCACTAATCCCATCATGAAGGCACCTCATGACCTCATCTAACCCTAGTCACCTCCCAAAGGCCCCATCTCCTAATACCATCCCACCAGGGATTGGCATTTCAACATATGAATTCCAGGAGACATAACATCAGTCCATGACACTAATCATCAGTTTATAGGAAATTCAGGGCCAGAGAAACATGTTCGTGACCCCATGGGTAGACAGCCCGCCACATCCACGATAGGGATGTTCTTCAGGACCCACTTTCATCCATTAATAAATTCTAAGAAAAAATAGAAGAGAGAACCTGTGGATTGAAGGGGAGGGGGAGAAGGAAGGACACCAGTTGCAGACATGCAGAGTTTGAGGTAAG
>NW_024348182.1:0-5562 GCF_902729225.1 Pteropus medius | reverse complement strand
CAGAAGACAGGCCGCTCCTAGCACCTCCACCTCCCCGCAGTGTGGACACCGGGCGTTCCAGAGCCACAATTCAGCATGATCTCTTTCATCCCGGAGGCCCCGGGGCTCCTTCCTCAGGCCTCGGCTCCTTCCCGCTTTCCGGAGTGGAAATCAGACTTAAGGACGGAAGCAGACACCTCCCTCTCCCTCACCTTTCAGCCTGGGATGGTAGTAATGGTCCCCGGGGACGCATTCAAAATGAAGAAATGAAAGGCTCAAAGAGCTGATCGCAAAGCTCCTAAGGCACGGAGGACGAATTCAGACCCACAGCTGTCTGCAGTGTCTCCCAACTGAACTCTTTCCAGCGGGTGACGGCCGCCATGGACGCAGGGGCCAAAGCATCCCTGGGTACGTTGTCTGTGGTTGGCCCTGAACCCTGCAAGAGCATACACAGACGAATGAGACGTAGTTTGTACCTCTAGGAGCCTAAAGTGTCAGTGAGTGCTCCTCCAACTTCGCTACCCCAGTCTCCGCAGAAGACCGAGCATCGCCCACAGAGCCCCAAGGCCCCGGGAGGGCTGTGCATTTGCCGCAAGTGAGCCTTTTCTCGGAAGTCTGCGATTCTGGCTCGAAATGGATGTCACCAGAGAGCTTTTTGCCAAAGCTACCATATACATATATATGCATATATATGTTCATTTATATGCATATATATGTATATGGTGGATTTTCGAAGGAAACCTGCGTGGACCCCTGGTCTACCACAGAAGACAGGCCGCTCCTAGCACCTCCACCTCCCGGCAGTGTGGACACCGGGCGTTCCAGAGCCACAATTCAGCATGATCTCTTTTCATCCCAGAGGCCCCGGGGCTCCTTCCTAAAGCCTCAGTTCCTTCCCGCTTTCCGCAGTGGAAATCAGACTTGAGGACGGAAGCAGACACCTCCCTCTCCCTCACCTTTCTGCCTGGATGGTCGTAATGGTCCCCGTGGACGCATTCAAAATGAAGAAAAGAAACGCTCAAAGAGCTGATCGCAAAGCTCCTAAGGCACGGAGGCCGAATTCAGACCCACAGCTGTCTGCAGTGTCTCCCAACTGAACTCTTTCCAGCGGGTGACGGTCGCCATGGACGCAGGGGCCAAAGCATCCCTGGGTACGCTGTCTGTGGGTGGCCCTGAACCCTGCAAGAGCATACAGAGACGAATGAGACGTAGTTTGTACCTCTAGGAGCTCAAAGTGTCAGTGAGTGCTCCTCCAACTTCGGTACACCAGTCTCCGCAGAAGACCGAGCATCGCCCACAGAGCCCCAAGGCCCCGGGAGAGCTGTGCTTTTGCCGCAAGTGAGCCTTTTTTCGGAAGTCTGCGATTCTGGCTCAAAATGGACGTCAGCAGAGAGCTTTTTGCCAAAGCTACCATATACATATATATGCATATATATGTTCATCTATATGCATATATATGTATATGGTGGATTTTCGAAGGAAACCTGCGTGGACCCCTGGTCTACCACAGAAGAGAGGCCGCTCCTAGCACCTCCACCTCCCCGCAGTGAGGACACCGGGCGTTCCAGAGCAACAATTCAGCATGATCTCTTTTCATCCCAGAGGCCCCGGGGTTCCTTCCTAAGGCCTCGACTCCTTCCCGCTTTCCGCAGTGGAAATCAGACTTCAGGACGGAAGCAGACACCTCCCTCTCCCTCACCTTTCAGCCTGGGATGGTCGTAATGGTCCCCGTGGACGCATTCAAAATGAAGAAATGAAAGGCTCAAAGAGTTGATCGCAAAGCTCCTAAGGCACGGAGGCCGAATTCAGACCCACAGCTGTCTGCAGTGTCTCCCAACTGAACTCTTTCCAGCGGGTGACGGCCGCCATGGTCGCAGGAGCCAAAGCATACCTGGGTACGCTGTCTGTGGGTGGCCCTGAACCCTGCAAGAGCATACAGAGACGAATGGGACGTAGTTTGTACCTCTAGGAGCTCAAAGTGTCAGTGAGTGCTCCTCCAACTTCGGTACCCCAGTACCCGCAGATGACCGTGCATCGCCCACAGACCCCAAGGCCCCGGGAGGGCTGTGCATTTGCCGCAAGTGAGCCTTTTCTCGGAAGTCTGCCATTCTGGCTCAAAATGGACGTCACCAGAGAGCTTTTTGCCAAAGCTACCATACACATATATATGCATATATATGTTCATCTATATGCATATATATGTGTATGGTGGATTTTCGAAGGAAACCTGCGTGGACCCCTGGTCTACCACAGAAGACAGGCCGCTCATAGCACCTCCACCTCCCCGCAGTGTGGACACCGGGCATTCCAGAGCCACAATTCAGCATGATCTCTTTTCATCCCAGAGGCCCCGGGGCTCCTTCCTAAGGCCTCGGCTCCTTCCCGCTTTCCGCAGTGGAAATCAGACTTCAGGACGGAAGCAGACACCTCCCTCTCCCTCACCTTTCAGCCTGGGATGGACGTAATGGTCCCCGTGGAAGCATTCAAAATGAAGAAATGAAAAGCTCAAAGAGCTGATCGCAAAGCTCCTAAGACACGGAGGCCGAATTCAGACCCACAGCTGTCTGCAGTGTCTCCCAACTGAACTCTTTCCAGCGGGTGACGGCCGCCATGGACGCAGGGGCCAAAGCATCCCTGGGTACGCTGTCTGTGGGTGGCCCTGAACCTGCAAGAGCATACAGAGACGAATGAGACGTAGTTTGTACCTCTAGGAGCTCAAAGTGTCACTGAGTGCTCCTCCAACTTCGGTACCCCAGTAACCGCAGATGACCGAGCATCGCCCACAGAGCCCCAAGGCCCCGGGAGGGCTGTGCATTTGCCGCAAGTGAGCCTTTTCTCGGAAGTCTGCGATTCTGGCTCAAAATGGATGTCACCAGAGAGCTTTTCGCAAAGCTACCATATACATATATATGCATATATCTATATGCATATATATGTATATGGTGGATTTTCGAAGGAAACCAGCGTGGACCCCTGGTCTACTACAGAAGACAGGCCGCTGCTAGCACCTCCACCTCCCCGCAGTGTGGACACCGGGCGTTCCAGAGCCACAATTCAGCATGATCTCTTTTCATTCCGGAGGCCCCGGGGCTCCTTCCTCAGGCCGCGGCTCCTTCCCGCTTTCCGCAGTGGAAATCAGACTTCAGGACGGAAGCAGACACCTCCCTCGCCCTCACCTTTCTGCCTGGGATGGTCGTGATGGTCCCCGTGGATGCATTCAAAATGAAGAAATGAAAGGCTTAGAGAGCTGATCGCAAGCTCCTAAGGCACGGAGGCCGAATTCAGACCCACAGCTGTCTGCAGTGTCTCCCAACTGAACTCTTTCCAGCGGGTGACGGCCGCCATGGACGAGGGGCCAAAGCATCCCTGGGTACGCTGTCTGTGGGTGGCCCTGAACCCTGCAAGAGCATACAGAGATGAATGAGACGTAGTTTGTACCTCTAGGAGCTCAAAGTGTCAGTGAGTGCTCCTCCAACTTCGGTACCCCAGTACCCGCAGATGACCGAGCATCGCCCACAGAGCCCCAAGGCCCCGGGAGGGCTGTGCATTTGCCGCTAGTGAGCCTTTTCTCGGAAGTCTGCGATTCTGGATCGAAATGGACGTCACCAGAGAGCTTTTTGCCAAAGCTACCATATACATATATATGCATATATATGTTCATCTATATGCATATATATGTATATGGTTGATTTTCGAAGGAAACCTGCGTGGACCCCTGGTCTACCACAGAAGACAGGCCGCTCCTAGCACCTCCACCTCCCCGCAGTGGGGACACCGGGCGTCCCAGAGCCACAATTCAGCATGATCTCTTTTCATCCCAGAGGCCCCGGGGCTCCTTCCTAAGGCCTCGGCTCCTTCCCGCTTTCCACAGTGGAAATCAGACTTCAGGACGGAAGCAGACACCTCCCTCTCCCTCACCTTTCTGCCTGGGATGGTCGTAATGGTCCCCGTGGACGCATTCAAAATGAAGAAATGAAAGGCTCAAAGAGTTGATCGCAAAGCTCCTAAGGCACGGAGGCCGAATTCAGACCCACAGCTGTCTGCAGTGTCTCCAACTGAACTCTTTCCAGCGGGTGACGGCCGCCATGGACGCAGGGGCCAAAGCATCCCTGGGTACGCTGTCTGTGGGTGGCCCTGAACCCTGCAAGAGCATACAGAGACGAATGAGACGTAGTTTGTACCTCTAGGAGCTCAAAGTGTCAGTGAGTGCTCCTCCCACTTCGCTACCCCAGTACCCGCAGATGACCGAGCATCGCCCACAGAGCCCCAAGGCCCCGGGAGGGCTGTGCATTTGCCGCAAGTGAGCCTTTTCTCGGAAGTCTGCGATTCTGGCTCAAAATGCATGTCACCAGAGAGCTTTTTGCCAAAGCTACCATATACATATATATGCATATATATGTTCATCTATATGCATATATATGTATATGGTGGATTTTCGAAGGAAACCTGCGTGGACCCCTGGTCTACCACAGAAGACAGGCTGCTCCTAGCACCTAAACCTCCCCGCAGTGGGGACACCGGGCGTTCCAGAGCCACAATTCCGCATGATCTCTTTTCATCCCAGAGGCCCCGGGGCTCCTTCCTAAGGCCTCGGCTCCTTCCCGCTTTCCGCAGTGGAAATCAGACTTCAGGACGGAAGCAGACACCTCCCTCTCCCTCACCTTCTGCCTGGGATGGTCGTAATGGTCCCTGTGGACGCATTCAAAATGAAGAAATGAAAGGCTCAAATGCTGAGCGCAAAGCTCCTAAGGCACGGAGGCCGAGTTCAGACCCACAGCTGTCTGCAGTGTCTCCCAACTGAACTCTTTCCAGCGGGTGACGGCCGCAATGGACGCAGGGGCCAAAGCATCCCTGGGTACGCTGTCTGTGGGTGGCCCTGAACCCTGCAAGAGCATACAGAGACGAATGAGACGTAGTTTGTACCCCTAGGAGCTCAAAGTGTCAGTGAGTGCTCCTCCAACTTCGGTACCCCAGTCTCCGCAGAAGACCGAGCATCGCCCACAGAGCCCCAAGGCCCCGGGAGGGCTGTGCATTTGCCGCAAGTGAGCCTTTTCTCGGAAGTCTGCGATTCTGGTCAAAATGGACGTCACCAGAGAGCTTTTTGCCAAAGCTACCATATACATATATGTTCATCTATATGCATATATATGTATACGGTGGATTTTCGAAGGAACCCTGAGTGGACCCCTGGTCTACCACAGAAGACAGGCCGCTCCTAGCACCTCCACCTCCCCGCAGTGTGGACACCGGGCGTTCCAGAGCCACAATTCCGCATGATCTCTTTTCATCCCAGAGGCCCCGGGCTCCTTCCTAAGGCCTCGGCTCCTTCCCGCTTTCCGCAGTGGAAATCAGACTTCAGGACGGAAGCAGACACCTCCCTCGCCCTCACCTTTCTGCCTGGGATGGTCGTGATGGTCCCCGTGGACGCATTCAAAATGAAGAAAATGAAAGGCTCAGAGAGCTGATCGCAAAGCTCCTAAGGCACGGAGGCCGAATTCAGACCCACAGCTGTCTGCAGTGTCTCCCAGCTGACCTCTTTCCAGCGGGTGACGGCCCCCATGGACGAGGGGCCAAAGCATCCCT
>NW_024348181.1:0-1974 GCF_902729225.1 Pteropus medius | reverse complement strand
AAAGACTCACCCTAACCATAACTCTAAACAATAAGACTCACCCTAAACCTTACCCTAACCTAACAAAAAGCCTAACGCTAACCCTAAACCTAACCTAATATTAAAATAACCCTAACACTAATCCTAACCCTAACACTAAACCCTAACCCTAACTTAACCCAAACTGTATTCCTAACCCTAACACTAATCCTAACTCTTAACTCATACCCGAACGCTATCCGTAACCTTAAACATAACCTAAACTTAACCCTAACAGTAACTCTAAAACCTACCCTAAACCTAACCCTAACCCTAATAGTAACCTTAACCCTAATCATAATCCTAAACCTAAAACTAACCTTATCCCTAACCGTATTCCTAACTCTAACCCTAATCCTAACTTTAACCCTAAATCTAACCCTAACCCTAAACCTAACCTTAACGTATCCCTAACCCGAACCTGAACCCGAACCCGAACCATAATCCTAACTCTAAACGTAACCCTAACCCTAACACTAACAGTAAACCCTAACCTACACTAACCCGATCTTTAGTAGCCCTAACCCTAACTCTAACCCTGGCCTGTAACCCAAACCCAAAACCTAACCCTAACCTTAAATTTTACGCTAACAATAAACCTAACATTAACCTGTGACTCCAAACGGAACCCACACTAATTTAACTATAAAAAAAGTCGAAACCTAACCCTAACCCTAAATCTAACCAAAAACTTAAACGTAATCCTAAAATTAACATTAATTCAGATTGTAATCCTAAATCTAAAGCTAATCCTAACCCTATTTCTAACCCTAAATCTAAACCTAATGGTAAACTAAAACCTAACCCTACTTCTAACCCTAATTTTAAATCTAAACGAAACATTAAATCAAACCCTAACTTTGACCCTAACCCTGATCCTAACCTTAAATCTGAAGATAATCCTAGCTCTAACTCTAGCCATAACCCTCACCATGATCATAACCCTAACCCTAACACTAACCCCAACACTAATCCTAAACTAAACTCTTATCTTAACCCTAAACCTAACTGTAACCCTAACAGTAAAGCTAACCATACACTAACCCTATTCCTAACCCTTAACCTAACCCTAAACCTAACACTTTAACATTAACCTTAAATCATAACACTCATCCTAACCCTTACCCTAACCTAACAATAACCCTAACCCTAACCCTAACCTTAAACCTTACTCTAACCTTAAACTAAACCTGACTAACCCTGACCCTGACACTAAACCCTAATCCTAACTTGAGCCTAACCGTATTACTAAACCTAACACTACTCCCAACTCTTAACTCTTACCCTAACACTATCCTTAACCTTCACACTAACCTAACCATAACCCCAACCATAACCGTAAACTAATCTTTACCCTATTCCTAACCCTAACACTAACTCTAACTGCAACATCATATCCTAACATTAAACATAACTGTAAACCTAACCCAAACCATAACGCTAAAACTACCCCTACACCTAACTCTAACTCTAACCCTAATACTAATTTTTCCACTAAAAAGAACTCTAACATTAACTCTTCATCCTAATTCAAACTCTAACCCTAATTTAACACTAAAACTAACTCTAACCTTAATCCTAACCCTAAATTTTACCAAAACCTGAAACGTAACCCAAACACTATCCCTAACCAAGATTCTAATCTGGAATCTAAGGCTAATCCTAACCCTGATTCTAACCCTAACCATAAATTTTACACTAAGAATAACACTATTCCCAACCCTGAATCCTAAACCTAAACCTAAAAGTAACCTTAAACCTAATCCTAAATCCTAACCCTAAATCTGAAACAACTCCTAACGCTAATTCTAAACCTAACCATAATTTCACCTAAGAATAAACCGAACTCTAAACGCATACACTAACCCTAACCTTATTCCTGAACCTAACCCTAAATTTAACACTAAACACTCACCTTACCCAAACACAAAACTATAACACTTGCCCTAACTCTTA
>NW_024348180.1:0-576 GCF_902729225.1 Pteropus medius | reverse complement strand
GGGGCTCCACCGCAGACTGAAGGGCTGAGACTCTGTCGGGGGGCCTTGGGAAGCTGCGGGAGGCCTACAGGCAGGGCAAGGGTGGGTCGGTGTCCCCGGTCTGGGAGGACGGTGATGCCGTCTCTGGGGGGCCGGGGAAGTTTAGGGGTACGGGCATGGAACGTGCTGACATGGATGCCTGCGGGTCCCCATGAGCCCGTCCAGCCCATGGAGGAGCCTTCGGAGACCCTGCGGCCACCCTCCCCTACAGCCCTGGGCCCTCCAGGCGCAGCCCCTCTGCTTTGCTAGTCCAGGGCCACCTGGCCTGCTCCCTGCTGGAGGTGGCCAGCTGCGGCCTGCTGATCCAAGCCGCAGCCTCCCCCTCTGCCGGCTGGACATCTGGTTTGGCCACCAGGCTGCAACTGACGTCGCCTTCACTGACCTCCTGCCACTGACCCTCACCTGGACACGCTCCGACTGGGCCCTGGCTGGAACCTTCTGCCACCTGGACCCTGGCCTCGCCTTCCTGACCTACGCCGGTGGCCGCCTGCTGACCCGTAGGGCCGCCGACCGCTGCGCCTCGCTTCGCCGCTCTGG
>NW_024348179.1:0-674 GCF_902729225.1 Pteropus medius | reverse complement strand
AATTTCACCCAGCTAAAGTATTGTAGGATTGTTATGAATCTCTAGAGTAAGACAGGTACATTATCTAGTGCACTTAAAACATAGCCAGTAATTCTTATGGAGTTGAAAGCTATTAGTATTTTTTAATTCATGGAACATCTAATATCACACTAATAAAAAATAAACATTAGGTTTATAACATTTTTAGATTTTTGAGGAAAACAATATATTACAAGCTTTGTTATAAACTCAGACTTTATGAAATGTGAAATCTCATTTATATGAAAATGTATAGAAAAATAATTCCCTAAGTCTTTATGGCCCTTTTTTGTATCTCTTTAACAATTCATTTTTATTAGAGAAAGAAATAGAGTTATTGTGATTCAACTAGATTAAGTCTTTTGTTATAAATAAGTAGCTCTTATTATATTTTCAAAACAAGAATTTTTAGTAATAATATCAACAACCTTAATTATTAAGAGTACACAGTTCAGCTTATACTGTGCTGGCTGGAAAATTACTGCTTGGCTATCGCCCATGGGAACATAGGCTATCACCCATGGGAACATAACATTCTAACAATAAGCTCTCTGCTTCTGTACCCCCGCTTGCACACTCGACCTGTGGGTTGACAGGTAGTGAATAGGAGAAAAATAGACCTTTGTGTTTAAGACAGAATGAGGAATGGGATTTGG
>NW_024348178.1:0-461 GCF_902729225.1 Pteropus medius | reverse complement strand
ATAATGCTGAGTGAGAAGCTTGTTACAAGAGTAAACATTGTATGATTCCATTTATAGAAAAGTCCAGAAAAGGCAAACAGTGGTAGCTCCCAGGGGTGAGGTAGCTCCCAGGGGTGAGGTAGCTCCCAGGGGTGAGGTAGCTCCCAGTGGTAGCTCCCAGGGGGGCAAGAATTCACTGGGAAAGGGTATGAGGAAACCCTCTACCAAGAAGATAACTTTCTGTGTCCTGCATTTGTCAAAACTAGCAAATGTACATTTACAATTTGTACATTGATTCAAACTGCATGGAAAATTTCTTTACATCAAAAGGAAAATATCTATAAGTACTGAACTTTAGTTAATCTGCATGCTGAAGAAGCTAGAGTAAAGTGTACCGATATCTGCAATTTACTTTAACATGCATCAAAATTAAGATGTATTAAGGCTCACATGGTCCTATTCCTTCAAGGTCATGTAGTTAA
>NW_024348177.1:0-5332 GCF_902729225.1 Pteropus medius | reverse complement strand
CTTCCATCCTGGGATACTCGACCTCACGCCGGCGACACTCGGGCCCGGTCGATGCGCCGTGCGGGGCTGTGGCGCGCGGCGCAGGCCGTTAACGGCATCCCCGTTAACGGCTGCCGTTAACGGCATCCCCGTTAACGGCTGCCGTTAACGGCCTCTGCCCATCAGAAGCCAGCAGCACCCTGTGTTCGCGCCAAGCCCAGGTGTCCCCAGGCATCTCCCACTGACCACTGGGGCCCAGATCCGCACTGACGGGCACTGCTTCAGGACACGGGTGACCGAATAAACGGGTCCCGTTGAGCTGGTCACCGTGGTGACGCGGATGAAGCAGCACGAGGCCATTTTGCTCAGAGTCCAAACACACACGAGGTCGTTGGCTAAGGCCGACCGCGCTCTCCGCGCTCCACGCATCCTCACGCCTCTAGCGGAAACCACAGCCAAGCCATCCGCGCGCGGCGCGCTCCTGCCAGCCGGCCTGCGGCCCCGACACGCCGGCTGCGCCGGCGCTGCTCGCCACTGACGCCCCTTCGCCGAGGTCCCGTCACCCCGACCCGGGCATCTCGGCTCCTCCAACACCGGCTCCCCGCTCCCCGTGCTCAGGGTCGGACGCTGGGCCAGGCCCCAGGCGGCCCGCACCCCGTGCACGTTTTCATCACAGCCGTGAGCGGGCGCCACGGACCGAGGTCTTCCCGTGGGCCGGCACCGGCCCCCAGCACACACGCCTCATCTCGCTCCGCCACAGCCCCGCCAGCTCATCCCACTCTTAGCGAGGGATCTGAGGCCGAGCCACAGGTACCATTTGGCCACAGGTCCCAGAACTCGGAAGCCGCAGCGGCACAACTGCAAGCCAGCTCTTTCCGACTCCGAGTGGAGCCCTTCTGGGCCGAGTGACCTGGCCCGAGCGCCCCTCACACTGCGGTCCGTCGGCGGGTCAGCTGGCGCGGGGACGAAGCTCCTCCCACGGGCCCGGGACCGCGGCTTCTCGGCGTCCCGGCGTCCTCTGCTCCCCCGCTCACACCTACTCGCACCAGGCAGACTCCCTCCTCGTCACCGGAAACTGGGAACCATCAAACCCCTTCCCAAATGCAGGACAGAACCGTCCTCATTACCATTCCTGGGCATTCTCAACTTGGGAAGTTCATTCGTCTGTTTTCAAGGAGGAGGAGGAAGAAGAGGAGGACGAGGAGGAGGAGGAAGAGGACGAGGAGGAGGACAGAAGGAGAAGGAGGAGAAGGAGAAGACGCAGGTGGAAATTATGGGCAGGGATCCTTTCCACCGAGTCCAGGGCACAAGAAATTCGAACGGTGGGTGAGGCCCTAGACAAGCCGAAGGGGACAGGCCCCAACAAAAGACCCGTGATTCTCGGTGTTGAGAAACCAACTGAAATGCTGAGCGAGAGCAAGTGTGTGAATCATTTTCATGTAGAAAGAAATCGTAACAGAGCATGTAAAATTAACTAGGTCTATATCCACACGGGTCAATCGAGAAATCAAAATAAAGCGAGTAAAGGATATGCACCGGAAACGACCTTGATGGGGAGAATTTCAAAACTCGAGCAAGACTATAGTGTCCATGGAACCACCTTCTGAAGGAAAGACTGAGATCAAGGGTAGGAAACCTGAAAACCAACTTTAGGTCATGGGGAGTTAGGGACCAAAGGAGAGATGTTCGTTCCGTAGAGAGACCTTGCAACCGGCCTGCCCCCTCTTCCGGCTTGAAAACTTACGAAGCAACGATGGCAAAAACACTCACCTGGATCAGATCTGAGGGAGGACCACTTGCGTGACCGTCTCACTTTTTATGCACAGGACACTTTCGATCGTGGAAAGCCAGTGAAGACAGCCTAAATGGCCACGTGGCAATGCCTTAGGCGCGTTCCAATGCGTCCACCGGCTGGAACACGAGGCGACCTTTCGAAAACATACATCAAAAACAAAAAAATAAAAAATTAGAGAAACAGAAAAAGGCTCCAGAGACATCTGAGTTGAAAGGGCAGGTTATAAAACGATTGCGCAGGTGGCCCATTTCATTTCCAAAAGTGTGCATTCCTCTATCCATCACATACGCCTAAACCTGAAGATAAACGCCAGTTCGTCAACCTTGCTTGGATCGGCAGAGCGTGTCTCCAGTGGACTTGTGTTTTCTCCTATGTATCAATTCCTGCAGTGAGTATATAGTCAATGGATCGGAAAAGCACAAGTCATGACGAATCTTTTCAGTAAGGAACATGGCAAAAGAACTGAGCTCTTAGCAGCAGTGTTCACCTGCAGACCAAAGAGGATTTGCGTTTGGTGCGCTTCTGCTGCCCTCCAGTGGAAGCACAGAAGAATGCATCGTGACTGTGGAGTAAAACATAACATCCAGGGCTGTTCCTTGAATATTGATAGATACTGCACCAACCTTAGGACTAAGAATTAATCCGTGCCCATTAGAGAAAATTGAGAAAGCCCACAAAGGTACAAAGGAATAAAAAAAGACCCAGCAGCTCACTCTCAGGATTGCGAGATCCTGAGCAGGGGACCTAGAAAGGGCAGGGTGCACGGGCTCTCTCCGAGTAAAGTCACCCTTTCTGCTATTGGAGTGCTAACGCTGAACTTGCTTGTCATACTTGATTCTAGCTTACTTCACCTATCGCCACGCTCCTTGGGCATACAAACGAACAAATCGATAAACAAAAATAAAGAAATGAACGAATGAGGAAATCGATCGATCGATCGATCGATCGATCAATGGATAAAAAATGCTTGTAATTTCACCCCGTTCAAATCCTTGGGTCGCTTCAGGTTTGGGCCCTGATTTGTGGATCTCAGTTTCTTTTCTCTTTCCTCTTTCTCTTTTTCTCGTTTTTCTTTGGCGATGCTAAAAACGTGTTGCCACGAACACCTGTTCTACACGATGTAACATATCTCTGCATCTGTATCTGAGTCTATATCTTGGTGAAATTAGATGAATATTTCTACCGTGCAGATCCCAAACAGCGTTCTGCTCAGCGGCTGCAGGATGTATAGATCTAGTAGATAGTGTCGACTTGTCCTTCGGAAAGTTGTAGCACTTCATGTTTGGAAACCAACGCACGAGGACACGTTTCCCATCCGCGATCCGATCCTGCACACTAGCGGGTGTCACCGATCACTTTCTTTTCACTCTGGGCAACTTGTAAGGTAGAAAATGATCGGCCGCGACCGTTTCGGTTTGCATTTCTTTGATTCTGAGTAAGGTTCCACATCTTCTTCCTGTCTGGTAGTCACGTGTGTTTCCTTGTACCCCTCTGTGGACGTCCTCATTTTCGATTGCCTGTTTAACCGTGCGATTCTTAATTTTTGCATTTGGATTTTCCGCTCTGCCAGAATCGGGTACCTGAGACCTTTCTCGTGTCTGTTGCCAATATCCGCCTCAATGATCACTTTCTAACCCTTTACCTCTGTTTCTCATCTTTTGCGCCGGGTTCGATTTGATTTGGTTTGGGTGGCAGTGCTCTGGTTTGGATTTGTTCCGTCTTCCTTTTGCCGTGCAGGCCTTTCTCACTGTTACATAGGACACAAAATTGTTAACATGTTCGCTTCAGGGTCTGGATGCTGATCACGTCAGAAAAGAAACTTCATACAGCTGAGCCAAACTATGGGCGGCCGGAGGGTGTGGCCTAAAGAGGCCTGGAGGCGGGGGAAGTGGACGACGGGGCGGGGCCATGGCCTGAGCCGCCTCCAGGCCCAGAAACCTTTCCCAGGGCTGGCTGCCCTCGCCCTTTCCCCAGGGGCTGGACACGCCCTCTCCCCGGAGACCCCTCGGGCCCCCGCGAACCAGCGGGGACCCTCTCCGTGCGACTTCCCCAGCCCGATCTGCCCCGGACGGCCATCACCAAGCTGAACCCAGTGGCTCATCTCAACTGGCTTCCCCCGACACTGGACGCTGGACGCCGGGGACCGCGTCGTCCTCGCCCTGACCTGCTCCCGTTCCCGAGGCGGGCACACAGTCGTTTGGCGAGAAACGACTCTTCCATCCTGGGATACTCGACCTCACGCCGGCGACACTCGGGCCCGGTCGATGCGCCGTGCGGGGCTGTGGCGCGCGGCGCAGGCCGTTAACGGCATCCCCGTTAACGGCTGCCGTTAACGGCATCCCCGTTAACGGCTGCCGTTAACGGCCTCTGCCCATCAGAAGCCAGCAGCACCCTGTGTTCGCGCCAAGCCCAGGTGTCCCCAGGCATCTCCCACTGACCACTGGGGCCCAGATCCGCACTGACGGGCACTGCTTCAGGACACGGGTGACCGAATAAACGGGTCCCGTTGAGCTGGTCACCGTGGTGACGCGGATGAAGCAGCACGAGGCCATTTTGCTCAGAGTCCAAACACACACGAGGTCGTTGGCTAAGGCCGACCGCGCTCTCCGCGCTCCACGCATCCTCACGCCTCTAGCGGAAACCACAGCCAAGCCATCCGCGCGCGGCGCGCTCCTGCCAGCCGGCCTGCGGCCCCGCCACGCCGTCTGCGCCGGCGCTGCTCGCCACTGACGCCCCTTCGCCGAGGTCCCGTCACCCCGACCCGGGCATCTCGGCTCCTCCAACACCGGCTCCCCGCTCCCCGTGCTCAGGGTCGGACGCTGGGCCAGGGTCGGACATGGGCCAAAAACTGGCGTGCGCGCGCACCCGTGCGATTTTTCATCACAACCGTGTGGCCCGAGCAGCCAGGACCGAGTCTTCCCGTGGGCGACACCCGGCCCCCAACACACCGCGCCTCATCTGCGCTCGCCCACCACAGCCCAGCCAGCTCATCCCCACTCTTCCATGAGAGGATCTGAGGCAGCTGTTGCCATTTGGCCACAGGTCCCAGGAGGCTTCGGGAAGCCGCCAGCAGCGCGGCACAACTGCAAACCAGCTCTCTTTCCGTCAGGTGGAGCCCTTCTGGGCAGTGACCTAGCCCGGCGCCCCTCACACTGGAGTCCAGCCAGTGAGGTCAGCTGGCAGCGGGGCAGCTCTCCTCCCACGGGCCGGGACAGCGGCCTGGCGTCCCGAGCGTCCTCTGCTCCCAGCTCACCTACGCCTCCCAGGCAGACTCCCTCCTCGTCACCGGAAACTGGGAACCATCAAACCCCTTCCCAAATGCAGGACAGAACCGTCCTCATTACCATTCATGGGCATTCTCAACTTGTGAAGTTCATTCGTCTGTTTTCAAGGAGGAGGAGGAAGAAGAGGAGGACGAGGAGGAGGAGGAAGAGGACGAGGAGGAGGACAGAAGGAGAAGGAGGAGAAGGAGAAGACGCAGGTGGATATTATGGGCAGGGATCCTTTCCACCGAGTCCAGGGCACAAGAAATTCGAACGGTGGGTGAGGCCCTAGACA
>NW_024348176.1:0-487 GCF_902729225.1 Pteropus medius | reverse complement strand
CAAAGCTCCTAAGGCACGGAGGCCGAATTCAGACCCACAGGTGTCTGCAGTGTCTCCCAACTGAACTCTTTCCAGCGGGTGACGGCCGCCATGGACGCAGGGTCCAAAGCATCCCTGGGTACGCTGTCTGTGGCTGGCCCTGAACCCTGCAAGAGCATACAGAGACGAATGGGACGTAGTTTGTACCTCTAGGAGCTCAAAGGGTCAGCGTGTGCTGCTCCAAGTTCGGTACCCCAGTACCCGCAGATGACCGAGCATCGCCCACAGAGCCCCAAGGCCCCGGGAGGGCTGTGCATTTGCCGCAAGTGAGCCTTTTCTCGGAAGTCTGCGATTCTGGCTCAAAATGGACGTCACCAGAGAGCATTTTGCCAAAGCTACCATATATATATATATATGTTCATCTATATGCATATATATGTATATGGTGGATTTTCGAAGGAAACCTGCGTGGACCCCTGGTCTACCACAGAAGACAGGCCGCTCCTAG
>NW_024348175.1:0-4310 GCF_902729225.1 Pteropus medius | reverse complement strand
GAAAATTCCTCTTCAATCCGACCTAGATGCTGAATGTTACTGAATGTGGAGGCCTGACCAGGAGCTCATTAGACAACAGTAAAATGGAAGAGTAGTCTCAAGATGATGGCCAAATCAAAGCATAACACGTGAATATGAAGAGAATTCCAAGAAACCCTATTGGTCTTTTACCTGCAACCATAACAGGAAATTGAGAGAAAGATCATTTGGGTGGGGGGCGGCCTTAACATCTCTCTCATTCTTCTGTGGATTAAAAACAGCTGAGTAACGATGGAGGATGTCGGTAATATATATTCATTCAACAAGCATTTATTGAGCACCTACTACATGCCAGGCACTATTGGGGTAAGTTAGTGAACAATCAGACACACAAACTAAACAACAGCAGCAAAATTTATAGATAATCCTAAATTTCAGTATTCAGAACATAGAGGATGAACCTTGTCTTCGCTTGTTGTGTTGGATGGTGGCACGTCTGTGACATACTCCTCCATTAAAACAAAGCAAAGCCTCACAGTGACCTAACCTGAAAGGATAAGATCCTTGGACCCATAGAAAAAGGACACCACAAGGGACAGCAGGCCACAAAGATGGACAGAACCAGGTTTCCCCGCCTTTTGTGCTCTCTGGAGTTCAGTGGAAAGAGGACTTTAACCTAAGTACTCAAGGCCCTAACATAGCAGTTTTGGTTGTCCATGCTCTTCCTGGTCCTCATCCACTGAGGCCGTCTATAAGAATTTTCTACTCTGATACTGGCTTAGGCAGTCCAGGAGCTACTGCAGGTAGCTCTGTATTTGGTTATAATCTAATCTATTAATAAGGCATGAAACAGTGTAAAAACCAGGAAGAAGCTTTTATTCTTCTCAGTGTCATCATCAGCACCATACAGGACCACTCCTTAATATCCTCGACTGTCATTACCTTGAAGAAGCCAAATCTGACCACCCAGCAAAAAAAATGGCATTTGTTTCTGTCACATCACCCCATTTTATTTTCTAAGTGTCACTTAACGCTATCTGAAGTTAACGCAGTAATTTATTTATTTTCTGTCTCCACCCATTAGAAGGAACGATCCCTGAGAACAGACCTCTTGTGTTCGTAAGTGGTTTGGGTCTTCAGGGTCTAAAACTGTGTCGGGTACATAATGGGTGCTCAATGAATATCTGTTTTATGAATGAACGGATGTGTGGATGGCTGGATGGGTGATACCCTTAAGAGGGGTTCCAGGGCTAGTTCCACTCAAGCACCCAGATCTGGACCCACAAACTAAAGGAGCAGTAGAAATCTCCCATCAAATAGCGTGAAGGCAGACATGACATAGCTGGCTTGGGAGCTCCATACAGCAGTAATGTGCGTGTCCAGTCGGGAATGCGCATGTCGATCTTGGCATTTCTCCTCCAGACTGAGGACTTATAAGAACTTTACTATCATAACTGTGGCCGAACATTTGCATTTTTACAGTTTGGATCCCGAGGCTGCTTTACAGAGCGTGACTGTGATCCTTGGACTTGGAAACTGCCTGCAGAACGAACAGTTTCTCTGTGCCGTTGGATTTCTGTTGATAAGTAACCCAAAAGCTTTTCGTTGTACAAGCCTGAACCAGAACTAGGACGTTGACAAATGCCTAATCATGTTTCCCATTGTTTCATCCAACAACCCCACTTGCTGACCACTGAGTCAGCTGACCTTGAAAAATCCAGTTGACAACACCCATCAGAAAACGAATAATGTAAGTTTATGAGCCCGTTTCCTCTAGCAAGTCATCTCTTTGATCATCGACTCCTGACAGATTTGCCTTTAAAAACCCTGCCTCATACCCTCCGTTTTCGAACATGTCTTTGGTTCATACCCAGGGCTATGTCCTCGATTTGCAAATCATATTTGAATAAGACTGTCTTTTAATTTATTTTGGAATGTTTGTGGACAAGGTGACTCTTAGAATGGGTCCCAGGACTAGCGTCTTTCCCCCTTCTCGCTCTCACTCTTCCCAGTCATGTCTGCCACCACAGGGACGTAAGAAACTGTCCACAAAATAAAGTCTGGCCCCGGGTGCTAGAGAACGCGCCCGATGCCACACAACCTGAGACACACGGCCACACTTCCCATCAGCCAGCGCGCTCCCGCCCCGAGGGCCGTCGCTGGCACAGTGGACTTCCGGGTGCCGTCGCTATGGCTGTGCGGGGCGGGGCTTCAGGAGGCCGCCCTACGGCCCCTACTGCACAGCGACTTCTTCGGAGCCCCCACTAGCTGCTTCCTGGGCTCCCTGCTCGAGCTGCTGTCGCTTTCTCTTTTCTACTGTCCTGTTTGGGTCCTTTTCTGGACTGCTCCGGGTCGCAAAGAAAATGTCCCCGCGGACCTGCTCTCTGGCTCAGTGAAACTGTGGCCGCTTGGTGGCAGCATCGCGCCACTGACGGTCGCAGCTCCGCGCCTCCCTCCCGCCCTTGTGTTTGAAAAAAAAGCGCTGTTCGGAATCAAAACACCAGCTGCTTGGCAGCCGGGGCCCGTCTCTTTTAGGGGACCCTGTAGCTCCCGATTTCTTCGGTGCCCCCACTAGCTGCTTCCTGAGCTCCCTGCTCGAGCTGCTGTCGCTTTCCCTTTACTACTGTCCTGGTTGGGTCCTTTTCTGGACTGCTCCGGGTCGCGAAGAAAATGTCCCCGCGGACCTGTTCTCTGGCTCAGTGAAACTGTGGCCGCTTGGTGGCAGCATCGCGCCACTGACGATCGCAGCTCCGCGCCTCCCTCCCGCCCTTGTGTTTGAAAAAAAAGCGCTGTTCGGAATCAAAACACCAGCTGCTTGGCAGCCGAGGCCTGTCTCTTTTAGGGGCCCTGTAGCTCCCACTTGTTTCGTTTACTGTCCTTGATTGCTACCCTGCTTGTAAACTTTCTTGCGTATGACTTTTTTTTATAGCCATTGTACCAAGTCTCCTGTAGGGCTTATTTTAACTTTCTTGTTTTGTTCAATAAATGAATCTCGAGATGCTGAGTGTATAAATGTTGAGTATTTAGCAAATGAAATTAAGAAGGCAAATATCACCCCCAGTCCGCCACCCAGCAATGACCACTAGTGTACTTGTGTAGTGCCTTATATAACTGCTAGAGGTTTTATGTAGTATTTTCACCATTCATTAAAAGCTGTTCACAAACAACATTTGAAAGTGTTTCATCTTATTCTGCATTATCAACATCATACTGTATAGACTATGTGGCCAAAAGGAGGGCTCCTATGGAAGGTAACCTCACACTGTGCTCTGATCACAAACTTCTAACTGGGCAGGACGCGGTGAGCAGTCACCCCCCTCCCCCCAGGCTTGTAACTTCTTTACTAAAAGGCTTATCTTTGCCTTAAACCAGCCCTGTCCATTGTTTGTGACCTAGGTTAATGACCTTTGAAATAAGCCACTAACCATCCTCAAGAGGGCCCGTAGTCAACAAGATCATTACTTATCTTTTTTAAAACTAAATTTATTTATTCAAATTAGTTTCAAGTATTCAGTACAATGGTTAGACATCTATATAGTTCATAAAATGATTCCCCCAATCGCTCCCTCCCTCCCCTGGCCATCCGCCCAGCCATCATATTACTGCTGACTGCGTTCCCTGTGCCGTGCTCCCCATCCCTGCGACCATTATCAACTACTAATTTGTACTTCTTTAACCCTTCACCCCATTCTCCCAGCCCCCGAAACCCCCAACTTGTAATCCAATCCCCATCTTGCTTTCTGCCACCTCCATGTAATCTACCTTACATTGCTTCCTTAATTTCAAATTCATAAAATAAGCTGCACGACTGTTATTCTCAATACTAACTTTGAGAGCTTCCTCCCTGACTTATGTCATCAGTTTGGCTCAAATAGACTCATAAAAATTCTATACAGCCTTGGACATTTCTTACATAGATAGGATTTGCCACACCATTGACAACATGAGTATAATCTGAATTTATTCAGGAATTGTTCTAGCCAAAGTCTCGAGCTGATTCTTTTTTTTTTTAAGATTTTTATTAATTAAGATATAATCTACATATAATATTACATTAATTTTAGGCGTACAACATTATGATTCAATATTTGTATACATTGCAAAACGATCCAAATAGGTCTAGTTAAGATTTTGGGGGACGAAGAAACTATTCTTTGCTCAAGATTGTCCTGCCTGGTCTAATAATCAAATAGAGATGAGACAGATGACCAAGAAACGATAACCCAATTTAATACAGACATGTGGACGAGAACCCCACACACGAGGGGCTCAGAGACCCCGCGTGCAGGAGAGGTGCAGAGAGAGAACGGGAGGCGGGTGTGTAAGGGAGG
>NW_024348174.1:0-10389 GCF_902729225.1 Pteropus medius | reverse complement strand
TCGCCCCTCACCTTCTGCCTGGGATGACGTCATGGTCCCTGGGACGTATCTAAAATAAGAAATGAAAGGCTCAGGAGAGCTGATCAAGTAAAGTCTTGGCACGGAGGCCGAATTCAGACCCACAGCTGTCTGCAGTGTCTCCCCGCTGACCTCTTTCCAGCGGGTGACGGCCCCATGGACGGAGGGGCCAAAGCATCCCTGGCTACGCTGTCTGTGGGTGGCCGTGAACCCTGCAAGAGGATACAGAGACGAATGAGACGTAGTTTGTACCTCTAGGAGCTCAAAGTGTCAGTGAGTGCTCCTCCAACTTCGGTACCCCAGTCTCCGCAGAAGACCGAGCATCGCCCACAGAGCCACAAGGCCCCGGAGGGCTGTGCATTTGCCGCAAGTGAGCCTTTTCTCGGAAGTCTGCGATTCTGGCTCAAAATGGACGTCACCAGAGAGCTTTTTGCCAAAGCTACGATATACATATATATGCATATATATGTTCATCTATATGCATATATATGTATATGGTGGATTTTCGAAGGAAACCTGCGTGGACCCTGCTCTACCACAGAAGACAGGCCGCTCCTCGCACCTCCACCTCCCCGCAGTGTGGACACCGGGCGTTCCAGAGCCACAATTCAGCATGATCTCTTTTCATCCCAGAGGCCCCTGGGCTCCTTCCTAAGGCCTCTGCTCCTTCCCGCTTTCCGCAGTGGAAATCAGACTTCAGGACGGAAGCAGACACCTCCCTCGCCCTCACCTTTCTGCCTGGGATGGTCGTGATGATCCCCGTGGACGCATTCAAAATGAAGAAATGAAAGGCTCAGATAGCTGATCGCAAAGCTCCTAAGGCACGGAGGCCGAATTCAGACCCACAGCTGTCTGCAGTGTCTCCCAGCTGAGCTCTTTCCAGCGGGTGACGGCCCCCATGGAAGGAGGGGCCAAAGCATCCCTGGCTACGCTGTCTGTGGGTGGCCGTGAACCCTGCAAGAGGATACAGAGACGAATGAGACGTAGTTTGGCCCTCTAGGAGCTCAAAATGTCAGTGAGTGCTCCTCCAACTTCGCTACCCCAGTACCCGCAGATGACCGAGCATCGCCCACAGAGCCCCAAGGCCCCGGGAGGGCTGTGCAATTGCCGCAAGTGAGCCTTTTCTCGGAAGTCTGCGATTCTGGCTCGAAATGGACGTCACCAGAGAGCTTTTTGCCAAAGCTACCATATACATATATATGCATATATATGTTCATCTATATGCATATATATGTATATGGTGGTGGATTTTCGGCAAACCCATGCGGACCCTGCTCTACCACATAGATAGGCTGCCTCGCACTCCACTCCCCGCAGGTGGACAAGTGCCCCAGAGCCACACCAGCATGATCTCTTTTCATCCCAGAGGCCCCGGGGCTCCTTCCTAAGGCCTCGGCTCCTTCCCGCTTTCCGCAGTGGAAATCAGACTTCAGGACGGAACAGACACCTCCCTCGCCCTCACCTTTCTGCCTGGGATGGTCGTGATGGTCCCCGTGGACGCATTCAAAATGAAGAAATGAAAGGCTCAGAGAGCTGATCGCAAAGCTCCTAAGGCACGGAGGCCGAATTCAGACCCACAGCCGTCTGCAGTGTCTCCCAGCTGACCTCTTTCCAGCGGGTGACGGCCCCCATGGACGGAGGGGCCAAAGCATCCCTGGCTACGCTGTCTGTGGGTGGCCGTGAACCCTGCAAGAGGATACAGAGACGAATGAGACGTAGTTTGTACCTCTAGGAGCTCAAAGTGTCAGTGAGTACTCCTCCAACTTCGGTACCCCAGTACAAGCAGATGACGGAGCATCGCCCACAGAGCCCAAGGCCCCGGGAGCGCTGTGCATTGGCCGCAAGTGAGCCTTTTCTCGGAAGTCTGCGATTCTGGCTCAAAATGCACGTCTGTAGAGTGCTTTTTGCCAGAGCTCCCTAGATATATCTATATCTATATCTTTATCTGTATCTATAGATATCTCTATATCTATCTATCTATCCATCTATCTATCTAACTATCTATCTATCTATCTATCTATCTATCTATCTATCTATCTATGTATCTATGGATTTCTCTCTCTCTTTCTATATATATATTTATATATATATGGTGATTTTATAACAAAAGGCTGTGTTTTCCTTAGACATTTGAGATCAGACAGGCCGCTCCTAGCACCTCCACCTCCCCGCAGTGTGGACACCGGGCGTTCCAGAGCCACAATTCAGCATGATCTCTTTTCATCCCAGTGGCCCCGGGGCTCCTTCCTAAGGCCTCGGCTCCTTCCCGCTTTCCGCAGTGGAAATCAGACTTCAGGACGAAGCAGACACCTCCCTCGCCCTCACCTTTCTGCCTGGGATGGTCGTGATGGTCCCCGTGGACGCATTCAAAATGAAGAAATGAAAGGCTCAGAGAGCTGATCGCAAAGCTCCTAAGGCACGGAGGCCGAATTCAGACCCACAACTGTCTGCAGTGTCTCCCACCTGACCTCTTTCCAGCGGGTGACGGCCCCCATGGACGGAGGGGCCAAAGCATCCCTGGCTACGCTGTCTGTGGGTGGCCGTGAACCCTGCAAGAGGATACAGAGACGAATGAGACGTAGTTTGTACCTCTAGGAGCTCAAAGTGTCAGTGAGTGCTCCTCCAACTTTGCTACCCCAGTACCCGCAGATGACCGAGCATCGCCCACAGAGCCTCAAGGCCCCGGGAGGGCTGTGCATTTGCCGCAAGTGAGCCTTTTCTCGGAAGTCTGCGATTCTGGCTCGAAAATGGACGTCACCAGAGAGCTTTTTGCCAAAGCTACCATATACGTATATATGCATATATATGTTCATCTATATGCATATATACGTATATGGTGGATTTTCGAAGGAAACCTGCCTGGACCCCTGCTCTACCACAGAAGACAGGCCGCTCCTCGCACCTCCACCTCCCCGCAGTGTGGACACCGGCGTTCCAGAGCCACAATTCAGCATGATCTCTTTTCATCCCAGAGGCCCCGGGGCTCCTTCCTAAGGCCTCGGCTCCTTCCCGCTTTCCGCCGTGGAAATCAGACTTCAGGACGGAAGCAGACACCTCCCTCGCCCTCACCTTTCTGCCTGGGATGGTCGTGATGGTCCCGTGGACGCATTCAAAATGAAGAAATGAAAGGCTCAGAGAGCTGATCGCAAAGCTCCTAAGGCACGGAGGCTGAATTCAGACCCACAGCTGTCTGCAGTGTCTCTCAGCTGACCTCTTTCCAGCGGGTGACGGCCCCCATGGACGGAGGGGCCAAAGCATCCCTGGCTACGCTGTCTGTGGGTGGCCCTGAACCCTGCAAGAGGATACAGAGACGAATGAGACGTAGTTTTGTACCTCTAGGAGCTCAAAGTGTCAGTGAGTGCTCCTCCAACTTCGCTACCCCAGTACCCGCAGATGACCGAGCATCGCCCACAGAGCCCCAAGGCCCCGGGAGGGCTGTGCATTTGCCGCAAGTGAGCCTTTTCTCGGAAGTCTGCGATTCTGGCTCGAAAATGGACGTCACCAGAGAGCTTTTTGCCAAAGCTACCATATACATATATATGCATATATATGTTCATCTATATGCATATATATGTATATGGTGGATTTTCGAAGGAAACCTGCCTGGACCCCTGCTCTACCACAGAAGACAGGCCGCTCCTCGCACCTCCACCTCCCCGCAGTGTGGACACCGGGCGTTCAGAGCCACAATTCAGCATGATCTCTTTTCATCCCAGAGGCCCCGGGGCTCCTTCCTAAGGCCTCGGCTCCTTCCCGCTTTCCGCAGTGGAAATCAGACTTCAGGACGGAAGCAGACACCTCCCTCGCCTCACCTTTCTGCCTGGGATGGTCGTGATGGTCCCCGTGGACGCATTCAAAATGAAGAATGAAAGGCTCAGAGAGCTGATCGCAAAGCTCCTAAGGCACGGAGGCCGAATTCAGACCCACAGCTGTCTGCAGTGCTTCCCAACTGAAGTCTTCCCACCGGGTGACGACTACCATGGACAGGAGGGGCCAGCATCCCTGGCTACGCTGTCTGTGGAGCCGTGAACTCTGAGAGGATACAGAGACAGATGAGACGTAGTTTGTACCTCTAGGAGCTCAAAAGTGTCACTGAGTGCTCCTCCAACTTCGCTACCCCAGTACCCGCAGATGACGAGGCATCGCCCACAGAGCCAAGGCCCGGGAGAATGTGTGCATTTTACCTGGTGACCTTTTCTCCGGAAGTCTGCGATTCTGGCTCGAAATGGACGTCACCAGAGAGCTTTTGCCAAAGCTACCATATACATATATATGCATATATATGTTCATCTATATGCATATATATGTATATGGTGGATTTTCGAAGGAAATCTGCGTGGACCCCTGCTCTACCACAGAAGACAGGCCGCTCCTCGCACCTCCACCTCCCCGCAGTGTGGACACCGGGCGTTCCAGAGCCACAATTCAGCATGATCTCTTTTCATCCCAGAGGCCCCGGGGCTCCTTCCTAAGGCCTCGGCTCCTTCCCACTTTCCGCAGTGGAAATCAGACTTCAGGACGGAAGCAGACACCTCCCTCGCCCTCACCTTTCTGCCTGTGATGGTCGTGATGGTCCCCGTGGACGCATTCAAAATGAAGAAATGAAAGGCTCAGAGAGCTGATCGCAAAGCTCCTAAGGCACGGAGGCCGAATTCAGACCCACAGCTGTCTGCAGTGTCTCCCAGCTGACCTCTTTCCAGCGGGTGACGGCCCCCATGGACGGAGGGGCCAAAGCATCCCTGGCTACGCTGTCTGTGGTGGCCGTGAACCCTGCAAGAGGATACAGAGACGAATGAGACGTAGTTTGTACCTCTAGGAGCTCAAAGTGTCACTGAGTGCTCCTCCAACTTCGCTACCCCAGTACCCGCAGATGACCGAGCATCGCCCACAGAGCCCAAAGGCCCCGGGAGGGCTGTGCATTTGCCGCAAATGAGCCTTTTCTCGGAAGTCTGCGATTCTGGCTCGAAATGGACGTCACCAGAGAGCTTTTTGCCAAAGCTACCATATACATATATATGCATATATATGTTCATCTATATGCATATATATGTATATGGTGGATTTTCGAAGGAAACCTGCCTGGACCCTGCTCTACCACAGAAGACAGGCCGCTCCTCGCACCTCCACCTCCCCGCAGTGTGGACACCGGGCATTCCAGAGCCACAATTCAGCATGATCTCTTTTCATCCCAGAGGCCCCGGGGCTCCTTCCTAAGGCCTCGGCTCCTTCCCGCATTCCGCAGTGGAAATCAGACTTCAGGACGGAAGCAGACACCTCCCTCGCCCTCACCTTTCTGCCTGGGATGGTCGTGATGGTCCCCGTGGACGCATTCAAAATGAAGAAATGAAAGCTCAGAGAGCTGATCGCAAAGCTCCTAAGGCACGGAGGCCGAATTCAGACCCACAGCTGTCTGCAGTGTCTCCCAGCTGACCTCTTTCCAGCGGGTGACGGCCCCCATGGACGGAGGGGCCAAAGCATCCCTGGCTACGCTGTCTGTGGGTGGCCGTGAACCCTGCAAGAGGATACAGAGACGAATGAGACGTACTTTGTACCTCTAGGGCTCAAAGTGTCAGTGAGTGCTCCTCCAACTTCGCTACCCCAGTACCCGCAGATGACCGAGCATCGCCCACAGAGCCCCAAGGCCCGGGGAGGGCTGTGCATTTGCCGCAAGTGAGCCTTTTCTCGGAAGTCTGCGATTCTGGCTCGAAATGGACGTCACCAGAGAGCTTTTTGCCAAAGCTACCATATGCATATATATGCATATATATGTTCATCTATATGCATATATATGTATATGGTGGATTTTCGAAGGAAACCTGCCTGGACCCCTGCTCTACCACAGGAGACAGGCCGCTCCTCGCACCTCCACCTCCCCGCAGTGTGGACACCAAGCGTTCCAGGGCCACAATTCAGCATGATCTCTTTTCATCCCAGAGGCCCCGGGGCTCCTTCCTAAGGCCTCGGCTCCTTCCCGCTTTCCGCAGTGGAAATCAGACTTCAGGACGGAAGCAGACACCTCCCTCGCCCTCACCTTTCTGCCTGGGATGGTCATGATGGTCCCCGTGGACGCATTCAAAATGAAGAAATGAAAGGTTCAGAGAGCTGATCGCAAAGCTCCTAAGGCACGGAGGCCGAATTCAGACCCACAGCTGTCTGCGGTGTCTCCCAGCTGACCTCTTTCCAGCGGGTGACGGCCCCCATGGACGGAGGGGCCAAAGCATCCCTGGCTACACTGTCTGTGGGTGGCCGTGAACCCTGCAAGAGGATACAGAGACAAATGAGACGTAGTTTGTACCTCTAGGAGCTCAAAGTGTCAGTGAGTGCTCCTCCAACTTCGCTACCCCAGTACCCGCAGATGACCGAGCATCGCCCACAGAGCCCCAAGGCCCCGGGAGGGGTGTGCATTTGCCGCAAGTGAGCCTTTTCTCGGAAGTCTGCGATTCTGGCTCGAAATGGACGTCACCAGAGAGCTTTTTTGCCAAAGCTACCATATACATATATGCATATATATGTTCTCATCTATGTCACATATATATTATGCTCTGGTGGTTACCGAAGAAAGAAGCTCTGCCTGGACCCCTGGTCTACCACAGAAGACAGGCCGCTCCTAGCACCTCCACCTCCCCGCAGTGTGGACACGGGGCGTTCCAGAGCCACAATTCAGCATGATCTCTTTTCATCCCAGAGGCCCCGGGGCTCCTTCCTAAGGCCTCGGCTCCTTCCGGCTTTCCGCAGTGGAAATCAGACTTCAGGACGGAAGCAGACACCTCCCTCTCCCTCACCTTTCTGCCTGGGATGGTCGCAATGGTCCCCGTGGACGCATTCCAAATGAAGAAATGAAAGGCTCAAAGAGCTGATCGCAAAGCTCCTAAGGCACGGAGGCTGAATTCAGACCCACAGCTGTCTGCAGTGTCTCCCAACTGACCTCTTTCCAGCGGGTGACGGCCGCCATGACGGAGGGGCCAAAACATCCCTGGGTACGCTGTCTGTGGGTGGCCCTGAACCCTGCAAGAGACCTGAGACCAAATGACACGTAGTTTGTACCTCTAGGAGCTCAAAGTGTCGTGAGTGCTCCTCCTACTTCGCCACCCCAGTACCCGCAGATGACCGGGCATGGCCCACAGAGCCCCAAGGCCCCGGGAGGGCTGTGCATTTGCCGCAAGTGAGCCTTTTCTCGGAAGTCTGCGATTCTGACTCGAAATGGACGTCACCAGAGAGCTTTTTGCCAAAGCTACCATATACATATATATGCATATATATGTTCATCTATATGCATATATATGTATATGGTGGATTTCCGAAGGAAACCTGCCTGGACACCTGCTCTACCACAGAAGACAGGCCGCTCCTCGCACCTCCCCCTCCCCGCAGTGTGGACACCGGGCGTTCCAGAGCCACAATTCAGCATGATCTCTTTTCATCCCAGAGGCCCCGGGCTCCTTCCTAAGGCCTCGGCTCCTTCCCACTTTCCGCAGTGGAAATCAGACTTCAGGACGGAAGCAGACACCTCCCTCGCCCTCACCTTTCTGCCTGGGATGGTCGTGATGGTCCCCGTGGACGCATTCAAAATGAAGAAATGAAAGGCTCAGAGAGCTGATCGCAAAGCTCCTAAGGCACGGAGGCCGAATTCAGACCCACAGCTGTCTGCAGTGTCTCCCAGCTGACCTCTTTCCAGCGGGTGACAGCCCCCATGGACGGAGGGGCCAAAGCATCCCTGGCTACGCTGTCTGTGGGTGGCCGTGAACCCTGCAAGAGGATACAGAGACGAATGAGACGTACTTTGTACCTCTAGGAGCTCAAAGTGTCAGTGAGTACTCCTCCAACTTCGCTACACCAGTACCCGCAGATGACCGAGCATCGCCCACAGAGCCCCAAGGCCCCGGGAGGGCTGTGCATTTGCCGCAAGTGAGCCTTTTCTCGGAAGTCTGCGATTCTGGCTCGAAATGGACGTCACCAGAGAGCTTTTGCCAAAGCTACCATATAGATATATATGCATATATATGTTCATCTATATGCATATATATGTATATGGTGGATTTTCGAAGGAAACCTGCGTGAACCCCTGCTCTACCACAGAAGACAGGCCGCTCCTCGCACCTCCACCTCCCCGCAGTGTGGACACCGGGCGTTCCAGAGCCACAATTCAGCATGATCTCTTTTCATCCCAGAGGCCCGGGGCTCCTTCCTAAGGCCTCGGCTCCTTCCCGCTTTCCGCAGTGGAAATCAGACTTCAGGACGGAAGCAGACACCTCACTCGCCCTCACCTTTCTGCCTGGGATGGTCGTGATGGTCCCCGTGGACGCATTCAAATGAAGAAATGAAAGGCTCAGAGAGCTGATCGCAAAGCTCCTAAGGCACGGAGGCCGAATTCAGACCCACAGCTGTCTGCAGTGTCTCCCAGCTGACCTCTTTCCAGCGGGTGACGGCCCCCATGGACGGAGGGGCAAAGCATCCCTGGCTACGCTGTCTGTGGGTGGCCGTGAACCCTGCAAGAGGATACAGAGACGAATGAGACGTAGTTTGTACCTCTAGGAGCTCAAAGTGTCAGTGAGTGCTCCTCCAACTTCGCTACCCCAGTACCCGCAGATGACCGAGCATCGCCCACAGAGCCCCAAGGCCCCGGGAGGGCTGTGCATTTGCCGCAAGAGAGCCTTTTCTCGGAAGTCTGCGATTCTGGCTCGAAATGGGCGTCACCAGAGAGCTATTTGCCAAAGCTACCATATACATATATATGCATATATATGTTCATCTATATGCATATATATGTATATGGTGGATTTTCGAAGGAAACCTGCGTGGACCCCCGCTCTACCACAGAAGACAGGCCGCTCCTCTCACCTCCACCTCCCCGCAGTGTGGACACCGGGCGTTCCAGAGCCACAATTCAGCATGATCTCTTTTCATCCCAGAGGCCCAGGGGCTCCTTCCTAAGGCCTCGGCTCCTTCCCGCTTTCCGCAGTGGAAATCAGACTTCAGGACGGAAGCGGACACCTCCCTCTCCCTCACCTTTCTGCCTGGGATGGTCGTGATGGTCCCCGTGGACGCATTCAAAATAAAGAAATGAAAGGCTCAGAGAGCTGATGGCAAAGCTCCTAAGGCACGGAGGCCGAATTCAGACCCACAGCTGTCTGCAGTGTCTCCCAGCTGACCTCTTTCCAGCGGGTGACGGCCCCCATGGACGGAGGGGCAAAAGCATCCCTGGCTACGCTGTCTGTGGGTGGCCGTGAACCCTGCAAGAGGATACAGAGACGAATGAGACGTAGTTTGTACCTCTAGGAGCTCAAAGTGTCAGTGAGTGCTCCTCCAACTTCGGTACCCCAGTCCCCGCAGATGACCCAGCATCGCCCACAGAGCCCCAGGCCCCGGGAGGGCTGTGCATTTGCCGCAAGTGAGCCTTTTCTCGGAAGTCTGCGATTCTGGCTCAAAATGGACGTCACCAGAGAGCTTTTTGCCAAAGCTACCATAAACATATATATGCATATATATGTTCATCTATATACATATATATGTATATGGTGGATTTTCGAAGGAAACCTGCGTGGACCCCTGCTCTACCACAGAAGACAGGCCGCTCCTCGCACCTCCACCTCCCCGCAGTGTGGACACCGGGCGTTCCAGAGCCACAATTCAGCATGATCTCTTTTCATCCCAGAGGCCCCGGGGCTCCTTCCTAGGCCTCGGCTCCTTCCCGCTTTCCGCAGTGGAAATCAGACTTCAGGACGGAAGCAGACACCTCCCTCGCCCTCACCTTTCTGCCTGGGATGGTCGTGATGGTCCCCGTGGACGCATTCAAAATGAAGAAATGAAAGGCTCAGAGAGCTGATCGCAAAGCTCCTAAGGCACGGAGGCCGAATTCAGACCCACAGCTGTCTGCAGTGTCTCCCAGCTGACCTCTTTCCAGCGGTGACGGCCCCCATGGACGGAGGGGCCAAAGCATCCCTGGCTACGCTGTCTGTGGGTGGCCATGAACCCTGCAAGAGGATACAGAGACGAATGAGACGTAGTTTGTACCTCTAGGAGCTCAAAGTGTCAGTGAGTGCTCCTCCAACTTCGCTACCCCAGTACCCGCAGATGACCGAGCATCGCCACAGAGCCCCAAGGCCCCGGGAGGGCTGTGCATTTGCCGCAAGTGAGCCTTTTCTCGGAAGTCTGCGATTCTGGCTCGAAATGGACGTCACCAGAGAGCTTTTTGCCAAAGCTACCATATACATATATATGCATATATATGTTCATCTATATGCATATATATGTATATGGTGGATTTTCAAAGGAAACCTGCCTGGACCCCTGCTCTACAACAGAAGACAGGCCGCTCCTCGCACCTCCACCTCCCCGCAGTGTGGACACCGGGCGTTCCAGAGCCACAATTCA
>NW_024348173.1:0-349 GCF_902729225.1 Pteropus medius | reverse complement strand
GGGCCCGACGCACCCTCCACCCCAGTGCAGCCTCGGTCACAAAGGCGCCCCGTCCTGCCCCGAACCAGCCCCTTCAATGATTGGCAGCTCTGCACAGGCACCGAGCCCCCAGACTGTACGCTGGGTGTCCCTGAAGCAGGAGGCGAGGGGGCGTGGGGACGCCCCTGTGCGCCCACTGATTTCCCGTCCTCGCCTCCAAGGCCGAGGTCCAGCCCTGCGGGGGTGGGGGCCGCCCGCTCAGGCCCCGGGAGCCCGAGGCCCCCGTGACGCCGGCACCCTTCTCCGTGCAGCCGACTTCCGCAGGTTTGCAGAAACATTCCCCGACTTCGCCGAGGAGTACCTGTACCCC
>NW_024348172.1:0-579 GCF_902729225.1 Pteropus medius | reverse complement strand
GGTGATCCTGCCTTGGAGTCTTCATTCCTCCTACTCCCTATATTCAGAAAAGAAGCTTCCAGTTCTTCCTGTGGCTGCCTTCTCATCTTCCATTGCTACTCCAGAGATGCCCTTCCCACCCCCTTGTCGTGGTCAAACTGTCCTGTTTACGTCCCTCACTTCTCACTTTACATAAGTAATTTGCTTATTTATTTATTTACTAGTACCCCCGCCCTCTCCACTAGGATATAAGCTCGTCTTATCCTCGATTATTTCATCAGACAAAACGGATGCTCAGTAAAGATTCATCGAATGGGAAACGAATGACTCCATCTCAAAAGGTATCGGAAAAACACTGACGAGCTGCTTTTCGATGTCCCCAGAAGCGGACACTGAGACCCCAGCGAACGCTGCCTGTCACAAGCTCTTCCTTCTTCCTTCATTTTCTAGGAGCTTCCTGCTCTGTGTCACCACATGGCCCCTTCGCTCGCTTGACTATATGTCCCATGATGAAAGAAACGAAATTTGCCTTTAAATAGTACAAATTAGCCCTTCCAGTTAAATTAGGGTGAAATTACATAGCACAGTCTGTTTAGTAAC
>NW_024348171.1:0-1967 GCF_902729225.1 Pteropus medius | reverse complement strand
GTTTGATCTCTAGTTTTAAAGCATTATAATCAGAGAACATGGTTGGTATGATTTCAACCCCCTTTATTTGTTGAGGCTATCTCTGTGTCCCAGTATGTGGCTGATCCTTGAGAATGTTTTATGTGCACTAGAGAAGAATGTATAAGCAGCTGTTTTGAAATGGAAAGTGCTATAAATGTGAATTATGTCCAGTTATTGTAATGTGTCCTTTAAGGATGTTATTTCCTTATTGATTTTCTGTTTGGATGATCTGATCGTATCCAACAGTGGGGTATTTAGGTTCCCTACTACAATATTGTTTTGGTCTGTTTCTCCCTTTAGTTCTGTTAGTAATTGTTCTATATATTTCAGGGTTCCTGATTGGGAGCATAGATATTAATAAGTGTTATGTCTTCTTGGTGTATGATTCTCTTTGTGATTATGAAGCATCCTTCAGTATCTTTCTTTACCTTTTTTATTTTGAAGTCTATTTTGTTTGATATTAGAACAACTACTCCCACTTTTCACTGAATGCCATTTGCTTGAAATATCATTTTCCACCCTTTCACTTTCAGTCTATATTTATCTTTGGAGATGAGATGTGTCTCCTGGAGGCAGCATATGGTTGCGTTTGTTTTTTGATCCATTCTGCAACTCTGTCCCTTTTTATTGGTGAGTTCAGTCCATTTACATTTAGGATGATTATTGAAATCTGAGGTCTTCTTATAGCCATTTTATGTTTTCCTTTCTGGTAGCTCGGTGTTTCCATTGCTTCCTTGTCCTTGTGTTTCTGTTTTCTTTATTTTTAGTTGGCTTTTGCAGGTTTTTCTTCTGGTCATTCCTGTTTTATGTTATACACTTCAGTTCTGAATCTTTTGGGTGTGCTTACCATTATGAATATGTAAAGGATAGTTATATCCTTTTTCTTCTGCACATGCCTTATTTCCATTCCCCTTTACAAATTTCGATCTTTGAATCCTCCTCATTTTCCATCATTGTTATCTCTATTTATCCCTATGTATGCTGAATGTTCATTACTATCTTGTTATAACAATTCACTTCTTATTATTTAAGCTTATAATGCCCTGTTCTTAGTAAGGGTTCCACTCCTTTGCTTCTATTTTCCTGATTGTCACCTTACTCCTAATTATGTTTTTTTTTTTTTTGTCTTTTGTTTTAGGTGAGCTGACCCTTTCAGTATTTCCTGTAGTGCAGGCCTCATAGTGCAAAATTTCCTCAATTTTTGTATGTCTGGAAAGGTCTTAATTTCTCCTTCATATCTAAAGGAGAGGTTTGCAGGACACATTATTCTAGGCTGGCAGTTCCTTTCACTTAATAGTTTAAATATTTGATTCCATTCCTTTCTGGCTTGGAAGGTGTGCACTGAGAAGTTCAAGGATAATCTAATGGGGTTTCCTTTATAAGTTAGCATTTTCTTCTCCCCGGCTGCCCTGAGAATTCTGTCTTTGTCATTAATTTTTGATAATTTTAATATAATGTGTCTTGGTGAAGGCCTTTTGTGCTGAGATAATTGGATGTTCTTTTGACTTCTTGAATTCCAAGCTCCAGTTCATCAGATTTGGAAAATTCTCGTCAACTATTTGTCTGAAAATGCTTTCTATTCGCTGCTCGTTTTCCTAGCCTTCGATAATGCCCATTATTCTTATGTTTCCTCTCCTGGTGGTATCAGCTAGTTCTTGAATTTCTCTTTCATTATTTTTCATTCTTCTATTTCTCTCTTCTTCCTTCTGATTTATTTCTAGATTTCTGTCTTCGAGATCACTGATCCTTTCCTCCATTTGGTCAACTCTATTTCCCAAGCTTGCTATTTCATTTTTCATCTCTTTCAGTGTGTTCTTTATCTCCAGATGTTCTATTTGGTTCTTTTTGACAGTTTCGATCTCTTTGCTCTGCTCATCTAGTTGTTTTTTTTTTTTTTCAGTTCCTGAGATTGTCTATATGACTCGTTTCAAATTTTACTGAGTTTT
>NW_024348170.1:0-352 GCF_902729225.1 Pteropus medius | reverse complement strand
CGGTGTCCACACTGCGGGGAGGTGGAGGTGCTAGGAGCGGTCTGTCTTCTGTGGTAGACCAGGGGTCCACGCAGGTTTCCTTCGAAAATCCACCATATACATGTATATGCATATAGATGAATATATATATGCATATACATGTATATGGTAGCTTTGCCGAAAAGCTCTCTGGTGACGTCCATTTCGAGCCAGAATCGCAGACTTCCGAGAAAAGGCTCACTTGCGGCAAATGCACAGCCCTCCCGGGGCTTTGGGGCTCTGTGGGCCATGCCCGGTCATGTGCGGGTACTGGGGTGGCGAAGTTGGAGGAGCACTCACTGACACTTTGAGCTCCTAGAGGTACAAACTACGT
>NW_024348169.1:0-549 GCF_902729225.1 Pteropus medius | reverse complement strand
TTTTTTTTTTTGTCATTTTATTCTGGAATGGAAGCCCACCCCAATCGTTTTTACCTACATCTAACTGACCATCTCCACAACAAAGGGTCAGAGATCAATCTTGCAGCTTTTACAGCTTCTATGATACAGCTAGGCAAGAGATAGGAGCAATGAGAGTTGGGAGCTGCCAATCAAGTACTTCAGACAAAAATAAATCTAAGTTGTGTTATTATATCTACATCTTTCCTAAAACCCCCACTCTATCATATATGAGCAATATTACCCTCCTTTTTTATATGGTCTATTTTATCAAAGTGAGCTAGGAAAAGGATTGGAAATATTTCTAGATGCTAGTTCAGGTAATTGGGTGAATAAGATATTTTTAGCCACATTATTTTTTAAATTAGTTCCTGGAATTTTCTCCAGTGGTGGTAAGAATACTTTGGTTGGCAAGCAACAGTACCAAAGATAATTTTACCCATCTTCCCACACGTTTGCCCGGCTTGGTACATTACATAAATTGGAGTTGCTGCAGCTGTAAAGTCAGGGTTTTGTGTAGAGCCTTTTCCA
>NW_024348168.1:0-8286 GCF_902729225.1 Pteropus medius | reverse complement strand
CGCCCACAGAGCCCCAAGGCACAGGGAGGGCTGTGCATTTGCCGCAAGTGAGCCTTTTCTCGGAAGTCTGCGATTCTGGCTCAAAATGGACGTCACCAGAGAGCTTTTTGCCAAAGCTACCTTATAGATATATATGCATATATATGTTCATCTATATGCATATATATGTATATGGTGGATTTTCGAAGGAAACCTGCCTGGACCCCTGCTCTACCACAGAAGACAGGCCGCTCCTCGCACATCCACCTCCCCGCAGTGTGGACACCGGGCGTTCCAGAGCCACAATTCAGCATGATTTCTTTTCATCCCAGAGGCCCCGGGGCTCCTTCCTAAGGCCTCGGCTCCTTCCCGCTTTCCGCAGTGGAAATCAGACTTCAGGACAGAAGCAGACACCTCCCTCTCCCTCACCTTTCTGCCTGGGATGGTCATAATGGTCCCCGTGGACGCATTCAAAATGAAGAAACGAAAGGCTCAAAGAGCTGATCGCAAAGCTCCTAAGGCACGGAGGCCGAATTCAGACCCACAGCTGTCTGCAGTGTCTCCCAACTGAACTCTTTCCAGCGGGTGACGGCCGCCATGGTCGCAGGGGCCAAAGCATCCCTGGGTACGCTGTCTGTGGGTGGCCCTGAACCCTGCAATAGCATGCAGAGACGAATGAGACGTAGTTTGGACCTCTAGGAGCTCAAAGTGTCAGTGAGTGCTCCTCCAACTTCGGTACCCCAGTACCCGCAGATGACCGAGCATCGCCCACAGAGCCCCAAGGCCCCGGGAGTGCTGTACATTTGCCCCAAGTGAGCCTTTTCTCGGAAGTCTGCGATTCTGGCTCAAAATGGACGTCACCAGAGAGCTTTTTGCCAAAGCTACCATATACATATATATGCATATATATGTTCATCTATATGCATATATATGTATATGGTGGATTTTCGAAGGAAAACTGCGTGGACCCCTGCTCTACCACAGAAGACAGGCCGCTCCTCGCACCTCCACCTCCCAGCAGTGTGGACACCGGGCGTTCCAGAGCCACAATTCAGCATGATCTCTTTTTCATCCCAGAGGCCCCGGGGCTCCTTCCTAAGGCCTCGGCTCCTTCCCGCTTCCCGCAGTGGAAATCAGACTTCGGGACGGAAGCAGACACCTCCCTCTCCCTCACCTTTCTGCCTGGGATGGTCGTAATGGTCCCCGTGGACGCATTCAAAATGAAGAAATGAAAGGCTCAAAGAGTTGATCGCAAAGCTCCTAAGGCACGGAGGCCGAATTCAGACCCACAGCTGTCTGCAGTGTCTCCCAACTGAACTCTTTCCAGCGGGTGACGGCCGCCATGGACGGAGGGTTCAAAGCATCCCTGGGTACGCTGTCTGTGGGCGGCCCTGAATCCTGCAAGAGGATGCAGAGACTTATGACACGTAGTTTGTACCTCTAGGAGCTCAAAGTGTCAGTGAGTGCTCCTCCAACTTCGCCACCCCAGTACCCGCAGATGACCGAGCATGGCCCACAGAGCCCCAAGGGCCCGGGAGGGCTGTGCATTAGCCGCAAGTGAGCCTTTTCTCGGAAGTCTGCGATTCTGGCTCAAAATGGACGTCACCAGAGAGCTTTTTTCCAAAGCTACCATATACATTTATATGCATATATATGTTCATCTATATGCATATATATGTATATGGTGGATTTTCGAAGGAAACCTGCGTGGACCCTTGGTCTACCACAGAACACAGGCCGCTCCTAGCACTTCCACCTGCCCGCCGTGTGGACACCGGGCGTTCCAGAGCCACAATTCAGCATGATCTCTTTTCATCCCAGAGGCCCCGGGGCTCCTTCCTAAGGCCTCGGCTCCTTCCCGCTTTCCGCACTGGAAATCAGACTTCAGGACGGAAGCAGACACCTCCCTCTCCCTCACCTTTCTGCCTGCGATGGTCGTAATGGTCCCCGTGGACGCATTCAAAATGAAGAAATGAAAGGCTCAAAGAGCTGATCGCAAAGCTCCTAAGGCACGGAGGCCGAATTCAGACCCACAGCTGTCTGCAGTGTCTCCCAACTGAACTCTTTCCGGCAGGTGACGGCCACCATGGACGCAGGGGCCAAAGCATCCCTGGGTACGCTGTCTGTGGGTGGCCCTGAACCCTGCAAGAGCATACAGAGACGAATGAGACGTAGTTTGGACCTCTGGAGCTCAAAGTGTCAGTGAGTGCTCCTCCAACTTCGGTACCCCAGTACCCGCAGATGACCGAGCATCGCCCACAGAGCCCCAAGGCCCAGGGAGGGCTGTGCATTTGCCGCAAGTGAGCCTTTTCTCGGAATTCTGCGATTCTGGCTCGAAATGGACGTCACCAGAGAGCTTTTTGCCAAAGCTACCATATACATATATATGCATATATATGTTCACCTATATGCATATATATGTATATGGTTGATTTTCGAAGGAAACCTGCGTGGACCCCTGCTCTACCACAGAAGACAGGCCGCTCCTCGCACCTCCACCTCCCCGCAGTGTGGACACCAAGCGTTCCAGAGCCACAATTCAAGATGATCTCTTTTCATCCCAGAGGCCCCGGGGCTCCTTCCTAAGGCCTCGGCTCCTTCCCGCTTTCCGCAGTGGAAATCAGACTTCAGGACGGAAGCAGACACCTCCCTCTCCCTCACCTTTCTGCCTGGGATGGTCGTAATGGTCCCCGTGGACGCATTCAAAATGAAGAAATGAAAGGCTCAAAGAGCTGATAGCAAAGCTCCTAAGGCACGGAAGCCGAATTCAGACCCACAGCTGTCTGCAGTGTCTCCCAACTGAACTCTTTCCAGCGGGTGACCGCCGCCATGCACGCAGCGGCCAAAGCATCCCTGGGTACGCTGTCTGTGGGTGGCCCTGAACCCTGCAAGAGCATACAGAGACGAATGGTTCGTAGTTTGTACATCTAGGAGCTCAAACTGTCAGTGAGTGCTCCTCCAACTTCGGTACCCCAGTACCCGCAGATGACCGAGCATCGCCCACAGAGCCCCAAGGCACAGGGAGGGCTTGCATTTGCCGCAAGTGAGCCTTTTCTCGGAAGTCTGCGATTCTGGCTCAAAAGGGACGTCACCAGAGAGCTTTTTGCCAAAGCTACCATATACATATATATGCATATATATGTTCATCTATATGCATATATATGTACATGGTGGATTTTCGAAGGAAACCTGCGTGGACCTCTGGTCTACAACAGAAGACAGGCCGCTCCAACCAACTCCACCTCCCCGCAGTGTGGACACCGGGCGTTCCAGAGCCACAATTCAGCATGATCTCTTTTCATTCCAGAGGCGCCGGGACTCCTTCCTAGGCCTCGGCTCCTTCCCGCTTTCCGCAGTGGAAATTAGACTTGAGGACGGAAGCAGACACCTCCCTCTCCCTCACCTTTCTGCCTGGGATGGTCGTAATGGTCCCCGTGGACGCATTGAAAAGGAAGAAATGAAAGGCTCAAAGAGCTGATCGCAAAGCTCCTAAGGCACGGAGGCCGAATTCAGACCCACAGCTGTCTGCAGTGTTTCCCAACTGAACTCTTTCCAGCGGGTGACGGCCGCCATGGACGCAGGGGCCAAAGCATCCCTGGGTACGCTGTCTGTGGTGGCCCTGAACCCTGCAAGAGCATACAGAGATGAATGACACGTAGTTTGTACCTCTAGGAGCTCAAAGTGTCAGTGAGTGCTCCTCCAACTTCGGTACCCCAGTCTCCGCAGAAGACCGAGCATCGCCCACAGAGCCCCAAGGACCCGGGAGGGCTGTGCATTTGCCGCAAGTGAGCCTTTTCTCGGAAGTCTGCGATTCTGGCTCAAAATGGACGTCACCAGAGAGCTTTTTGCCAAAGCTACCATATACATATATATGCATATATATGTTCATCTATATGCATATATATGTATATGGTGGATTTTCGAAGGAAACCTGCGTGGACCCCTGCTCTACCACAGAAGACAGGCCGCTCCTCGCCCCTCCACCTCCCCGCAGTGTGGACAACGGGCGTTCCAGAGCCACAATTCAGCATGATCTCTTTTCATCCCAGAGGCCCCGGGGCTCCTTCCTAAGGCCTCGGCTCCTTCCCGCTTTCCGCAGTGGAAATCAGACTTCAGGACGGAAGCAGACACCTCCCTCTCCCTCACCTTTCTGCCTGGGATGGTCGTAATGATCCCCGTGGACGCATTCAAAATGAAGAAATGAAAGGCTCAAAGAGCTGATCGCAAAGCTCCTAAGGCACGGAGGCCGAATTCAGACCCACAGCTGTCTGCAGTGTCTCCCAACTGAACTCTTTCCAGCGGGTGACGGCCGCCATGGACGCAGGGGCCAAAGCATCCCTGGGTTCGCTGTCTGTGGGTGGCCCTGAACCCTGCAAGAGCATACAGAGACGAATGAGACGTGGTTTGTACCTCTAGGAGCTCAAAGTGTCAGTGAGTGCTCCTCCAACTTCTGTACCCCAGTACCCGCAGATGACCGAGCATCGCCAGCAGAGCCCCAAGGCACAGGGAGGGCTTGCATTTGCTGCAAGTGAGCCTTTTCTCGGAAGTCTGCGATTCTGGCTCAAAAGGGACGTCACCAGAGAGCTTTTTGCCAAAGCTACCATATACATATATATGCATATATATATTCATCTATATGCATATATATGTATATGGTGGATTTTCGAAGGAAACTTGCGTGGACCCCTGGTCTACCACAGAAGACAGGCTGCTCCTAGCACCTCCACCTCCCCGCAGTGTGGACACCGGGCGTTCCAGAGCCACAATTCAGCATGATCTCTCTTCATCCCAGAGGCCCCGGGGCTCCTTCCTAAGGCCTCGGCTCCTTCCCGCTTTCCTCAGTGGAAATCAGACTTCAGGACGGAAGCAGACACCTCCCTCGCCCTCACCTTTCTGCCTGGGATGGTCGTCATGGTCCCCGTGGACGCAAAATAAAGAAATGAAAGGCTCAAAGAGATGATCGCAAAGCTCCTAAGGCACGGAGGGCGAATTCAGACCCACAGCTGTCCGCAGTGTCTCCCAATTGAACTCTTTCCAGCGGGTGACGGCCGCCATGGACGCAGGGGCCAAAGCATCCCTGGGTACGCTGTCTGTGGGTGGCCCTGAACCCTGCAAGAGCATACAGAGATGAATGGGACGTAGTTCGTACCTCTAGGAGCTCAAAGTGTCAGTGAGTGCTCCTCCAACTTCGGTACCCCAGTCCCCGCAGATGACCGAGCATCGCCCACAGAGCCCCAAGGCCCCGGGAGGGCTGTGCATTTGCCGCAAGTGAGCCTTTTCTCGGAAGTCTGCGATTCTGGCTCAAAATGGACGTCACCAGAGAGCTTTTAGCCAAAGCTACCATATACATATATAGGCATATATATGTTCATCTATATGCCTATATATGTATATGGTGGATTTTCGAAGGAAACCTGCGTGGACCCCTGGTCTACCACAGAAGACAGGCTGCTCCTAGCACCTCCACCTCCCCGCAGTGGGGACACCGGGCGTTCCAGAGCCACAATTCCGCATGATCTCTTTTCATCCCAGAGGCCCCGGGCTCCTTCCTAAGGCCTCGGCTCCTTCCCGCTTTCCGCAGTGGAAATCAGACTTCAGGACGGAAGCAGACACCTCCCTCTCCCTCACCTTTCTGCCTGGGATGGTCGTAATGGCCCCGTGGACGCATTCAAAATGAAGAATTGAAAGGCTCAAAGAGCTGATCGCAAAGCTCCTAAGGCACGGAGGCCGAATTCAGACCCACAGCTGTCTGCAGTGTCTCCCATTTGAACTCTTTCCAGCGGGTGACGGCCGCCATGGACGCAGGGGCCAAAGCATCCCTGGGTACGCTGTCGGTGGGTGGCCCTGAACCCTGCAAGAGCATACAGAGACGAATGAGACGTAGTTTGTACCTCTAGGAGCTCAAAGTGTCAGTGAGTGCTCCTCCAACTTCGGTACCCCAGTCCCCGCAGATGACCGAGCATCGCCCACAGAGCCCCAAGGCCCCGGAGGGCTGTGCATTTGCCGCAAGTGAGCCTTTTCTCGGAAGTCTGCGATTCTGGCGCAAAATGGACGTCACCAGAGAGCTTTTTGCCAAAGCTACCATATACATATATATGCATATATATGTTCATCTGTATGCATATATATGTATATGGTGGATTTTCGAAGGAAACCTGCGTGGACACCTGGTCTACCACAGAAGACAGGCCGCTCCTTGCACCTCCACCTCCCCGCGCTGTGGACACTGGGCGTTCCAGAGCCACAATTCAGCATGATCTCTTTTCATCCCAGAGGCCCCAGGGCTCCTTCCTAAGGCCTCGGCTCCTTCCCGCTTTCCGCAGTGGAAATCAGACTTCCGGACGGAAGCAGACACCTCCCTCTTCCTCACCTTTCTGCCTGGGATGGTCGTAATGGTCCCCTTGGACGCATTCAAAATGAAGAAATGAAAGGCTCAAAGAGCTGATCGCAAAGCTCCTAAGGCATGGAGGCCGAATTCAGACCCACAGCTGTCTGTAGTGTCTCCCAACTGAACTCTTTCCAGCGGGTGACGGCCGCCATGGACGCAGGGGCCAAAGCATCCCTGGGTACGCTGTCTGTGGTGGCCCTGAACCCTGCAAGAGCATACAGAGACGAATGAGACGTAGTTTGTACCTCTAGGAGCTCAAAGTGTCAGTGAGTGCTCCTCCAACTTCGGTACCCCAGTCCCCGCAGATGAACGAGCATCGCCCACAGAGCCCCAAGGCCCCGGGAGGGCTGTGCATTTGCCGCAAGTGAGCCTTTTCTCGGAAGTCTGCGATTCTGGCTCAAAATGGACGTCACAAGAGAGCTTTTTGCCAAAGCTACCATATACATATATATGCATATATATGTTCATCTATATGCATATATATGTATATGGTGGATTTTCGAAGGAAACCTGCGTGGACCCCTGGTCTAGCACAGAAGACAGGCCGCTCCTAGCACCTCCACCTCCCCACAGTGTGGACACCGGGCGTTCCAGAGCCACAATTCAGCGTGATCTCTTTTCATCCCAGAGGCCCCGGGGCTCCTTCCTAAGGCCTCGGCTCCTTCCCGCTTTCCGCAGTGGAAATCAGACTTCAGGACGGAAGCAGACCCCTCCCTCTCCCTCTCCTTTCTGCCTGGGATGGTCGTAATGGTCCCCGTGGACGCATTCAAAATGAAAAAATGAAAGGCTCAAAGAGCTGATCGCAAAGCTCCTAAGGCACGGAGGCCGAATTCAGACCCACAGCTGTCTGCAGTGTCTCCCAACTGAACTCTTTCCAGCGGGTGACGGCCGCCATGGACGCAGGGGCCAAAGCATCCCTAGGTACGCTGTCTGTGGGTGGCCCTGAACCCTGAAAGAGCATACAGAGACGAATGGGACGTAGTTTGTACCTCTAGGAGCTCAAAGTGTCAGTGAGTGCTCCTCCAACTTCGCTACCCCAGTACCCGCAGATGACCGAGCATCGCCCACAGAGCCCCAAGGCCCCGGGAGGGCTGTGCATTTGCCGCTAGTGAGCCTTTTCTCGGAAGTCTGCGATTCTGGCTCGAAATGGACGTCACCAGAGACCTTTTTGCCAAAGCTACCATATACATATATATGCATATATATGTTCATCTATATGCATATATATGTATATGGTGGATTTTCGAAGGAAACCTGCGGGGACCCCTGCTCTACCACAGGAGACAGGCCGCTCCTCGCACCTCCACCTCCCTGCAGTGTGGACACCGGGCGTTCCAGAGCCACAATTCAGCATGATCTCTTTTCATCCTAGAGGCCCCGGGGCTCCTTCATCAGGCCTCGGCTCCTTCCCGCTTTCCGCAGTGGAAATCAGACTTCAGGACGGAAGCAGACACCTCCCTCTCCCTCACCTTTCTGCCTGGGATGGTCGTAATGGTCCCCGTGGACGCATTCAAAATGAAGAAATGAAAGGCTCAAACAGCTGATCGCAAAGCTCCTAAGGCACGGAGGCCGAATTCAGACCCACAGCTGTCTGCAGTGTCTCTCAACTGAACTCTTTCCAGCGGGTGACGGCCGCCATGGACGCAGGGGCCAAAGCATCCCTGGGTACGCTGTCTGTGGGTGGCCCTGAAACCTGCAAGAGCATACAGAGACGAATGAGACGTAGTTTGGACCTCTAGGAGCTCAAAGTGTCAGTGATTGCTCCTCCAACTTCGGTATGCCAGTACCCGCAGATGACCGAGCATCGCCCACAGAGCCCCAAGTTCCCCGGAGGGCTGTGCATTTGCCGCAAGTGAGCCTTTTCTCGGAAGTCTGCGATTCTGGCTCAAAATGGACGTCACCAGAGAGCTTTTTGCCAA
>NW_024348167.1:0-7287 GCF_902729225.1 Pteropus medius | reverse complement strand
GGCCCCGGGAGGGCTGTTCATTTGCCGCAGGTGAGCCTTTTCTCGGAAGTCTGCGATTCTGGCTCAAAATGGACGTCACCAGAGAGCTTTTTGCCAAAGCTACCATATACATATATATGCATATATCTATATGCATATATATGTATATGGTGGATTTTCGAAGGAAAACTGCGTGGACCCCTGGTCTACTACAGAAGACAGGCTGCTGCTAGCACCTCCACCTCCCCGCAGTGTGGACACCGGGCGTTCCAGTGCCACAAATCAGCATGATCTCTTTTCATCCCGGAGGCCCCGGGGCTCCTTCCTCAGGCCTCGGCTCCTTCCCGCTTTCCGCAGTGGAAATCAGACTTCAGGACGGAAGCAGACACCTCCCTCTCCCTCACCTTTCAGCCTTGGATGGAGGTAATGGTCCCCGTGGACGCATTCAAAATGAAGAAATGAAAGGCTCAAAGAGCTGATCTCAAAGCTCCTAAGGCACGGAGGCCGAATTCAGACCCACAGCTGTCTGCAGTGTCTCCCAAATGAACTCTTTCCAGCGGGTGACGGCCGCCATGGACGGAGGGGCCAATGCATCCCAGGGTACGCTGTCTGTGGGCGGCCCTGACCCCTGCAAGAGGATGCAGAGACGAATGACACGTAGTTTGTACCTCTAGGAGCTCAAAGTGTCAGTGAGTGCTACTCCAAATTCGCCACCCCAGTACCCGCAGATGACCGGGCATGGCCCACAGAGCCCCAAGGCCCCGGGAGGGCTGTGCATTTGCCGCCAGTGAGCCTTTTCTCGGAAGTCTGCGATTCTGGCTCAAAATGGACGTCACCAGAGAGCTTTTCGCCAAAGCTACCATATACATATATATGCATATACATATTCATCTATATGCATATATATGTATATGGTGGAATTTCGAAGGAAACCTGCGTGGACCCCTGGTCTAGCACAGAAGACAGGCTGCTGCTAGCACCTCCACCTCCCCGCAGTGTGGACACCGGGCGTTCCAGAGCCACAATTCAGCATGATCTCTTTTTATCCCGGAGGCCCCGGGGCTCCTTCCTCAGGCCTCGGCTCCTTCCCGCTTTCCGCAGTGGAAATCAGACTTCAGGACGGAAGCAGACACCTCCCTCTCCCTCACTTTTCAGCCTGGGATAGACGTAATGGTCCCCGTGGACGCATTCAAAATGAAGAAATGAAAGGCTCAAAGAGCTGATCGCAAAGCTCCTAAGGCACGGAGGCCGAATTCAGACCCACAGCTGTCTGCAGTGTCTCCCAACTGAACTCTTTCCAGCGGTGACGGCCGCCATGGACGGAGGGGCCAAAGCATCCCCGGGTACGCTGTCTGTGGGCGGCCCTGAACCCTGCAAGAGGATGCAGAGACGAATGACACGTAGTTTGTACCTCTAGGAGCTCAAAGTGTCAGTGAGTGCTCCTCCAACTTCGCCACCCCAGTACCCGCAGATGACCGGGCATAGCCCACAGAGCCCCAAGGCCCCGGGAGGGCTGTGCATTTGCCGCAAGTGAGCCTTTTCTCGGAAGTCTGCGATTCTGGCTCAAAATGGACGTCACCAGAGAGCTTTTTGCCAAAGCTACCATATAGATATATATGCATATATATGTTCATCTATATGCATATATATGTATATGGTGATTTTCGAAGGAAACCTGCGTGGACCCCTGGTCTACCACAGAAGACAGGCCGCTCCTAGCACCTCCACCTCCCCACAGTGGGGACACCGGGCGTTCCAGAGCCACAATTCCGCATGATCTCTTTTCATCCCAGAGGCCCCGGGGCTCCTTCCTAAGGCCTCGGCTCCTTCCCGCTTTCCGCAGTGGAAATCAGATCAGGACGGAAGCAGCCACCTCCCTCTCCCTCACCTTTCTGCCTGGGATGGTCGTAATGGTCCCCGTGGACGCATTCAAAATGAAGAAATGAAAGGCTCAAAGAGGTGATCGCAAAGCTCTAAGGCACGGAGGCCGAATTCAGACCCACAGCTGTCTGCAGTGTCTCCCAACTGAACTCTTTCCAGCGGGTGACGGCCGCCATGGACGGAGGGGCAAAGCATCCCCGGGTACGCTGTCTGTGGGCGGCCCTGAACCCTGCAAGAGGATGCAGAGACGAATGACACGTAGTTTGTACCTCTAGGAGCTCAAAGTGTCAGTGAGTGCTCCTCCAACTTTGCCACCCCAGTACCCGCAGATGACCGGGCATGGCCCACAGAGCCCAAAGGCCCCGGGAGGGCTGTGCATTTGCCGCAAGTGAGCCTTTTCTCGGAAGTCTGCGATTCTGGCTCAAAATGGACGTCACCAGAGAGCTTTTCGCCAAAGCTACCATATGCATATAGATGCATACATATATGCATCTATATGCATATATATGTATATGGTGGATTTTCGAAGGAAACCTGCATGGACCCCTGGTCTACCACAGAAGACAGGCCGCTGCTAGCACCTCCACCTCCCCGCAGTGTGGACACCGGGCGTTCCAGAGCCACAATTCAGCATGATCTTTTTTTATCCCGGAGGCCCCGGGGCTCCTTCCTCAGGCCTCGGCTCCTTCCCGCTTTCCGCAGTGGAAATCAGACTTCAGGACGGAAGCAGACACCTCCCTCTCCCTCACCTTTCTGCCTGGGATGGTCGTAATGGTCCCCGTGGACGCATTCAAAATGGAGAAATGAAAGGCTCAAAGAGCTGATCGCAAAGCTCCTAAGGCACGGAGGCCCAATTCAGACCCACAGCTGTCTGCAGTGTCTCCCAACTGAACTCTTTCCAGCTGGTGACGGCCGCCATGGACGGAGGGGCCAAAGCATCCCCGGGTACGCTGTCTGTGGGCGGCCCTGAACCCTGCAAGAGGATGCAGAGACGAATGACACGTAGTTTGTACCTCTAGGAGCTCAAAGTGTCAGTGAGTGTTCCTCCAACTTCGCCACCCCAGTACCCGCAGATGACCGGGCATGGCCCACAGAGCCCCAAGGCCCTGGGAGGGCTGTGAATTTGCCGCAAGTGAGCCTTTTCTCGGAAGTCTGCGATTCTGGCTCAAAATGGACGTCACCAGAGAGCTTTTCGCCAAAGCTACCATATACATATATATGCATATGTATATTCATCTATATGCATATATATGTATATGGTGGATTTTCGAAGGAAACCTGCGTGGACCCCTGGTCTACCACAGAAGACAGGCCGCTGCTAGCACCTCCACCTCCCGCAGTGTGGACACCGGGCGTTCCAGAGCCACAATTCAGCATGATCTCTTTTCATCCCAGAGGCCCCGGGGCTCCTTCCTAAGGCCTCGGCTCCTTCCCGCTTTCCGCAGTGGAAATCAGACTTCAGGACGGAAGCAGACACCTCCCTCTTCCTCACCTTTCAGCCTGGGATGGACGTAATGGTCCCCGTGGACGCATTCAAAATGAAGAAATGAAAGGCTCAAAGAGCTGATCGCAAAGCTCCTAAGGCACGGAGGCCGAATTCAGACCCACAGCAGTCTGCAGTGTCTCCCAAATGAACTCTTTCCAGCGGGTGACGGCCGCCATGGACGGAGGGGCCAAAGCATCCCCGGGTACGCTGTCTGTGGGCGGCCCTGACCCCTGCAAGAGGATGCAAAGACGAATGACACGTAGTTTGTACCTCTAGGAGCTCAAAGTGTCAGTGAGTGCTCCTCCAACTTCGCCACCCCAGTACCCGCAGATGCCCGGGCATGGCCCACAGAGCCCCAAGGCCCCGGGAGGGCTGTGCATTTGCCGCAAGTGAGCCTTTTCTCGGAAGTCTGCGATTCTGGCTCAAAATGGACGTCACCAGAGAGCTTTTTGCCAAAGCTACCATATACATATATATGCATATATATTCATCTATATGCATATATATGTATATGGTGGATTTTCGAAGGAAACCTGCGTGGACCCCTGGTCTACCACAGAAGACAGGCAGCTGCTAGCACCTCCACCTCCCCGCAGTGTGGACACCGGGCGTTCCAGAGCCACAATTCAGCATGATCTCTTTTCATCCCAGAGGCCCCGGGGCTCCTTCCTAAGGCCTCGGCTCCTTCCCGCTTTCCGCAGTGGAAATCAGACTTCTGGACGGAAGCAGACACCTCCCTCTCCCTCACCTTTCTGCCTGGGATGGTCGTAATGGTCCCCGTGGACGCATTCAAAATGAAGAAATGAAAGGCTCAAAGAGCTGATCACAAAGCTCCTAAGGCACGGAGGCCGAATTCAGACCCACAGCTGTCTGCAGTGTCTCCCAACTGAACTCTTTCCAGCGGGTGACGGCCGCCATGGACGGAGGGGCCAAAGCATCCCCGGGTACGCTGTCTGTGGGCGGCCCTGGACCCTGCAAGAGATGCAGAGACGAATGACACGTAGTTTGTACCTCTAGGAGCTCAAAGTGTCAGTGAGTGCTCCTCCAACTTCGCCACCCCAGTACCCGCAGATGACCGGGCATGGCCCACAGAGCCTCAAGGCCCCGGGATGGCTGTGCATTTGCCGCAAGTGAGCCTTTTCTCGGAAGTCTGCGATTCTGGCTCAAAATGGACCTCACCAGAGAGCTTTTCGCCAAAGCTACCATATACATATATATGCATATATATATTCATCTATATGCATATATATGTATATGGTGGAATTTCGAAGGAAACCTGCGTGGACCCCTGGTCTAGCACAGAAGACAGGCCGCTGCTAGCACCTCCACCTCCCCGCAGTGTGGACACCGGGCATTCCAGAGCCACAATTCAGCATGATCTCTTTTCATCCCAGAGGCCCCGGGGCTCCTTCCTAAGGCCTCGGCTCCTTCCCGCTTTCCGCAGTGGAAATCAGACTTCAGGACGGAAGCAGACACCTCCTCTCCCTCACCTTTCTGCCCGGGATGGTCGTAATGGTCCCCGTGGACGCATTCAAAATGAAGAAATGAAAAGCTCAAAGAGCTGATCGCAAAGCTCCTAAGGCACGGAGGCCGAATTCAGACGCACAGCTGTCTGCAGTGTCTCCCAAGTGAACTCTTTCCAGCGGGTGACTGCCGCCATGGACGCAGGGGCCAAAGCATCCCTGGGTACGCTCTCTGTGGGTGGCCCTGAACCCTGCAAGAGCATACAGAGACGAATGAGACGTAGTTTGTACCTCTAGGAGCTCAAAGTGTCAGTGAGTGCTCCTCCAACTTCGCTACCCCAGTACCCGCAGATGACCGAGCATCGCCCACAGAGCCCCAAGGCCCCGGAGGGCTGTGCATTTGCCGCAAGTGAGCCTTTTCTCGGAAGTCTGCGATTCTGGCTCGAAATGGACGTCACCAGAGAGCTTTTGGCCAAAGCTACCATATACATATATATGCATATATATGTTCATCTATATGCATATATATGTATATGGTGGATTTTCGAAGGAAACCTGCCTGGACCCCTGCTCTACCACAGAAGACAGGCCGCTCCTCGCACCTCCACCTCCCCGCAGTGTGGACACCGGGAGGTCCAGAGCCACAATTCAGCATGATCTCTTTTCATCCCAGAGGCCCCGGGGCTCCTTCCTAAGGCCTCGGCTCCTTCCCGCTTTCCGCAGTGGAAATCAGACTTCAGGACGGAAGCAGACACCTCCCTAGCCCTCACCTTTCTGCCTGGGATGGTCGTGATGGTCCCCATGGACGCATTCAAAATGAAGAAATGAAAGGCTCAGAGAGCTGATCGCAAAGCTCCTAAGGCACGGAGGCCGAATTCAGACCACAGCTGTCTGCAGTGTCTCCCAACTGAACTCTTTCCAGCGGGTGACGGCCGCCATGGACGCAGGGGCCAAAGCATCCCTGGGTACGCTGTCTGTGGGTGGCCCTGAACCCTGCAAGAGCATACAGAGATGAATGAGACGTAGTTTGGACCTCTAGGAGCTCAAAGTGTCAGTGAGTGCTCCTCCAACTTCGGTACCCCAGTACCCGCAGATGACCGAGCATCGCCCACAGAGCCCCAAGGCCCCGGGAGGGCTGTTCATTTGCCACAAGTGAGCCTTTTCTCGGAAATCTGCGATTCTGGCTCAAAATGGACGTCACCAGAGAGCTTTTTGCCAAAGCTACCATATACATATATATGCATATATATGTTCATCTATATGCATATATATGTATATGGTGGATTTTAGAAGGAAACCTGCCTGGATCCCTGCTCTACCACAGGAGACAGGCCGCTCCTCGCACCTCCACCTCCCCGCCGTGTGGACACCAAGCGTTCCAGAGCCACAATTCAGCATGATCTCTTTTCATCCCAGAGGCCCCGGGGCTCCTTCCTAAGGCCTCGGCTCCTTCCCGCTTTCCGCAGTGGAAATCAGACTGCAGGACGGAAGCAGACACCTCCCTCTCCCTCACCTTTCTGCCTGGGATGGTCGTAATGGTCCCCATGGACGCATTCAAAATGAAGAAATGAAAGGCTCAAAGAGCTGATCGCAAAGCTCCTAAGGCACGGAGGCCGAATTCAGACCCACAGCTGTCTGCAGTGTCTCCCAACTGAACTCTTTCCAGCGGGTGACGGCCGCCATGGACGCAGGGGCCAAAGCATCCCTCGGTACGCTGTCTGTGGGTGGCCCTGAACCCTGCAAGAGCATACAGAGACGAATGGGACGTAGTTTGTACCTCTAGGAGCTCAAAGTGTCAGTGAGTGCTCCTCCAACTTCGGTACCCCAGTCCCCGCAGATGACCGAGCATCGCCCACAGAGCCCCAAGGCCCCGGGAGGGCTGTGCATTTGCCGCAAGGGAGCCTTTTCTCGGAAGTCTGCGATTCTGGCTCAAAATGGACGTCACCAGAGAGCTTTTCGCCAAAGCTACCATATACATATATATGCATATATATATTCATCTATATGCATATATATGTATATGGTGGATTTTCGAAGGAAACTTGCGTGGACACCTGGTCTAGCACAGAAGACAGGCCGCTGCTAGCACCTCCACCTCCCCGCAGTGTGGACACCGGGCGTTCCAGAGCCACAATTCAGCATGATCTCTTTCATCCCGGAGGCCCCGGGGCTCCTTCCTCAGGCCTCGGCTCCTTCCCGCTTTCCGCAGTGGAAATCAGACTTAAGGACGGAAGCAGACACCTCCCTCTCCCTCACCTTTCAGCCTGGGATGGTAGTAATGGTCCCCCGGGACGCATTCAAAATGAAGAAATGAAAGGCTCAAAGAGCTGATCGCAAAGCTCCTAAGGCACGGAGGCCGAATTCAGACCCACAGCTGTCTGCAGTGTCTCCCAAATGAACTCTTTCCAGAGGGTGACGGCCGCCATGGACGGAGGGGCCAAAGCATCCCCGGGTACGCTGTCTGTGGGCGACCCTGAA
>NW_024348166.1:0-566 GCF_902729225.1 Pteropus medius | reverse complement strand
TTTACAAAAGGTACTTTCCATATGGGAGTTCTCTGTTTACCTTGTCTAAATTTTAATTCTCTTTTCTTGCATTATTTTTCTTCCTTAGCATATAAAAGTATCCAATATTCTATATAGTTTACTCTTTATCTCATTTATTGCTTTTCTTTCTCATAAATTTTAAAATCCATAAGGTCAGGGGTATCTGCAGTTATTTTTATTTGCATATTTCCAGTACCTAGTACAAAATAGGGACATAATTAATCTCTGTTGAATGACCAAATGAAATGATAGTCAGTATTAACTGACTATCTGAGAGGTAGAACATCACAAACAAAAACATCAAAATAATGGTACCTGATTTACACATTATTAGTAATTTTTAATAATAATGAAAGCTCTCAGGTCACACAAATGATCAGAACTAAAGTTTGAGTAATTCAATTAATATTTTGGATTAAGCATTCACTGACATAAACTATATTTATATAAATATTTATATTTATTTATAACAATCTACTTTTTTTGACATGTGATTTTATACTTTTCCAAAACCATTAAATAACTCTTTGTCAGAACATATCATA
>NW_024348164.1:0-419 GCF_902729225.1 Pteropus medius | reverse complement strand
CGGCCTGTCTCCTGTGGTAGAGCAGGGGTCCACGCAGGTTTCCTTCGAAAATCCACCATATACATATATAGGCATATAGATGAACATATATATGCCTATATATGTATATGGTAGCTTTGGCAAAAAGCTCTCTGGTGACGTCCATTTTGAGCCAGAATCGCAGACTTCCGAGAAAAGGCTCACTTGCGGTAAATGCACAGCCCTCCCGGGGCCTTGGGGCTCTGTCGGCGATGCTCGGTCATCTGCGGATTCTGGGGTACCGAAGTTGGAGGTGCACTCACTGACACTTTGAGCTCCTAGAGGTACAAACTACGTCTCATTCGTCTCTGTATGCTCTTGCAGGGTTCAGGGCCACCCACAGACAGCGTACCCAGGGATGCTTGGGCCCCTGCGTCCATGGCGGCCGTCACCCGCTGGAA
>NW_024348163.1:0-3336 GCF_902729225.1 Pteropus medius | reverse complement strand
CATAACTCTAACACTAAAACTAATCCTAACTCTAAACTCTTACTCTAACCTTTATTCTAAACCTAACCCTGAATTTTACGCTAAAAATAACCTTCACCCTAACCCCGTATACGTATACTAACATTTTACCTAACGCTAATATTAAAACTAACAGTAATTCTAACCCGAAACCTAAACCTAACCATAACACTAAACCTAAATCTAAACTCTTACCTAATCCTAACCCTAAATTTAACACTAACCCTATCCCTACCTCTAATCCTAATGCTAACCTTAACTCAAAACCTAACCTGAACTTAACCCTAACCAAATCCTTAACCCTAACACGAATGCTAACTCTTAACTGTTACCCTAACAGTAACCCTAACCATAAACCTAAACTAAAATTAACCGTAATCGTAACCATAAACAAATCCTACCCCTAATCATAACCCTTACCTAATCCGAACTCTAGCATCATATCCTAACAGAACCCCTAAAAATATCTGTAACCCTAACCCAAATCATAACGCTGACTAAAACTAACACTAACCCAAACTCTAAACTTAACACTAATCCTAACCATAAACGTAAGCCAAACAGCAAACATAACCCTAAACTCTAAACCTAACCCTAACCCTCAGCATAACCCTAAATTTTACACTAACAATAAACTTAACCGCTGACCCTAAACCCAATCCTAACCCTAATTTAACTCTAAAACTAACTCTAACTCTGGGCCTACACTAAATCAAACCGAAAACTTAAACGTAACCCTAACAATAACCCTAAGCCAGATCCTAACCTTGAATCTAAAGATAATCCTAACCCTAATTCTAACTCTAACCCTAATTTACACTAAGAATAACTCGAACTCTAAACCCATACCATAACCCTAACCCTTACCTAATGCTAAACTTAACCCTCACAATAACCCTAAGTCTAAACCTAACCATATCACTAACCCTAAAAGAAAACACTATCCCTAACCCAAACCCAAAACTCTAACCCTAAAATGTCTCTAACCTTAACCCTAACGCTAATACTAATCCTAATTCTAAACTCTTAAACTTAACCTAAACCTAACCTTAACCATAACAGTAACCGTGACCCTAAACCTGACCCTAAATCTAACACTAAACCCTAATTATATCCCTAAACCTAATATTAACTCTAAGTCTAACACTAATCCTATCTCTAAACTCTTACCCTAAACCAAACCTTTACCTTAACCGTAATCTAAACTTAACGCTAATCATGATCCTAAACTAATTTTAATCCTAATCCTAACCCAAACACTAACCCTAAACCTAACCCTAAACCTAACCTTAATGTAACACTAAACATAACCCTAACCGTAACACTAAACCCTAATCTTAAACCTAACCATACACCCTAACGCTAACCTTTAACCTAACTTAAACCTGAACCTAATGGTAATCCTAACGCTAACCCTAACACTATCCCTAACATAATCCTAAACCTAACCCTATCCCTAACACTAACCCAAACCCTAACCCTAACCCTAACCCTAATCCAAACCTTAACTCTAATCTAACCTTAACCTTACCCATAACCTTAAACTTATTCTCACCCTAATCCTAACCCAACCACTGATCCTAAATCTAACCTCATACCCTAACACTAACCCTAAACATAACTGTAACCCTAACCCAAACCATAACACTAAATCTAACCCACCCTAATCCTAACCCTAATCATAAGCGTAACAACAACCTAAACCTAACCATAAACCTAACCCTAATGCTAACCCTAACCTGTAACATAAACCTCATACTACACTAATCCTAAAACTAATCATAACTCCAAACTCTTAACCTAACACTGAATCTAAATTTAACACTAACAGTAACGTTAAACTTAACCATAACCCTAAACCTAAACCTAAACCTAACCCTAAACACTGAAGCTAATTCTAACAGTAACCGTAACCCAACCGTAACCCTAAACCTAACCCTAACCGTTTCCCTAAGCTAACCAGAAATTTAACACTAATCCTAAACCTAAACCTAATAAAAACATTAACGTAACCCGACAGCAAACCCTAAACCTAACCTTAACCCTAATTCTAAACCCTTACACTAAACCTTAACCTAACCTTAACCATAAAAATAACCCTATCCCTAACCCTAATCATAATCCTAATCCTAACCCTAAGCATACCCATAACACTAACCCTAACTTAACCCTAATCCTAACTCTACCCTAAGAGAAATCCTAACTCTAAATTCTTATCCTAAACCTAACCCTAACCTTAAGTCTAAGCTAAACTTAAACCTAATTGTAACCCTAAAATAATCCTAAACCTAATCCGAACCCTAACACTAATTCTAATTTTAACCTTTTACTCTAACCCTAACTCTAAATTAAATGTAACCCTTCCCCAAAACATAACGCTGAAACTAACTCTAACCAGAACCCTAACCTAAACTTAACCCTAACAGTAACCCTAAACTAATCTTAACCCTAATCCTAACCCTACACTAATTCTAACTCCAACCTGATACCCTAACCCTAACGCTAAACATAACTGTAACCAATGCCAAACCATAATGCTAAACTCAACCCTAACTCTACCCCTAACACGAAACCTAACCCAAAACCTTAATGTAACCCTAACCCTAACCCTAACCCTATTCCTAAATTTAAACTTTTAACCTACGCCTAAATCTAATCTTAATCATAACAGTAACCTTGACTCTAACCCTAATCAGAAACCTAAAACTAAATATAACCCAAACCCTAACACTAAAACCTAACCCTAACCCTAACCCTAACGCTAAACCCTCATCCTACCATAACCTTTACCCTAACATACACCTTATCCTAATGAAAACGATAACCGTAAACCTAAACATAAACCTAACCATAACGTAACTGTAAACAAAACCCTATCCCTAACACTAATCCTAACTATAACCTATTACTCTAACCCTAACCCTAAAATAACTGTAAATATAACCCAAAACACAATGCTAAACCTCACCCTAACCCTAAACCTAACCCTAGACCTAAGCCTAACACAGCACTAAACATAAACTTAACCTTAACCCAAACCTTAACGTACCCAAAAACTAACCCTAACCCTAGGGCTAATCCTAAATCTACATTCTTACCCTAACCATAAACTTAACCTTAACCCTAACATTAACGCTAACCCTAATCCAAACCCTAAACCTAACCCTAACCCTAACACTAATCCTAACTCTAAACTCTTACCATAAGCCTAAAACTAATCTTAACCCTAACAGTAACCCTGACACTAACGCTGATCCTAACGGTAACACTAAACCCTATCCTTAACCATAACCCTAAACCCTAACCCTAACCCTAAAC
>NW_024348162.1:0-330 GCF_902729225.1 Pteropus medius | reverse complement strand
GCCCTGCCCTTGCTTCCACTCTCAGCCATCCCTCCTCCCACCAGGACCTAGATGTCAGCCTAGACCCAAGTCCTGCTTCGGAGGCACATGGGCCTCCGCTTAGAGAACGATTGCCTGAAATGGGGAGCTCTGCCGCCCTTTTAATTTGTGCATCTTTCCAAGATGACTTTTTGTTACTTAATAAATAAGGGCATCCTTATCAAAAAGAATTGATACCACTAAGACAGGGATGGAGTAAACGGCAGTGGCCCCGTTTCACTGGCCTCCCCTCCTGGGGAGCCAGTTGAATCGTTTGGGTGATCCTTCTAGATCTTTGCTGGTACACACACA
>NW_024348161.1:0-456 GCF_902729225.1 Pteropus medius | reverse complement strand
AATAAAGCTATGGTATGGACTGAATGTTTGTGTCCCCCAGAATTCATATGTTGAAACCCTAATCTCTAATGTGATAATATTAAGAGATGGAGCCTTTGGGAGGTAATTAGGTCATGAGGGTGGAGCCATCATGAATAGGATTAGTGCCCATATAAAGAAGAAATGTGAGTGCTGTCATTCTCTTTCTGCTCTATGCCTTGTCAGGATTCAATGAGAAGATGGCCATCTGTAAACTAGGAAGCAAGCAGGCCCTCACCACATACTGGATCTTGCTGGCGCCTTGATCTTGGAATTCCTAGCCTCCCAAACTGTAAGGAATAAATGTATTAAGCCACCCAGTCTGTGGTATTCTGTCATAGCAGCCTGAACTGAATAAGACAGGCAGTTAGGTCAGTGTAGTCAATAAACCTCATAGGTATATATATTCGTGTTACTTCTCCTACTAAACTAGTTGAC
>NW_024348160.1:0-8524 GCF_902729225.1 Pteropus medius | reverse complement strand
AAGTCTTGCAGTTCGGCTCCAAAATGAATCATTAGAGCTTTTGCCAGATCTACCATATACATATATATGCATATATATGTTCATCTATATGCATATATATGTATATGGTGGATTTTCGAAGGAAACCTGTGTGGACCCTGGTCTACCAGAGAAGACAGGCCGCTCCCAGCACCTCCACCTCCCCGGAGTGTGGACACTGGGCGATACAAAGCCACAATTCAGCATGATCTCTTTTCATCCCAGAGGCCCCGGGGCTCCTTCCTAAGGCCTCTGCTCCTTCCTGCTTTCCCCATTGGAAATCAGACTTCAGGACGGAAGCAGACACCTCCCTCTCCGTCACCTTTCTGCCTGGGATGGTCGTAATGGTCCCCGTGGACGCATTCAAAATGAAGAAATGAAAGGCTCGAAGAGGTGATCGTAAAGCTCATAAGGCCCGCGGCCGAAATCAGACCCACAGCTGTCTGCAGTGTCCCCCAACTGACCTCCTTCCGGCGGGTGACGGCCTCCAGGGACGGAGGGGCCAAAGCCTCCCTGGGTCCGCTGTCTGTCGGTGGCCTGGAGCTCTGCACGAGGATACAGAGAGGAATGAGACGCCGTTTGTACCTCTAGGGGATCAAAGTGTCAGTGAGTGCTTCTGCAACTTCTGAACCCCAGTGCCCGCAGACGACCGAGCATCGCCCTCAGAGCCCCGAGGCGCCGGGAGGGCCGCGAATTTGCCGCAAGTGAGCCGTATCTCGGAAGTCTGCAGTTCCGGCTCAAAATGGACGTCTGTAGAGTGCTTTTTGCCAGAGCTTCCCTAGATATAGCTATATCTATATCTGTATCTGAAACTATAGATATCTCTATATCTCTATCTCTCTCTCTTTCTCTATTTCTCTCTCTATCTCTATCTACCTATCTATCTATGTATCTGTCTATTTCTATCACTCTTTCTCTCTCTCTCTCTCTCTCTCTCTCTCTATATATATATAAATATACATATATATATACATATATATACCCACAGACGACCGAGCACAGCCCTCAGAGCCCCGAGGCGCCGGGAGGGCCGTGAATTTGCCGCAAGTGAGCCGTATCTCGGAAGTGTGCAGTTCCGGCTCAAAATGGACGTCACTAGAGAGCTTTTTGCCAGATCTACCATATACATATATATGCATATATGTTCATCTATATGCATATATATGTATATGGTGGATTTTCGAAGGAAACCTGTGTGGACCCTGGTCTACCAGAGAAGACAGGCAGCTCCCAGCACCTCCACCTCCCCGGAGTGTGGACACTGGGCGATACAGAGCCACAATTCAGCATGATCTCTTTTCATCCCAGAGGCCCCGGGGCTCCTTCCTAAGGCCTCTGCTCCTTCCTGCTTTCCGCATTGGAAATCAGACTTCAGGACGAAAGCAGACACCTCCCTCTCCCTCACCTTTCTGCCTGGGATGGTGGTAATGGTCCCCGTGTACGCATTCAAAATGAAGAAATGAAAGGCTCAAAGAGGTGATCGCATAGCTCAAGAGGCACGGAGGCCGAAATCAGAGCCACAGCTGTCTGCAGTGTCCCCCAACTGACCTCTTTCCAGCGGGTGACGGCCTCCAGGGTCGGAGGGGACAAAGCATCCCTGGGTACGCTGTCTGTGGGTGGCCTGGAGCACTGCACGAGGATACAGAGAGGAATGAGACGTCGTTTGTACCTCTGGGGGCTCAAAGTGTCAGTGAGTGCTTCCGCAACTTCCGTACCCCCGTACCCGCAGACGACCGAGCATCGCCCTCAGAGCCCCGAGGCGCCGGGAGGGCCGTGAATTTGCCGCAAGTGAGCCGTATCTCGAAAGTCTGCAGTTCCGGCTCAAAATGGACGTCACTAGAGAGCTTTTTGCCAGATCTACCATATACATATATATGCATATATATGTTCATCCATATGCATATATATGTATATGGTGGATTTTCGAAGGAAACCTGTGTGGACCCTGGTCTACCAGAGAAGACAGGCCGCTCCCAGCACCTCCACCTCCCCGGAGTGTGGACACTGGGCGATACAGAGCCACAATTCAGCATGATCTCTTTTCATCCCAGAGGCCCCAGGGCTCCTTCCTAAGGCCTCTGCTCCTTCCTGCTTTCCCCATTGGAAATCAGACTTCAGGACGGAAGCAGACACCTCCCTCTCCGTCACCTTTCTGCCTGGGATGGTCGTAATGGTCCCCGTGGACGCATTCAAAATGAAGAAATGAAAGGCTGAAGAGGTGATCGCAAAGCTCATAAGGCCCGGAGGCCGAAATCAGACCCACAGCTGTCTGCAGTGTCCCCAACTGACCTCTTTCCAGCGGGTGACGGCCTCCAGGGACGGAGGGGCCAAAGCCTCCCTGGGTCCGCTGTCTGTGGGTGGCCTGGAGCTCTGCACCCTGAGGATACAGAGAGGAATGAGACGTCGCTTGTACCTCTAGGGGCTCAAAGTGTCAGTGAGTGCTTCCGCAACTTCCGTACCCCCGTACCCGCAGACGACCGAGCATCGCCCTCAGAGCCCCGAGGCGCCGGGAGGGCCGTGAATTTGCCGCAAGTGAGCCGTATCTCGAAAGTCTGCAGTTCCTGCTCAAAATGGACGTCACTAGAGAGCTTTTTGCCAGATCTACCATATACATATATATGCATATATATGTTCATCTATATGCACATATATGTATATGGTGGATTTTCGAAGGAAACCTGTGTGGACCCTGGTCTACCAGAGAAGACAGGCCGCTCCCAGCACCTCCACCTCCCCGGAGTGTGGACACCGGGCGTTCCAGAGCCACAATTCAGCATGATCTCTTTTCATCCCAGAGGCCCCGGGGCTCCTTCCTAAGGCCTCTGCTCTTTCCTGCTTTCCGCATTGGAAATCAGACTTCAGGACGGAAGCAGACACCTCCCTCTCCATCACCTTTCTGCCTGGGATGGTCGTAATGGTCCCCGTGTACGCATTCAAAATGAAGAAATGAAAGGCTCAAAGAGGTGATCGCGAAGCTCAAGAGGCACGGAGGCCGAAATCAGACTCACAGCTGTCTGCAGTGTCCCCCAACTGACCACTTTCCAGCGGGTGACGGCCTCCTTGGACGGAGGGGCCAAAGCATCCCTGGGTACGCTGTCTGTGGGTGGCCTGGAGCTCTGCACGAGGATACAAGCCAGAGAGAATGAGACGCCGCTGGTACCTCTAGGGGCTTCAAAGTGTCAGTGAGTGCTTCCCAACTTCCGCACTCCCCATCTGCAGAGTCTATTCCAAAGTACTCGCCCTCAGAGCCCCGAGGCCGAGGGCCTGTGAATTGTCAGCAAGTGAGCCGTATCTGAAGTCTGCAGTCTCGCCTGCAAATGGACGCCAAGAGTGCTTTTGCCAGAGCTCCTCTAGATGTATTTCCATATCTATATTCCCATTTCTCCTGAATCTATAGATATCTCTCATATTCTATTCTCTCTTTCTCTCTCCCTCTCACTTCTCTCTCTATCTACCTATCTATCTATCTAGGTATCTATCTATTTCTCTAACTCTTTCTATATTTATATTCATATATATATATATGTGTGTGTATATATATATACACACACATATATATATATAGTGATTTTTATAACAAAAGGCTGTATTTTCCTTAGACGTTTGAGATAAGACAGGCCGTTCCCAGCACCTCCACCTCCCCGGAGTGTGGACACCGGGCGTTCCAGAGCCACAATTCAGCAGGATCTCTTTTCATTCCAGAGGCCCCGGGGCTCCTTCCTAAGGCCTCTGCTCCTTTCTGCTTTCCGCATTGGAAATCAGACTTCAGGACGGAAGCAGACACCTCCCTCTCCCTCACCTTCTGCCTGGGATGGTCGTAATGGTCCCCGTGGACGCATTCAAAATGAAGAAATGAAAGGCTCAAAGAGCTGATCGCAAAGCTCCTAAGGCACGGAGGCCGAATTCAGACCCACAGCTGTCTGCAGTGTCCCCAACTGAACTCTTTCCAGCGGGTGACGGCCGCCATGGCCGCAGGGGCCAAAGCATCCCTGGGTACGCCGGCCCAGGGTGGCCTGGAGCTTCCCACGAGGATACAGAGAGGAATGAGACGTCGTTTGTACCTCTAGGGGCTCAAAAGTCAGAAGTGCTTCCCAACTCGCACTCCCTCGCACTGAGATCTAATCGGTTACCCTCAGAGCCCCCAGGCCCGGGAGGCCGTGAATTCCGTCGCAAGTGAGCCGTATCTCGGAAGTCTGCAGTTCCGGCCCAAAATGGACGTCAGGAGAGAGCTTTTTGCCAGATCTACCATATACATATATATGCATATATATGTTCATCTATATGCATATATATGTATATGGTGGATTTTCGAAGGAAACCTGTGTGGATCCCTGGTCCACCAGAGAAGACAGGCCGCTCCCAGCACCTCCACCCCCCCGGAGTGTGGACACCGGGCGTTCCAGAGCCACAATTCAGCATGATCTCTTTTCATCCCAGAGGCTCCGGGGCTCCTTCCTAAGGCCTCGGCTCCTTCCCGCTTTCAGCAGTGGAAATCAGACTTCAGGACGGAAGAAGACACCTCCCTCTCCCTCACCTTTCTGCCTGGGATGGTCGTAATGGTCCCCGTGGACGCATTCAAAATAGAAGGAAATGAAAGTGACAAAGAGGTGACTAAGCTCAAGAGGCAATGGAGGCCGAAATCAGACCCACAGCTGGCCCGTGCAGTGTCCCCCTCAACTGACCTCTTTCCAGCGGGTGACGGCCCCTCCAGGGACGGAGGGGCCAAAGCATCCCTGGGCACGCCAGTCTGTAAGTGGCCTGGAGCTCTGCACGAGGATACAGAGAGGAATGAGACGTCAAGCTTGTACCTCTAGCTCAAAGTGTCAGTGAGTGCTTCCCAAATCCCCTCCGCACTCCGCACTGAGACCCACTCCAGCACGCCTCAGAGCCCCGAGGCGCCGGGAGGGCCGTGAATTTGCCGCAAGTGAGCCGTATCTCGGAAGTCTGCAGTTCCGGCTCAAAATGGACGTCACTAGAGAGTTTTTTGCCAGATCTACCATATACATATATATGCATATATATGTTCATCTATATGCATATATATGTATATGGTGGATTTTCGAAGGAAACCTGTGTGGACCCTGGTCTACCAGAGAAGACAGGCCGCTCCCAGCACCTCCACCTCCCCCGAGTGTGGACACCGGGCGTTCCAGAGCCACAATTCAGCATGATCTCTTTTCATCCCAGAGGCCCCGGGGCTCCTTCCTAAGGCCTCTGCTCCTTCCTGCTTTCCGCATTGGAAATCAGACTTCAGGTCGGAAGCAGACACCTCCCTCTCCCTCATCTTTCTGCCTGGGATGGTCGTAATGGTCCCCGTGTACGCATTCAAAATGAAGAAATGAAAGGCTCAAAGAGGTGATCGCGAAGCTCAAGAGGCACGGAGGCCGAAATCAGACCCACAGCTGTCTGCAGTGTCCCCCAACTGACCTCTTTCCAGCGGGTGACGGTCTCCAGGGACGGAGGGGACAAAGCATCCCTGGGTACGCTGTCTGTGGGTGGCCTGGAGCACTGCACGAGGATACAGAGAGGAATGAGACGTCGTTTGTACCTCTGGGGGCTCAAAGTGTCAGTGAGTGCTTCCGCAACTTCCGTACCCCCGTACCCGCAGACGACCGAGCATCGCCCTCAGAGCCCCGAGGCGCCGGGAGGGCCGTGAATTTGCCGCAAGTGAGCCGTATCTCGGAAGTCTGCAATTCCGGCTCAAAATGGACGTCAGTAGAGTGCTTTTTGCCAGAGCTCCCTAGATATATCTATATCTCTATCTGAATCAATAGATATCTCTATATCTCTATCTCTCTCTCTTTCTCTCTCCCTCTCACTCTCTCTCTCCATCTACCTATCTATCTATTTAGGTATCTATATATTTCTCTAACTCTTTCTATATTTATATTCATATATATATATATGTGTATATATATATATATATATATATATATATACACATATATATATATATATATATATAGTGATTTTTATAACATAAGGCTGTATTTTCGTTAGACGTTTGAGATAAGACAGGCCGTTCCCAGCACCTACACCTCCCCGGAGTGTGGACACCGGGCGTTCCAGAGCCACAATTCAGCAGGATCTCTTTTCATCCCAGAGGCCCCGGGGCTCCTTCCTAAGGCCTCTGCTCCTTCCTGCTTTCCGCATTGGAAATCAGACTTCAGGTCTGAAGCAGACACCTCCCTCTCCCTCACCTTTCTGCCTGGGATGGTCGTAATGGTCCCCGTGTACGCATTCAAAATGAAGAAATGAAAGGCTCAAAGAGGTGATCGCCAAGCTCAAGAGGCACGGAGGCCGAAATCAGACCCACAGCTGTCTGCAGTGTCCCCCAACCGACCTCTTTCCAGCGGGTGACGGCCTCCAGGGACGGAGGGGACAAAGCATCCCTGGGTACGCTGTCTGTGGGTGGCCTGGAGCACTGCACGAGGATACAGAGAGGATTGAGACGTCGTTTGTACCTCTAGGGGCTCAAAGTGTCAGTGAGTGCTTCCGCAACTTCCGTACCCCCGTACCCGCAGACGACCGAGCATCGCCCTCAGAGCCCCGAGGCGCCGGGAGGGCCGTGAATTTGCCGCAGGTGAGCCGTATCTCGGAAGTCTGCAGTTCCGGCTCAAAATGGACGTCACTAGAGAGCTTTTTGCCAGATCTACCATAGACATATATATGCATATATATGTTCATCTATATGCATATATATGTATATGGTGGATTTTCGAAGGAAACCTGGCTGGACCCCTGGTCTAGCAGAGAAGGCAGGCCGCTCCCAGCACCTCCACCTCCCCGGAGTGTGGACACCAGGCGTTCCAGAGCCACAATTCAGCAGGATCTCTTTTCATCCCAGAGGCCCCGGGGCTCCTTCCTAAGGCCTCTGCTCCTTCCTGCTTTCCGCATTGGAAATCAGACTTCAGGACGGAAGCAGACACCTCCCTCTCCCTCACCTTTCTGCCTGGGATGGTCGTAATGGTCCCCGTGGACGCATTCAAATGAAGAAATGAAAGGCTCGAAGAGGTGATCGCAAAGCTCATAAGGCACGGAGGCGGAAATCAGACCCACAGCTGTCTGCAGTGTCCACCACTACCTCTTTCCAGCGGGTGACTGCCTCCAGGGACGGAGGGGCCAAAGCCTCCCTGGGTCCGCTGTCTGTGGGTGGCCTGGAGCTCTGCACGAGGATACAGAGAGGAATGAGACGCCGCTTGTACCTCTAGGGGCTCAAAGTGTCAGTGAGTGCTTCTGCAACTTCTGTGCCCCAGTACCCGCAGACGACCGAGCACCGCCCTCAGAGCCCCGAGGCGCCGGGAGGCCCGTGAATTTGCCGCAAGTGAGCCGTATCTCGAAAGTCTGCAGTTCCGGCTCAAAATGGATGTCACTAGAGAGCTTTTTGCCAGATCTACCATATACATATATATGCATATATATGTTCATCTATATGCATATATATGTATATGGTGGATTTTCGAAGGAAACCTGTGTGGACCCTGGTCTACCAGAGAAGACAGGCCGCTCCCAGCACCTCCACCTCCCCGAGTGTGGACACCGGGCGTTCCAGAGCCACAATTCAGCATGATCTCTTTTCATCCCAGAGGCCCCGGGGCTCCTTCCTAAGGCCTCTGCTCCTTCCTGCTTTCCGCATTGGAAATCAGACTTCAGGACGGAAGCAGACACCTCCCTCTCCTCACCTTTCTGCCTGGGATGGTCGTAATGGTCCCCGTGGACGCATTCAAAATGAAGAAATGAACGGCTCGAAGAGGTGATCGCAAAGTTCATAAGGCACGGAGGCCGAAATCAGACCCACAGCTGTCTGCAGTGTCCCCCACTGACCTCTTTCCAGCGGGTGACGGCCTCCAGGGACGGAGGGGCCAAAGCCTCCTGGGTCCGCTGTCTGTGGGTGGCCTGGAGCTCTGCACGAGGATACAGAGAGGAATGAGACGCCGTTTGTACCTCTAGGGGCTCAAAGTGTCAGTGAGTGCTTCTGCAACTTCTGTACCCCAGTACCCGCAGACGACCGAGCACCGCCCTCAGAGCCCCGAGGCGCCGGGAGGGCCGTGAATTTGCCGCAAGTGAGCCGTATCTCGAAAGTCTGCAGTTCCCGCTCAAAATGGACGCGTCACAGAGAGTTTTTTACAGATTCAATATATACATATATATGCATATATATGTTCATCTATATGCATATATATGTATATGGTGGATTTTCGAAGGAAACCTGTGTGGACCCTGGTCTACCAGAGAAGACAGGCCGCTCCCAGCACCTCCACCTCCCCCGAGTGTGGACACCGGGCGTTCCAGAGCCACAATTCAGCATGATCTCTTTTCATCCCAGAGGCCCCGGGGCTCCTTCCTAAGGCCTCGGCTCCTTCCCGCTTTCCGCAGTGGAAATCAGACTTCAGGACGAAGCAGACACCTCCCTCGCCCTCACCTTTCTGCCTGGGATGGTCGAGATGGTCCCCGTGGACGCATTCAAAATGAAGAAATGAAAGGCTCAGAGAGCTGATCGCAAAGC
>NW_024348159.1:0-9535 GCF_902729225.1 Pteropus medius | reverse complement strand
CTGAAAGAGTTCAGTTGGGAGACACTGCAGACAGCTGTGGGTCTGAATTCGGCCTCCGTGCCTTAGGAGCTTTGCGATCAGCTCTTTGAGCCTTTCATTTCTTCATTTTGAATGCGTCCACGGGGACCATTACGACCATCCCAGGCAGAAGGTGAGGGAGAGGGAGGTGTCTGCTTCCGTCCTGAAGTCTGATTTCCACTGCGGAAAGCGGGAAGGAGCCGAGGCCTTAGGAAGGAGCCCCGGGGCCTCTGGGATGAAAAGAGATCATGCTGAATTGTGGCTGGAACGCCCGGTGTCCACACTGCGGGGAGGTGGAGGTGCGAGGAGCGGCCTGTCTTCTGTGGTAGAGCAGGGGTCCAGACAGGTTTCCTTCGAAAATCCACCATATACATATATATGCATATAGATGAACATATATATGCATATATATGTATATGGTAGCTTTGGCAAAAAGCTCTCTGGTGACGTCCATTTCGAGCAGAATCGCAGACTTCCGAGAAAAGGCTCACTTGCGGCAAATGCACAGCCCTCCCGGGGCCTTGGGGCTCTGTGGGCCATGCCCGGTCATCTGCGGGTACTGGGGTGGCGAAGTTGGAGGAGCACTCACTGACACTTTCAGCTCCTAGAGGTACAAACTACGTCTCATTCGTCTCTGTATCCTCTTGCAGGGTTCACGGCCACCCACAGACAGCGTAGCCAGGGATGCTTTGGCCCCTCCGTCCATGGGGGCCGTCACCCGCTGGAAAGAGGTCAGCTGGGAGACACTGCAGACAGCTGTGGGTCTGAATTCGGCCTCCGTGCCTTAGGAGCTTTGCGATCAGCTCTCTGAGCCTTTCATTTCTTCATTTGAATGCGTCCACGGGGACCATCACGACCATCCCAGGCAGAAAGGTGAGGGCGAGGAGGTGTCTGCTTCCGTCCTGAAGTCTGATTTCCACTGCGGAAAGCGGGAAGGAGCCGAGGCCTTAGGAAGGAGCCCCGGGGCCTCTGGGATGAAAAGAGATCATGCTGAATTGTGGCTCTGTATCGCCCAGTGTCCACACTCCGGGGAGGTGGAGGTGCTGGGAGCGGCCTGTCTTCTCTGGTAGAGCAGGGTCCACACAGGTTTCCTTCGAAAATCCACCATATACATATATATGCATATAGATGAACATATATATGCATATATATGTATATGGTAGCTTTGGCAAAAAGCTCTCTGGTGACATCCATTTCGAGCCAGAATCGCAGACTTCCGAGAAAAGGCTCACTTGCGGCAAATGCACAGCCCTCGGGGCCTTGGGGCTCTGTGGGCGATGCTCGGTCATCTGCGGGTACTGGGGTAGCGAAGTTGGAGGAGCACTCACTGACACTTTGAGCTCCTAGAGGTACAAACTACGTCTCATTCGTCTCTGTATGCTCTTGCAGGGTTCAGGGCCACCCACAGACAGCGTAACCAGGGATGCTTTGGCCCCTGCGTCCATGGCGGCCGTCACCCGCTGGAAAGAGTTCAGTTGGGAGACACTGCAGACAGCTGTGGGTCTGAATTCGGCCTCCGTGCCTTAGGAGCTTTGCGATCAGCTCTTTGAGCCTTTCATTTCTTCATTTTGAATGCGTCACGGGGACCATTACGACCATCCCAGGCAGAAAGGTGAGGGAGAGGGAGGTGTCTGCTTCCGTCCTGAAGTCTGATTTCCACTGCGGAAAGCGGGAAGGAGCCGAGGCCTGAGGAAAGGAGCCCCGGGGCCTCTGGGATGAAAAGAGATCATGCTGAATTGTGGCTCTGGAACTCCCGGTGTCCACACTGCGGGGAGGTGGAGGTGCTAGGAGCGGCCTGTCTTCTTTGGTAGACCAGGGGTCCACGCAGGTTTCCTTCGAAAATCCACCATATACATATATATGCATATAGATGAATATATATATGCATATATATGTATATGGTAGCTTTGGCGAAAAGCTCTCTGGTGACGTCCATTTTCAGCCAGAATCGCAGACTTCCGAGAAAAGGCTCACTTGGGGCAAATGCACAGCCCTCCCGGGGCCTTGGGGCTCTGTGGGCCATGCCCGGTCATCTGCGGGTACTGGGGTGGCGAAGTTGGAGGAGCACTCACTGACACTTTGAGCTCCTAGAGACACAAACTACGTGTCATTCGTCTCTGCATCTTCTTGCAGAGTTCAGGGCCGCCCACAGACACCGTACCGAGGGATGCTTTGGCCCCTGCGTCCATGGCGGCCGTCACCCGCTGGAAAGAGTTCAGTTGGGAGACACTGCAGACGGCTGTGGGTCTGAATTCGGCCTCCGTGCCTTAGGAGCTTTGCGATCAGCTCTTTGAGCCTTTCATTTCTTCATTTTGAATGCGTCCACGGGGACCATTACGACCATCCCAGGCAGAAAGGTGAGGGAGAGGGAGGTGTCTGCTTCCGTCCTGAAGTCTGATTTCCACTGCGGAAAGCGGGAAGGAGCCGAGGCCTTAGGAAGGAGCCCCGGGGCCTCTGGGATGAAAAAGAGATCATGCTGAATTGTGGCTCTGGAACGCCCGGTGTCCAGACTGCGGGGAGGTGGAGGTGCGAGGAGCGGCCTGTCTTCTGTGGTAGAGCAGGGGTCCACGCAGGTTTCCTTCGAAAATCCACCATATACATATATATGCATATAGATGAACATATATGCATATATATGTATATGGTAGCTTTGGCAAAAACTCTCTGGTGACGTCCATTTCGAGCCAGAATCGCAGACTTCCGAGAAAAGGCTCACTTGCGGCAAATGCACAGCCCTCCCGGGGCATTGGGGCTCTGTGGGCGATGCTCGGTCATCTGCGGGTACTGGGGTAGCGAAGTTGGAGGAGCACTCACTGACACTTTGAGCTCCTTGAGGTACAAACTCCGTCTCATTCGTCTCTGTATCCTCTTGCAGAGTTCACGGCCACCCACAGACAGCGTAGCCAGGGATGCTTTGGCCCCTCCGTCCATGGGGGCCGTCACCCGCTGGAAGAGGTCAGCTGGGAGACACTGCAGACAGCTGTGGGTCTGAATTCGGCCTCCGTGCCTTAGGAGCTTTGCGATCAGCTCTCTGAGCCTTTCATTTCTTCATTTTGAATGCGTCCACGGGGACCATCACGACCATCCCAGGCAGAAAGGTGAGGGCGAGGGAGGTGTCTGCTTCCGTCCTGAAATCTGATTTCCACTGCGGAAAGCGGGAAGGAGCCGAGGCCTTAGGAAGGAGCCCCGGGGCCTCTGGGATGAAAAGAGATCATGCGGAATTGTGGCTCTGGAACTCCCCGTGTCCCCACTGCGGGGAGGTGGAGGTGCTAGGAGCGGCCTGTCTTCTGTGGTAGACCAGGGGTCCACGCAGGTTTCCTTCGAAAATCACCATATACATATATATGCATATAGATGAACATATATATGCATATATATGTATATGGTAGCTTTGGCAAAAAGCTCTCTGGTGACATCCATTTTGAGCCAGAATGGCAGACTTCTGAGAAAAGGCTCACTTGCGGCAAATGCACAGCCCTCCCGGGGCCTTGGGGCTCTGTGGGCGATGCTCGGTCTTCTGCGGAGACTGGGGTACCGAAGTTGGAGGAGCACTCACTGACACTTTGAGCTCCTAGAGGTACAAACTACGTCTCATTCGTCTCTGTATCCTCTTGCAGTGTTCACGGCCACCCACAGACAGCGTAGCCAGGGATGCTTTGGCCCCTCCGTCCATGGGGGCCGTCACCCGCTGGAAAGAGGTCAGTTGGGAGACACTGCAGACAGCTGTGGGTCTGAATTCGGCCTCCGTGCCTTAGGAGCATTGCGATCAGCTCTCTGAGCCTTTCATTTCTTCATTTTGAATGCGTCCACGGGGACCATTACGACCATCCCAGGCAGAAAGGTGAGGGAGAGGGAGGTGTCTGCTTCCGTCCTGAAGTCTGATTTCCAATGCGTAAAGCAGGAAGGAGCAGAGGCCTTAGGAAGGAGCCCCGGGGCCGCTGGCATGAAAAGAGATCATGCTGAATTGTGGTTCTGGAACGCCCGGTGTCCACACTCCGGGGAGGTGGAGGTGCTGGGAGCGGCCTGTATTCTCTGGTAGACAAGGGTCCACACAGGTTTCCTTCGAAAATCCACCATATACATATATATGCATATAGATGAACATATATATGCATATATATGTATATGGTAGCTTTGGCAAAAAGCTCTCTGGTGACGTCCATTTGGAGCCAGAATCGCAGACTTCCGAGAAAAGGCTCACTTGCGGCAAATGCACAGCCCTCCAGGGGCCTTGGGGCTCTGTGGGCGATGCTCGGTCATCTGCGGGTACTGGGGTAGTGAAGTTGGAGGAGCACTCACTGACACTTTGAGCTCCTAGAGGTACAAAGTACGTCTCATTCGTCTCTGTATCCTCTTGCAGGGTTCACGGCCACCCACAGACAGCGTAGCCAGGGATGCTTTGGCCCCTCCGTCCATGGGCGCCGTCACCCGCTGGAAAGAGGTCAGCTGGGAGACACTGCAGACAGCTGTGGGTCTGAATTCGGCCTCCGTGCCTTAGGAGCTTTGCGATCAGCTCTGAGCCTTTCATTTCTTCATTTTGAATGCGTCCACGGGGACCATCACGACCATCCCAGGCAGAAAGGTGAGGGCGAGGGAGGTGTCTGCTTCCGTCCTGAAGTCTGATTCCACTGCGGAAAGCGGGAAGGAGCCGAGGCCTTAGGAAGGAGCCCCGGGGCCTCTGGGATGAAAAGAGATCATGCTGAATTGTGGCTCTGGAACGCCCGGTGTCCACACTGCGGAGGTGGAGGTGCGAGGAGCGGCCTGTCTTCTGTGGTAGAGCAGGGGTCCAGGCAGGTTTCCTTCGAAAATCCACCATATACATATATATGCATATAGATGAACATATATATGCATATATATGTATATGGTAGCTTTAGCAAAAAGCTCTCTGGTGACGTCCATTTCGAGCCAGAATCGCAGACTTCCGAAAAAAGGCTCACTTGCGGCAAATGCACAGCCCTCCCGGGGTCTTGGGGCTCTGTGGGCGATGCTCGGTCATCTGCGGGTACTGGGGTAGTGAAGTTGGAGGAGCACTCACTGACACTTTGAGCTCCTAGAGGTACAAACTACGTCTCATTCGTCTCTGTATCCTCTTGCAGGGTTCACGGCCACCCACAGACAGTGTAGCCAGGGATGCTTTGGCCCCTCCGTCCATGGGGGCCATCACCCGCTGGAAAGAGGTCAGCTGGGAGACACTGCAGACAGTTGTGGGTCTGAATTCGGCCTCCGTGCCTTGGGGAGCTTTTGCGATCAGCTCTCTGAGCCTTTCATTTCTTCATTTTGAATGCGCCCACGGGGACCATCACGACCATCCCAGGCAGAAAGGCAGGGTGAGGGAGGTGTCTGCTTCCGCCCTGAAGTCTGATTTCCACTGGAAAGCGGGAAGGAGCCGAGGCCTTGAGCAGGAAGGAGCCCCGGGGCCTCTGGGATGAAAAGATCTCATGCTGAATTGTGGCTCTGAACGCCCGGTGTCCACTGCGGGAGGTGGAGGTGCTAGGCAGAGCGCCTGTCTCATCTCAAATGTCTAAGGAAAACACAGCCTTTTGTTATAAAATCACCATATATATAAATATATATATAGAAAGAGAGAGAAATCCATAGATACATAGATAGATAGATAGATAGATAGATAGATAGTTAGATAGATAGATGGATAGATAGATAGATATAGAGATATCTATAGATACAGATAAAGATATAGATATAGATATATCTAGGGGAGCTCTGGCAAAAGCACTCTACAGACGTGCATTTTGAGCCAGAATCGCAGACTTCTGAGAAAAGGCTCACTTATGCTAGGCCAATGCACAGCTCGGGCCTTGGGCTCTGTGGGCCATGCTCGGTCATCTGCTTGTACTGGGGTACCGAAGTTGGAGGAGCACTCACTGACACTTTGAGCTCCTAGAGGTACAAACTACGTCTCATTCGTCTCTGTATCCTCTTGCAGGGTTCAGGGCCACCCACAGACAGCGTACCCAGGGATGCTTTGGCCCCTCCGTCCATGGCGGCCGTCACCAGGTGGGAAGACTTCAGTTGGGAGGCACTGCAGACAGCTGTGGGTCTGAATTCGGCCTCCGTGCCTTAGGAGCTTTGCGATCAGCTCTCTGAGCCTTTCATTCTTCATTTTGAATGCGTCCACGGAGACCATTACGACCATCCCAGGCAGAAAGGTGAGGGCGAGGGAGGTGTCTGCTTCTGTCCTGAAGTCTGATTTCCACTGCGGAAAGCGGGAAGGAGCCGAGGCCTTATGAAGGAGCCCCGGGGACTCTGGGATGAAAAGAGATCATGCTGAATTGTGGCTCTGGAACGCCCGGTGTCCACACTGCGGGGAGGTGGAGGTGCGAGGAGCGGCCTGTCTTCTGTGGTAGAGCAGGGGTCCAGGCAGGTTTCCTTCGAAAATCCACCATATACATATATGCATATAGATGAACATATATATGCATATATATGTATATGGTAGCTTTGGCAAAAAGCTCTCTGGTGACGTCCATTTTGAGCCAGAATCGCAGACTTCCGAGAAAAGGCTCACTTGCGGCAAATGCACAGCCCTCCCGGGGCCTTGGGGCTCTGTGGCGATGCTCGGTCTTCTGCGGAGACTGGGGTACCGAAGTTGGAGGAGCACTCACTGACACTTTGAGCTCCTAGAGGTACAAAATACGTCTCATTCGTCTCTGTATGCTCTTGCAGGGTTCAGGGCCACCCACAGACAGCGTACCCAGGGATGCTTTGGCCCCTGCGTCCATGGCGGCCGTCACCCGCTGGAAAGAGTTCAGTTGGGAGACACTGCAGACAGCTGTGGTCTGAATTCGGCCTCCGTGCCTTAGGAGCTTTGCGATCAGCTCTCTGAGCCTTTCATTTCTTCATTTTGAATGCGTGCACGGGGACCATCACGACCATCCCAGGCAGAAAGGTGAGGGCGAGGGAGGTGTCTGCTTTTGTCCTGAAGTCTGATTTCCACTGCGGAAAGCGGGAAGGAGCCGAGGCCTTAGGAAGGAGCCCCGGGGCCTCTGGGATGAAAAGAGATGATGCTGAATTGTGGCTCTGGAACGCCCGGTGTCCACACTGCGGGGAGGTGGAGGTGCTAGGAGCGGCCTGTCTTCTGTGGTAGACCAGGGGTCCACGCAGGTTTCCTTCGAAAATCCACCATATACATATATATGCATATAGATGAACATATATATGCATATATATATATATGGTAGCTTTGGCAAAAAGCTCTCTGGTGACGTCCATTTTGAGCCAGAATCGCAGACTTCCGAGAAAGGCTCACTTGCGGCAATGCACAGCCCTCCAGGGGCCTTGGGGCGCTGTGGGCGATGCTCGGTCATCTGCGGGTACTGGGGTACCGAAGTTGGAGGAGCACTCACTGACACTTTGAGCTCCTAGAGGAACAAACTACGTCTCATTCGTCTCTGTATTCTCTTGCAGGGTTCAGGGCCACCCACTGACAGCGTACCCAGGGATGCTTTGGCCCCTGCGTCCATGGCGGCCGTCACCCGCTGGAAAGAGTTCAGTTGGGAGACACTGCAGACAGCTGTGGGTCTGAATTCGGCCTCCTGCCTTAGGAGCTTTGCGATCAGCTCTTTGAGCCTTTCATTTCTTCATTTTGAATGCGTCCACGGGGACCATTACGACCATCCAAGGCAGAAAGGTGAGGGAGAGGGAGGTGTCTGCTTCCGTCCTGAAGTCTGATTTCCACTGCGGAAAGCGGGAAGGAGCCGAGGCCTTAGAAGGAGCCCCGGGGCCTCTGGGATGAAAAGAGATCATGCTGAATTGTGGCTCTGGAACGCCCGGTGTCCACACTGCGGGGAGGTGGAGGTGCTAGGAGCGGCCTGTCTGATCTCAAATGTCTAAGGAAAACACAGCCTTTTGTTGTAAAAATCACCATATATATATAAATATATATATAGAAAGAGAGAGAGAAATCCATAGATACATAGATAGATAGATAGATAGATAGATAGATAGATAGATAGATAGATAGATAGTTAGATAGATAGATGGATAGATAGATAGATATAGAGATATCTATAGATACACATAAAGATATAGATATAGATATATCTAGGGGAGCTCTGGGAAAAAGCACTCTACAGACGGGCATTTTGAGCCAGAATCGCAGACTTCCGAGAAAAGGCTCACTTGCGGCCAATGCACAGCGCTCCCGGGGCCTTGGGCTCTGTGGGCGATGCTCGGTCATCTGCTTGTACTGGGGTACCGAAGTTGGAGGAGCACACACTGACACTTTGAGCTCCTAGAGGTACAAACTACGTCTCATTCGTCTCTGTATCCTCTTGCAGGGTTCAGGGCCACCCACAGACAGCGTACCCAGGGATGCTTTGGCCCCTCAGTCCATGGCGGCCGTCACCCGGTGGGAAGACTTCAGTTGGGAGGCACTGCAGACAGCTGTGGGTCTGAATTCCGCCTCCGTGCCTTAGGATCTTTGCGATCAGCTCTCTGAGCCTTTCATTCTTCATTTTGAATGCGTCCACGGGGACCATCACGACCATCCCAGGCAGAAAGGTGAGGGCGAGGGAGGTGTCTGCTTCCGTCCTGAAGTCTGATTTCCACTGCGGAAAGCGGGAAGGAGCCGAGGCCTTAGGAAGGAGCCCCGGGCCTCTGGGATGAAAAGAGATCATGATGCATTGTGGCTCTGGAACGCCCGGTGTCCACACTGCGGGGAGGTGGAGGTGCTAGGAGCGGCCTGTCTCCTGTGGTAGACCAGGGGTCCACGCAGGTTTCCTTCGAAAATCCACCATATACATATATATGCATATAGATGAACATATATATGCATATATGTATATGGTAGCTTTGGCAAAAAGCTCTCTGGTGACGTCCATTTCGAGCCAGAATCGCAGACTTCCGAGAAAAGGCTCACTTGCGGCAAATGCACAGCCCTCCCGGGGCCTTGGGGCTCTGTGGGTGATGCTCGGTCATCTGTGGGTACTGGGGTAGCGAAGTTGGAGGAGCACTCACTGACACTTTGAGCTCCTAGAGGTACAAACTACGTCTCATTCGTCTCTGTATCCTCTTGCAGGTTCACGGCCACCCACAGACAGCGTAGCCAGGGATGCTTTGGCCCCTCCGTCCATGGGGGCCGTCACCCGCTGGAAAGAGGTCAGCTGGGAGACACTGCAGACAGCTGGGGTCTGAATTCGGCCTCCGTGCCTTAGGAGCTTTGCGATCAGCTCTCTGAGCCTTTCATTTCTTCATTTTGAATGCGTCCACGGGGACCATCACGACCATCCCAGGCAGAAAGGTGAGGGCGAGGAGGTGTCTGCTTCCGTCCTGAAGTCTGATTTCCACTGCGGAAAGCGGGAAGGAGCCGAGGCCTTAGGAAGGAGCCCCGGGGCCTCTGGGATGAAAAGAGATCATGCTGAGTTGTGGCTCTGGAACGCTTGGTGTCCACACTGCGGGAGGTGGAGGTGCGAGGAGCGGCCTGTCTCCTGTGGTAGAGCAGGGGTCCAGGCAGGTTTCCTTCGAAAATCCACCATATACATATATATGCATATAG